>NC_134353.1:657502459-657811030 GCF_048569485.1 Anomaloglossus baeobatrachus
AGGCTTTCCCTCAGCTAAAGGAAGTGTGAAGTGTCATCTATAACTGCCGGTTGTGTGAAGAACTGTGTAATAAAGAATGCCTTTTGTTTGCACCGAATCATGCCTGGAACGTGTTTATACGTCGGACGACATCTGCACCACCACACTCTGCCCCACCGAGACATCTCCCATCCCGATAGTGACGGCAGAGCCAGGGGTAAGCCTGATAGCAAGGGCCACGACTACAACCCTGGAGGCACCCCTGGCACCCCGTTACATGTGGCGTAGTCGGCAGGATGCGGATTGTATGCCAGGGGTCCCGACCCAAGAAGACGGAGACCAAGTGGTGCCTAGGGCACAGGATCCGGATTATTGGAGAAGAGTCCTGATCCCTTGGTGGGAAGAAAAAGAAGTGCTTGAAGCGTTGGACCGGGCACAAGATGGCGGCAAGATGGCCGTCGTCTTTGAGAACACAGAAAGCGCGCGAAGAATTGGCGCCAAAAGAAGAGCCTGGGGCTGGCCAGTGCCGAAAAAGAAGTTCGGAGTACTCCGCCCAAAGAGGGGAGGTGCCGGTCCCAGGGCACGGATGAAGATATGTGAAGTGGGCGGTGTTCCAAGGAAAAAGAAGAACCGCCGCGGAGGGGTCGACCTGATGTGTGAGACTGGGGGTGGAGTATACCCAAGAGCGGGAAAAGTAGGCCCGCCTCCACTTCCTCCAGCTTCTCCACTGACCCCGCCGCCATTGTCAGAGACGCTGACTGAAAACGAGATGGAGACCTCCAGACAACAGCAAGATGTGGTGGCCGCGCTAGCAGCCACTAATCTGGGCAGAGGACGCCCAAAGCAAACTGCGGACGCAGAAGGACTTGCCCTTGCTTTACCGGCCGTGCCAGAAGGACCGGAGCGGCCCACAAAAGTAACCTGGGTCACTACCTGGGATGCCGCGACCGGTGAGACCTCGACTGAAGTCCGGGCCACCTACAAGGCACAGCTACATCCAGGGAACAAATTCCTGGGAACTCCACACCAGTGTCCGGAGGTATTCCCGCCAGACGAGGTGGGATCCCCAACCCACGCAGCAGTTCCGGCCCCGGAAGAGCGACATGCCCGGGAGCTAGAAGAGGACGAGTGGGGATTCTTTTGGGAGCCGGTGAAGCCGACGCCCCCGACTCAGCGACCCCATCACCCCCGTCGGGGGTTGAGGAGGCAAGACCGGAGACAGAGGCACCAGAACCAACCGTCGACTACGAACCGTTCCGGAGGCTGCGCCGCTTGCCAGGTCAGTCCCTTTCTGATTATGTGAGGGCTCAGCGGGCCGAATGGCAGCGCGCGTACCACCCCGAGTGACCCGTAATGACCGGAGGTGATGGACATGTTCATGTTGAAGACCGGCATTGTTCCAGAGCCGGAAAAGTTTCACAGTTTGTAACCAAAGTTTAAGCTACCGAGCCCGGAAGGAGCCTGATGCTGGACTGAGCCCAGGGCTCCCTCTGTGTTGTTAACGGAGACTTTACTGTTTGTACTCCTACCTGCAAAGACCGGGAGTGCTTTGAAAGCCCCCGGGCACACTGTCTACAAAGACCGGGAGTGCTGTGAAAGTCTCCGGGCGCACTATCTACTAAGACCGGGAGCTCCCAGGAGGGACTCCGGGCGCCGAACTTGTGCGTCCCTTGAGTGTGCCTTGATGTGAACATGTTTAGAGTTTTATAAAAATGATTTTGCTGCTAATATGTGTTTTTTTAGGGTCGTGCCTTGCCGGGAGGCTTAGGCAGAAAGAGGGGAGGAATGTAAGGGGTGGGCAGACCCCTTACAAGGAAGCAGAGTTTTCCCCCCCTGAAAGTTGTTAATGCTAATGTTATTTAATAAACATGTTTTTACTGTGCAGTGGGTTTTCCCCTAGAGCCCGGGTGGGACCGCTGTCCCCATAGAAACAGGGCAGGAGAGAGGAGGAGCCGGCAGCTTAGAGAGAGAAGTGTGTGTGTGTTGAAGTCAGTTGACTCCGGGACGGGGGAGAAGGAACAGCCGGGGCAGAGTGTGGAGCTGAGTGGGCAGAAAGAAAGAAAGAAAGAAGGGAAGAAGAGAAGAAGTGTCCTCAAGAGTGGAAGCAGAGCAGGGGCAGAGTGTGGGAGCTGGATGTAAAGGGAAGCCGGAGAGAAAAGGAGCGGGCGGAACCTCAAAGTGCGAAGCAGTACCGGTGTGGGTCCGGTCTGTGGGTAGCCGTAGTGGGAGCCAGGTGAAGCAGATTAGCCGGGCACATCCCCACTGGAGGAGACGTCAGGACAGGCTTTCCCTCAGCTAAAGGAAGTGTGAAGTGTCATCTATAACTGCCGGTTGTGTGAAGAACTGTGTAATAAAGAATGCCTTTTGTTTGCACCGAATCATGCCTGGAACGTGTTTATACGTCGGACGACATCTGCACCACCACACTCTGCCCCACCGAGACATCTCCCGTCCCGATAGTGACGGCAGAGCCAGGGGTAAGCCTGATAGCAAGGGCCACGACTACAACCCTGGAGGCACCCCTGGCACCCCGTTACAGTAGCTTAACAGGAATAGATAATATAATATTTAATAATATTTATTCATTTTTTAGCTCTATTAATTCCACAGCGTTTTATATACAATAGCAACACTGTCCCCATTAGGGCTGTAGGTTCTCTGTAAGTATGTTTTTTTGGAGTGTGGGAGGAAACCGGAGAACCCGGAGGAAACCCACGCAAACATGAGGAGAACATACAAACTCCTTGCAGATGGTACCCTTGTTGGCATTTGAACCAAGGACCCCAGCGCTGCAAGACTGCAGTGCTAACCCACTGAGCTACCATGCGTGCTTTTTGGGTATGTGCCCATGATCAGGACTAGCTTCATCCTGGATGTGGCAACTACTGACCTGCAGAACCGCGAGTCTCCGCACAAGAACACAGGAGACTCTCTTGCCTGTGTTCTTCCAACTCTACAGCAAAGAAATGACATGATTGCAGCTGAGAAAGCCGCACCGCAGGTCAGTTTTCGCTGCGGGCCGTACATGCACAGTGGGCAAGGGATTTCTAAAAATCCCATCCACTGTGCTTGTACTGTACATTGCAGCGTTTTGGTCACGGCGAAAACACGGTGCATCGAAACCGCTACAAACACTGATCATGTGCATGTCCCCTTACACACAGGGGGCTAAGCTTAAGACGTGCAACCAAAATATTGACGCAACTCTCTGGCAGAAAATAAGCTAATAGGTGGAAGAAACTTAGTCAAGCTTACTTAAAGGCAAAATATTGTCAGAAAATTACCTATTGATTAATTCACAATGTTGTGTTAAATGTAATTTTTAAAACGTTTTGGCAATTTTCTTTTGTTTTTATATGTAGCAGAATCTGTATTAAAAATAAAAGCTAGAAATCCTGGAATTTTCCCACAGATCACCGGATCTTTTTTTAAACTCATTCTTTCTTTTGTTTGAGGAAACAACACACGTACATTGTCAGAATAGTCAGACCCTAAAATTAACGTGTCTAATAAGCTTGTGAAAAGGTCATAGTGAAGTGAAGGGGAGCAGGGTCAGCTGTGACATCACCTATTATGATTAATGGTTCCTGTGTTATCAGCTATGTACGGAGGTGTTAATTGTCACTGCAATCCAACCACTACTGAAACAAAACACTCCTGTAAACCCCTCCCAAGCCCCAGTGGCCAGTGTGAAAATTGCATGATTACTATAAACAGTGGAACCTTGGTTTAGGAGAACAATCCGTTCTGGGAGTGTGCTTGTAAACCAAGTTACTCGTCTAGCAAAGCATAGGAAATAATACAAGCTCATATAATTCGTTCCACAACTTGTTCAATGTCCCATCCTGGTCCCCTATTGTGCTGTTCCACACACACACAAACATGCAGAAACACACACACACACAAACACACACAAACACACACACACATTATGCTCATCTTACCTTCTGTTCCCTCGACGGCCTGGTTCTTGCAGTCCGCCGGTACAGGATGTGTATTGGGTAACCATCGCGACCGATGCTGGAACTTCCGCTGCCAGCGCGCTGATATCAAAGGCATGAGCAGCTTGCCTCTGATTGGTCAGCGCGCTGCCTTTGAGAAGGGGCTGACAGTGGAAGTTCTCTATCGTCATGATGGTTACCCTATACACATCCTGTACCAGCGAACTACAAGAACCAGGAGGCCGGTGAAGGAAGGGAAGGTAAGGTGAACATAATATGTGTGTGTGTGCATGTGTGTTTGTGTGTGTTTGTGCGGACTACAAGAGCAGGTCAGAGCGCGGTGAAAGTACGGAACCGGAAGTGTGTGCGGTGAGTATTTGCTTGTACAGCAAAGTTTGTTCGTAAACAGAGTACAAATTTACAGCAAGCTTTGCTCATATAGCGAAATACTTGCACACCAAGTTACTCGTATATCGAGGTTCCACTGTATATATTTTCTTTTAGAATGATCTTGCTATGAATAAAAATGTTGCCGTGTTTTTTTAAATACATGTAACACAAAAACCTGATTTAAACAGTAGGTCATTTTCTGAAGACGGCTTCCCTTTAATAATGCATTACATTTATTAGACTAGACTTTCTTAAAAGACTCCAAACATCACTGTGTCTAGTGCTGTTTAATGGGAACCTATCATGTCCCAAAACACTATTAACATTAATGAACTTTGGGATTAATCTGCAGGTTAATCGCATTTCAAAGCAGCCCAGCTGCTGCACTGAAAGCCTGGCTACCAGAAAGAATTACTTTTAGGCTATGTGCGCATGCTGCATCGTTGTGGTGACCACAAAGATGCAGTGTTTTTGGCAAAAACGCATCAAAAAAACGCATGTATTTTGATGCATTTTTTATGCGTTTTTTTACGTCAATGCGTTTTTTAATCTATTGACTGGAAGGGCTCAAAAATGCTGGCAACAAATTCAGAAAGAATTGATATGCTGCATCTCTGTGGTCACCACAACGCAGCCAAAAAAACTGCAACATGCAGACAGCAAAACTGCACCTGAAAAACGAGGCAAAAATGCAGCATGCGCACAGGGGCTTATTCCTCCCAATAGCCTTTGGCTTTCAGTCATAGAGGCACGGCCAACACAGCTTCAGTTACCACAGTACATAGCGAGCGGTGGCTGTAATTACACCCCGCCACAGACTGACAGCATGCTCTATACTAATGCACTGTCAGTGCCATTTAAAAAAAACTCTTGGAAAACTATTCATATTCATTTCTATGAAAAAGTCATTCTGCTGTTCATAAATTTTTCTGATTTTATTTCCCTGAAGAGGTTTTGACAAATGCCTGGTAGAAAAGAAACTACTTGTCATTTCTTTGAAGAGAATCCCCAAGGAAACTCCTACAAGCTAAATTCTCTGTGCACACAATGTCTTTTAAAGTGAGGCAAACCCAACAAGTTTCTCAAGAAGAAGACCCAAATTATGGAGTTTTTCTTCCTAAAGCATCTTTTGTCTATTTTTTTTTTTTGTCATTTACTGATAGCTTTTTCCTGTTTTCTTTACTTGCACAGTTTCTTCAATCCATGAAATATTGCATATCCGACTAGCATTTTTTTTTAACTATTGCAACATGCACCAAAAAAAAATCTTTTGAGCTTTCCAATCGTCTTGTATTGTAAAGTATGACGTGTCTTGTAAACGGTAAAAAAACAGAAGAATGGACATGTCAATTCTCTTAAAGTGAACCTGTCACCAATTTTTTGGCCTATAAGCTGCGGCCACCACCAGTGGGGTCTTATATACAGCATTCTAACATGCTGTATATAAGAGCGCAGGCCACTGTGAGAACATAAAAAACACTTTATAATAATCACCTAAACCGGTCACTGTGGTGCTGGTTGGCACGGTGGGCGGTGCTGTTCTCCGGTTCTGGCGCCTCCTCTCTCGGCCACCTTGCTCCTCCGTCTTCTGAAGCCTGTGTGTATGACGCGTCCACGTCATACACACTCGCCGGCACTGAGGTCCTGCGCAGGCACACTTTGATCTTCCCTACTCAGAGCAGATCAAAGTATTATAGTGCGCCCGTGCAGGACCTCAGTGCCGGCGAGTGTGTATGACGTGGACGCGTCATGCACACAGGCTTCAGAAGAATCAGAAGGTGATTCACAGCACATGTGGGTTGTCCATGTACAATCCGTTATCCGTACTCCGTGATACGTGATTGCCCATGGACTTAAGCTGGGGTCACACATAGCAACGCAGCAGCGATAACGACGGGCGACCTGACCTTATCAGGATCGCTGCTGCATCGCTACATGGACGCTGGTGAGCTGTCAAACAGGCAGATCTCACCAGCGACCAGTGACCAGCCCCCAGCCAGCAGCGACGCGTGGAAGCAATGCTGCGCTGGTAACTAAGGTAAATATCGGGTAACCAAGAAAAGAACTTCTCTTGGTTACCCAATATTTACCTTAGTTACTAGCGTCCGCCGCTCTCACGCTGCCAGTGCCGGCTCCCTGCTCTCCTAGCCAGAGTACACATTGGGTTAATTACCTGATGTGTACTCCAGCTACGTGTGCAGGGAGCAGGGAGCCGGCACTGGCAGCGTGAGAGCACACCGCTTAGCGCTGGCTCCCTGCACACGTAGCTGGAGTACACATCAGGTAATTAACCCGATGTGTACTCTGGCTAGGAGAGCAGGGAACAGGGAGCCAGAACTGGCAGCGTGAGAGCATACCACTTAGCGCTGGCTCCCTGCACTCCTAGCCAAAGTACACATCGGGTTAATTACCCGATGTGTACTCCAGCTACGTATGCAGGGAGCAGGGAGCCGGCATTGGCAGTGTGAGAGCACACCACTTAGCGCTGGCTCCCTGCACTCCTAGCCAAAGTACACATCGGGTTAATTACCCGATGTGTACTCCAGCTACGTATGCAGGGAGCCGGCACTGGCAGCGTGAGAGCGGCGGACGCTAGTAACTAAGGTAAATATCGGGTAACCAAGGAAAGGGCTTCCCTTGGTTACCTGATGTTTATCTTGGTTACAGCTTACCGCAGGCTGCCAGGCGCCGGCTCCCTGCTCCCTGCTCGCTTCAGTTCGTTGCTCTCTAGCTGTCACATACAGTGATGTGTGCTTCACAGATGGAGAGCGACGAGCAAAAAATGAAGCAGGACATTCAGCAACCACCGGCGACCTCACAGCAGGGGCCAGGTCATTGCTGGATGTCACACACAGCGACAGCGATGGGATGTTGCTGCTACGTTACAGAAAATGGTGACTTAGCAGCGACGTTGTTTTCGCTGTCGCTGTGTGTGACACCACCTTTATACTCGCTTGTCCCCGCTTCTGCTGTCCGTGGTGCTGAACTCTTCAGCTTTGCGTGTCTCCATGCAGCAATCACGGACACGCGTGTATGCCACATGGAGACATGGTTAGGGAAAAGTCACTGATATGTGCACAGACCCCTTGATTATAATGGGTCTGCGTATGTCCGTGATTCTGGTATGTATAAAAACTAGAACATACGTACAAGAATCACTGACGTCCGAAACAGGCCTAACACAGATTTAGACAAATTTGTGAACAATACTTGAGAGAAAAAGGCCTTTTGGGTACATAGAAAAAGTGTTAGATCTTAAGGTGCAGCGCATAAAAAATAGGAGCAAAAACAAGTTTGTTTATATTTTTGTTCAATGTAGTAAACTTTTATCTCTTGTACTAAGTATGTTGTAAATATTTTTTCCCCTACTTACATAAATTCCTACTCCATACCTGGTATTTCTCCCAAGATTCTATACCCCCATGCAGGGCCAGATTAAGGTTGGTGGGGGCCCCTGGGCAGAAAATCTGGTGGGGGCCCCATAACGTTAACATTTTTAGCCATAACAGTAGAGCGCGAACTGTAGCATTTAGATATAAATCCAATGAACATTTATCTTATCCTGTTCTGCCACATTCAGATTTACAGTACTACAATACAGATACAGTCCAGGATCACTCACAGCAGTCACATATACACAGAAAGTAGAGTTACTCACATATTTTTTATTGATCCCAATGTTAAGGCAGCCAGGGCCGGCTCCAGGTTTTTGTGGCCTCCGGGTGAAAGAGTCTTAGTGGACCCCACCCACACACAGACACGCACATACACATACAGGCATACGTACATATACATATTTGAAGAAAAATTCAGAAAAATACATATAAACAGACAAATATATGCACGGTCATATACACTGACATACATGCAGACACAGACGCATTAGGGCTCGTGCGCACGTTGTGTAATTCCATGCATTTATGCTGCGTATAGCACTGCAGTGTAAATGCATGCGTCCTGCGTCCCCTGCACAATCTATGTAGATTGTGCATGATACGTGCACACGTTGCTTTTATGAACGCAGCGATTTGGGTGCTAAAATGTTGACTCAAATCTGTGCGTTCATAAAATGAGCATGTCAATTATTCCGTGCGCTATGGATGCAGTTCCCCTCTGTCTATGGTGGGGGCAGCAGCCAGAGCGCATGAAATCGGCTTTTTTTGTACAGAAAAAACTGCATCCATTATGCAGTGTTTCTGCAGCGATTTGAAGCGCACATGTGCTGTCAAATCGCTGCAGAATATTCAGCAGTTATGTGCGCATGAGCCCTTACAGGTATTAATATGGGGAAGTCGCCAGCAGCCTCACTCACCTCTCCCCCTTGTTTCCGTCCAGCTCCTTCAGGACATGTGGCTGTGTTTCACGATGGCTGTCACTAACAGACATGACTGCACACTGACAGCACTGCTGTATATACATCACAGGCGGCGCTGGGGGCTACAATATATACATTACAGGAGGGGCAGGGGGCATAGACATTACTGGAGTGGCAAACAGCTCTGGTGGTGTACTCATTACTGGGATGGGTGACATAGCACTCTGGGGGACCTATATAGTTCTGGGGGGGTCGAACAGACTGCTCTAATTCATATATACACACACACAGTACTGCTTCTTACACACACAGCTGACACACACACACACAGCTCTGACACACACACAGCTCTGACACACACACACAGCCCTGACACACACACACACACACACACACACACCAATACAATGCATCCCCCATTACTCCATATACAAACACACAATACAATGCACCCCCCATCACCCCTACACACACACACACACACACACACACACAAATACAATGCACCCTCCATTACTCCCTACACACACACACACACACACACACACAACGCACCCCCCATCACCCCCTACACACACACAATGCACCCCCCATCATCCCTACACACACACACACACACATAATACAATGCACCCCCATCAACACCTACACACACACACACACACAATGCACCCCACATCACCCCCTACACACACACACACACAACAATGCACCCCCCATCAATCCCTACACACACACAAATACAATGCACCCCCATTACTCCCCCCCCCACACACACACACACAATGCATCCCCCCATCACCCCCTACACATATACACACAATGCACCCCCCATCACCACCTACACACACACACACACACACACACACACACAATGCACCCCCATCACACCCTACACACACGCAATACAATGCACCCCCATCACTCCCTACACACACACAATGCACCCCCATCACCCCTACACACATACAATGCACCCACCCATAACCCACCAATACACACACACACAATGCACCCCACATCATCCCCTACACACACACACATACACAGTGGTGGTGGTGTGGTTATATAGAGCTCATGATTTTGGAGAACTACATGGCAGTAGTCCTCTAGTGATAATCTCCTGCTTATAAAACACTGATTCTACTAAAATGACAGCAAGCAGTCCAGTAAGCGAAACATCGCAGGAATCAGGGTTGCTGTCTTTACATTACACTGCTTTCAGATAAGGTGACAAAAACCTGGTGACAGATTCACTTTAACTAACACAAGTTGTATCTTTTTACAGTGGAGAAGCCCAAATTATCTAGCCAATTTCTGTATAAAGTATTTTAGGATGTCATATTTTCCTAGTCATAGAAAAATTGCTATAGATTTTTTTTAACTTCTATAATAGTAGGATGGAGCATGAATGATACCATCTGTAGAGGGTACAGAATCTTGGGAGAAATCAGCATATTAATTAATTCTGTTCTTCCTATTATAGACAACAGTGAGATCTCCCATTTTTTTTCAGTTTCCTTTTTAACTTTTGTATCAGTTGGTTATGATTTAGTTCTTATGCTGACATTTTATCCCTACCTGGCCAAATCACAAGATATAATATTTTCTCCCTTGCTACTTTTTATCCTAGCAGTATCATAGCCTCAAGGGTGCTTTACACGAGACGATCTATCGTGCGATGCATCGTCGGGGTCACGGTTTTCGTGACGCACATCTGGCATCGTACACGATGTCGTCTCGTGTGACACCTCCTAGCGATGCAGTATCACTCACAAATCGTGAGTCGTGTACTTGTCGCTAGGTTTCATAAAATTGTTTAATTAAAATGGCGCCGGTTGTTCTTCGTTTCTGTGGCATCACACGTTGCTCCATGTGACACCACGGGAATGATGAACACAGCTTACCTGCGTCCCGCGGCACCCGCTGGCTATGTGGAAGGAAGGGAGTGGTCGGGTTGTTTACATCCCGCTCATCTCCGTCCCTCCGCTTCTATTAGCCGGCTGCCGTGTGACGTCGCTGTGACACCGAATGTCCCTCCCACTTCAGGAAGTGGACGTTCGTCGCCCACAGTGAGGTCGTCCGGAAGGTAAGTGCGTGTGACAGGGGTTAAACGGGTTTGTGCGCCAAACGATGGGGGCGGGTACGATCGCTCGTGCTATCGCATGATAGATCGACTCGTGTAAAGCAGGCATCAGTCTGGTGGATAGACAAGTGACTGAAAAAAAAAACAGCAAAAGTATCAAAAGCTTTAATAATCTCTATGGTCTTTTTAAGAGTTGTGTCAGCATCATTTAAGTATAGATCATCATTTGCAAATAAACTTATTTTAATTTCAATTTTCTCTCTTTAACCCCTTAAAGACCAAGCAATTTTAATTTTTGCTCTTTCATTTTTCCCTCTCCTTCTTCCAAAAGCCATAACTTTTTTATTTTCCAACTGACAAAGTGTAAAGGCTTCTTTTTTGTTGGATTAGTTGTATGTTTTAGTGACATCATCCATTTAATCATAAAATGAAAATATAAATCATAAAGTGAAGTGAACGTGGGAAAAAAAACATAATTCCGCAATTGTTTTTGGGCTTTGTTTTCTATGTGTTTATTCTACAGTAAAAATGACCTGGAAATATAATTCTCCAGATCAGTACGACTATGACAATAGGAAATTTGTGTGTGTGTGTGTGTGTGTGTGTGTGTGTATCTGTATATATACACACAACTGAGCCATGTTTGTAGGTTGCTTTGCTCGTACTTGCCTTTTCAGCTTTGCCCATAAATTTTCAATAAAATAGTCACCAGATCTCAACACTATTGAGCTGTTGCGGGAGCAGCTTGACCGTATGGTACACAAAAAGTGCCCATCAAGCCAATACAACTTGTGCGGGAACTTCTGGAAGCATGGGGTCAAACATCCCCAGATTGACTCAGCAAACTAACAGCTAGAATGCCAAAGGTCTGCAAAGCTGGAATTCATACAAAAGGAGCATTCTTTGACGAAAGCAAAGTTTGAAGGAGAAAATTATTATTTCAAGTAAAAATCATTATTTCTAACCTAGTCAATGTCTGGACTATATTTTCTATTCATTATGCAACTCATTTGATAAATATGATTTTTCATGGAAAAGACAAAATTGTCTGGGTGACCCCAAACTTTTGAACTGTAGTGTATTAGTATCTCCCTGTCACTGGGTGACAGGGGATAAAAGGATCAATTTGTGACCATCTCTTCCTCTGAAGCCAAGAACAAGGACTACGAAAAGGAGGTAAAGTGCCAGACGGCACTCGAACTACATGCAGTAACATTAGCATTCGGATAACCGCGATTATTGCAAGAGATTTGAGAGCATCCTAAATAAATGCTCTCTTGATCTCATTACATTGACCATAGATTTTTTAGAGAAGGAGTTGATGTTTTTGAAGGAGAAAATAAGTTCTATTGAAACACAACTTTCTAATAATCTTTCTCAAGCAGCATTTGCAAAGCTGAAGAGTAGGACATCTGATAATCTTGTGGATTTTAGAAACACAGTTCAGGAATAAAAAAGATTTAAGTTTTTAAGGGACCAGAAGGACTATAGTAGAGGCCAGGTCTCTAGATGGCGTTGTGGCAAGCTTCCTTTAAACCAATATGGTTCAAGATTTGGGCATTACGCTTCCTACAGTAGTATGGACAGCAATCAAGACCTGAATCAGGGTTTTTTAGGGCCAAGACGTTCAAGAAGAAACCAACGAGGAGGGGCGGAGACCATCTAAACAAGCAAGAACGCATGCCGATCCGATCTCAGGTACATCATCCATTGTATATGACATTTGCTCTGTTAACCTCACCCCAGCACAACTTGTATTACAAAAAGGGCTTTCCTAATGTCCTACCCCACGATTCATCTCGTTCGAGATTGAACAAGAGTTGAATCGTTTTTTTTCGTAATGTTAGATTAAAGGTACATTACCAGGATAAGGAACCTAGCTTTGACCCCATCTTACCACCATTACATGATCAATTCTCACTGCAGTCTCTTGGCCTGAAATTGACCAGTTCGTTTAAACCTCCCAAGTTTTATCATCCCGCAGAAACGTTTATCTCGTTGGTTTCTCGGGACGTTGAAAATTTAGTACAGAGGGTGAACAAGGGTGAGCTTCCTGTTAAAAACAACATCACAGCGATTGAGAGACAGGCTATCCAGAGATTGAGGGAGGACTCCAGATTCATAATAAAACCAGCTGACAAAGGGGGTGCAATTGTGATAATGGATAAAGCATATTACATACAGGAGATTTTTGGGTCAGGTCAGTGATTTATCCGCATATACACCGGTCTCACAGGACCCCACACCTTGTATCAAAAAGAAAATTACCATATTAATTGACAAATATAGGGGGCTAGCTGTACTACCCGGCTGTGACAGCTCCTTCGTGGTATACCTTATTAAATGCCCGTGCGGTCTCGGATATGTTGGTGAGACCACCCAGCATATCCGTCACCACATCGGCAAGCATAAATCAACTATTCGTTGTAAAATGACATTCTTGCCCATTCCACACCATTTTCTAATTTCGGAATATAACATATCACAACTTAGATTTCAAGTGTTAGAACAGGTTGATTTACCCAGAAGAGGGGGAAACAGGATAAAAAAATTAAAAGAACGTGAGGCCTACTGGATACATCATTTATAGACTTAAGAACCTCATGGATTGAATAGGAAATATGAAGTCCCTTATTAAGATCCCTGCATGTGATTGATGGTTAGGATTATTTATTTTTCATTTTTTATGACATCTTTCTTACTTTCTGGAACTAGTCTCTTAGCCTATTCTGGTCTCCAAGTTCGGTAACCTCATTTTTTTGTAGAATATAATGATGTATTTTGCTTACTTCAGCATGCATATATTCTTATTTTATATTTTTTACAATATTATATGCCGTTATTTTTCATATTGAATGTCATCAATCCTACTTTTCTTTTTCCTTCTAGATTTCTGTGGCCAATTCTAATGGTTTCTGAGCACCACGCTATTTATGGGCACCCTGCTAATGTTCCACTGTGATCACAAAGAACGCTATCATGGCACCTATCTTTTTCATTGTGCTGCTTGAGCGTGCTCAGTGGCGCTTTCTCCTTGTCCCACGCAGGCATAGTACTAACTTTCCGTACTGCGCATGCGCGGCCGATGCGGTCCATAGCGATGTCCTCCTGCGTTCCACCAACAGGAAGCAGGAGGCGCCTGTCCACAAACCACCTATGCTGTTGAAAACACCGGCCCTTTTCACTAAGTGTCACTGAGCATGCGCCAGCGGCTTATTTGGTCTAAAGTGGCGTCTTCTTGCATTCCATTTACAGGAAGCAGGAAGCGCATTTCCTCTAACCACCTATGCTATATAAACACCGGCCTCCCTTACCAAGCGGTCACCACATTCACTTTGGCGTCCACCACCACCAGGTAACTGTGTATTTATCCGGTCTTTCTATTTATTTGTCTCTTTTCTATCAGTGGTTTAGTGCGGTTTTTACATTGCAGACTTTTTCAAGTGCATATTTCTGCTAGACCAATACCTGTTTTTGCTATAGGGAGCCTGTTACAGGTCTCTTATTACAAGGCATTCATTCTAATTACAAGTGTAGATCTCTGCTATACAAGAATCATACTACTAGTCAGGTATATGATTTTTAGCTTTATGCTATACTCAGGCATGTCTAGAATCTTTACATTTTCACTGATTATAGGATATGTTGTGCTTTAATAGGATTTTCCTTGGACGGATGTATTATTTTGGAAATCAATAGTGCCACATCATGTTGCTGTAGCCCTCATAAAACACGCCGCCAGAATGCTAGTCAAGTATATTATTAATTGTCACAAGTGTTAGCGGTATTTGTGATCATTCTCTTCAATGGTATAATTTTTTGTTTTTAATTTTTTTATTTTTTTCATATAGCAGTGCATTCACAGAATGTTCAGCTTTTTTTAATTGATGTACATTGTATCTTGTCAGTCCAGTCTCCTTGGGGCTCTTTGGTAATCCCAGTTTTCTCTTTTTTATCTAATAGATATACAATAATATTATACTGAACTCATAAGACAAAATAATTTTTCACATATTTTTCTATATGATATATAGGTCCTTTTTTTTTCATTGAGTAATATTATTGAACAAAAGAACACTGTGATTATATAACACCAGGTGTGTATTTGGACAATTGTCTTGTGCCTTTTATATATATATATATATATATATATATAGGATCTTTTTTTGGATATTTGTACACATATGTCCTTTGTCATTGTAGCCCTTGTCCATAGATGTGACATTGCATGTCCTGAGTTTCATAGGCTAATAGACAAGATCCTTTTGTCCCATTTAATTCTACTCTGTATGGTGAGTCATTTATTAGGGGGTTTCCTAATTCACTTGTCTTACATTGGCGTATTATTCGTTGTTCCTTCCCTCGCCATTCTATATCGGTCACTATACTTTTTATGATGTATACATATTTTATTCTTTTCTCCTTTTTGGCGCTTTACACTTCTCCCTTGAAGTCCCCTATCTGTTGAACAATACATTTTTTGTGCCAAACATAGGTTATCTCTCTTTGCAGAATGTACACATCCTTATTTCAGATTCCTTTGATTACTATATGCTTCAAATAATGACGAATATATTTCTTATCTGTGTTATCATGTTTTCTTTACTATTAAAGTGATGTAAAAATATGTATTTATTTGTCATCTGACACATTGTAAACTATGTTTTGTTTTGTTTAGACAGTATATTGATAAAGGCCTGAAAGAGCTGAAACATCTATATTGGTATATTGGATGCTGTCTTTTCCGATTATCACTATTGAATAAAAAAAATCAGATTTATTACATCTGGAACCTGCAATTATTTTCCTTTTTCAATCAGAGTGCCGAAGTATTGTATATTTTTTAGGGGATAAAAGGAGCCGGGACTCCTAGACTGGCCCTCAGGCTGGGGGGCCCTAGCTGTCCCTACTCCCAGAGATAGGTCTAATGATGGCAATGTCTAGGTCACTAGTGATGTGTCAGTCGCAAACAATGCGACACAAAGATCTGGCTCCCTGCTTTGACTGACAGGAGCCGGATCCTCAATGAGAGCCACTAAAGTCTCTTAACGGGCTCTCAATGGGTGTAAAATTTTGGTATTTGGTGGTCGAAACCATGCCCACCTAAATAAAACCCCGCCCACTAAGCAAAGTAATAGGCCCGTTGCGAGTGGGTGGGGTTTTGGTGGTGTTAACACAAGCTTAAATAGGGATCCATGAACGATCCAAAAGAGCCGGTTCTTTTTGGTGAGCTGAGCCATGGTAACCAGATCACCAAAAAGAGCTGGACTTCCCATCACTATAAACCACCTTCCTTACCTTGCTCCTGGCCTGCCCCGATCTAATACACCCTCTCCCCCACCCCAGGGGAGGACCAGGAACAGAGTGGTGAACCCACAGATATGGACAAACGGGGAAACCAAAACCTTATCATACAGCTAGCACACATGGAGATATAAGACAATATGTGATCAGGAAAAAATAAAGAGCAGGGAGAAAATAACCAGATGACTAGAGGATTTCCGCAGGACACCACGTAGCACACAGTAAATCACCAGCAATAGTAACACAACAGCACAAGAACTGATTATAGTGGGAAAACAGCTTGCTCCATCAACGATGAACTAATAAAGTACAAGAATGTTATTTCAGGATGGTGAGTGCTACTTCCATTTTTCTCTGCAGTGTTTGAATATTTCCAAGTATCTTTTTGAAGTTTAGCACCAATACTCCTTGGATTTAGTGGTGAGTGGTGCCGGATTCTTTTCTCTGAATATCTTCCCCTGCATGTGTTATTTTACTTGTGATAGGTCTCATATAATGTGATCCAAAAGTCTGATCACTAATTAGCACACAGCTGGTCGACACCTGAGCCTGCCTGTGCAACTCAGAAGCACCAGAGAAGGCATAGTGTGGAGTGACAGAGTCTGTAGTCTGAAGAGCGTCTGATGACACTTGGTGAGTTTAGAGCCAAACACTGTCTGACTCATACTCAGACACTGGTTTCCATGTAGTCCATGTGGTGACCAATATCTTCACTCGCAGGTAAGCTTTTTAGCTACTCACTGTGGTGGCAAAACGTGTCGTCTCTCAGAAATGGAGGTACCATATTTTGTATGTGGTCTGGTCTCCGTCATCTGTGACAAACTACAGGATGGCAGTACATGCTGGAGCTTCCTGCTTTGCTCTTCTGTGCCTCTTACTATTGTATATAGCCCTAGGTTAGCAGATAATATGTAGCGAGTGTAACTTACCCCTACATCAGCTCTCATCCCTTTAGCTAGGCTCTCTGTCTGCATGTGTCTTATCTATACTGGTTGTGTTAGGCCCCTTTCACACATCAGTTTTCTGCCATCAGTCACAATCCGTTTTCTCAACGGATTCGTCGCAGATTGTGGAAAAACTGATGCTACGGATCTGTCAAAAAACTGATCCATTGCATCAGTTTTTTCAGCCCAACAGTGTTTTTACACCCTGAGCATGCTCAGTTAAAAAAAAACAGATCAATCGCCAGATTCCGTCATTTGACGGATGACGACGATGGATGACGATGGATCCTGCGCCTATAGGCTTCCATTCCGCCAAAAGACGGACGGCGACGGATCTGTCGCTGTCCGTTTTTTCGACGTACACAAAAAACATTACTGTGTACGTCTTCTCCTTCGTTCGGACAAACATTTTTCGATGGATGAAACGTGAGGCCATCCGTCGCAATTCATCACTAATACAAGTCAATGAGAAAAAAAACGGATCCAGCGGCATCAGTCACTGGATCTGTTTTTCAAAATTCAACGGATTGTGACTGATGGCAAAAAACTGATGTGTAAAAGGGGCCTTAAGAAATACCAGCACCCTCATTAGATTATACATAATATTTGAAGTACTAAATTGGATTTCTATGTAATATACGGTAGCTAATGGTTGAAAAGGAATTTTATAAATGTTAGTAGATAAGAGTAAATATATTTTCTTTATTAATTGCACTATTTGTGTCAAGGGAATTTATCATCAGAAAATTACATATTGTTTAAAACAGGTAACACTTTAAAACATTTTTTTCTAAATAAACAACACAATGATCTGAATAAAATTATAGATAATATTCCAATTACACTATTCTTTTAAGATGTATTTATGATTTTCAGGGTATGTTCTCGAATGACACCTTTAGGCTATGTGCGCACACTGAGTATTTGGTTACAGAAATTTCTGCACCAAATCTGCATCTATTGGCAGGAAAATGCTGCGTTTTTTCAGTGCATTTTTGCGGTGTTTTTTGCATGTGCTGTTTTTCATGCATTTTGGGTGGAATCCGCTGTCAAAATCGCTGAAAGAATTGACATGCTGCAGTTTATCTGCTTCAAATCTGCAGGGGAAAAAAAAGCAACGTGTGCAAAAAAACTTCAGAATTCTCATATACTTTGCTGGCATAAGGATTTGCATACAGTTTTGTGACAAAATGCACTCAGCAATGCATTAAACACAATAAAAATGCACTGTGTGAACATAGGACCACTCTGGCGATTTCCTTATTGTATTCCTTTGTAGTAATTATTAGTTTTTGCAGAGAGAATGTATTCAGATAGTTACCGGTTACCAAAATCTGCTGTGTACTAAGCGGCTCTGGTCCGCTCTAGCATCGCAGAACTGCATTTGGGGCTTGCCGACACTGTACTGTATGTCAATTTCACAATGTAAGTCTATGTCTCAGAATAAGTGTGCCGCCCCTGCAGCTGATCGAACCGCTCGGATACGGGAGTGGTGATTACTCGTGGCTCGAGGGTCTCCGGACCCGGGGGCTAGGGGCCACACTCAAATGGAAAAGGGGGTATTTACAGGGGATAGGTATAGTTCATGACGCCACCCGTGATGTACGGTAATTGAGAGTACCGCCGCTGCCGTTGGGAGTACCCGGGGTGATGGAGTGGGACAGCAAGTTGACGTTACTCTCCATGGGTTGGTGAAGGCCCAGGGAATCTGGATGGTTCTCTGGGGGTGCAGGGGGAGCGCAGGCTCGTTGGTTGCAGGGGTTAATTAGGTACTTTCTCAGCAATAAAGCAGACGCTGACAACAGGGTAAACCAAGTCTCTGACTGCCGCTGTCTCTTGAGGGGAGCTCATCCGGGTCTCGTCCCCTGCAGCACTGCCTGGTGGTCCGTGACCTGCCTCCTGGAACAAAATTTAGAGGGTCCTTTGTGGCCCGTCAGCTAGGAACTTTCTAGGCCCCGCTCCCCACTATGGCTAAGTGAAGGAGCCTGCTCTCAGGAGCTCACGTTTGGGATTTCAGTGGGCGGCTTGTTTGGAAAGCCCTATCCCCCTCGTTGCGCTAGTGCCCCCAATCTCTGAGCTTCGTGGGAACAGTCCATAAAGGCCCTGTCTTTCGCAGGTTAATTGCCGGGTCGCCTGAAGCTTCTCCCCTACCTAGGGTCCATGTACCCCACCATGCCTTCGATCCTGGACCGGTGATTAGGCCCAGGCTGCTGACCATCCTCCAAGACTGGTCCCAGGCATCTAGCCTCAATCCCCTGCGACCGGGGGTCCGACTCCTCTAGGTCCAGACCACCGTCTGCAACCTAGTCTGCTTCTCCCCTGGGAGCTACAACTCCCAGCTTCCTCAGATCTCCTCACAGCTCGAGGGCTACCACTGCTCTGCCTTGACACCTCCCACCTCCCTGCCTCACCCCTAGGTGGGCGGCCCTATTCCAGCTTAAACAGCCCACTGGTGTGCCTGACAGGGTGTGGTGCAAGGTGTAACTAGGATTTGTGAATGCTGGTGGAGGCAATACTGCAGGATGGAGACCCAGAACCATGAGGGGTTGAATCCTGCACTAAAGAGAAAGAGCAGACAGTACCCTGTAACGACCTGAATAGTCCAGGGGTGTCACATACGTTTTCATAAGAAAGCAAAGAGAGTGGTATTTTTATTATTGGGTCATTATTATAAGGAAGCACACAGGGGACACAATTACTATAGGGGCTCAGTAACTATATGGATCAATAAGGGTCATTATTAGTATGAGTAGGTACAGAGGGGGTACTATTACTATGCTGAGGAACAGAGGAAACATTCTTACTCTGTATGAGACAGAGAAGGAATTATAACTATGAGAAGTACAGAGGGCGTACTATATTCTGAGGGAACATTCTTGTTGTGTACTTTATGGGACACAGAAGGAGGGCACTGTTACTGTTTCGGGCCTAGAAGGGGCATTATTACTGTCTAGAGCACTGGTTATAGCACTGTATGGTTTACACAGAGGTGTAGGAAAGGTGCTGGAAAAGTGGTAAGCCAACATTGTCTTTGTCTTAGGCTATGTCCGCACGTTGCTTTTTACCTGCTTTTTTGCTGCTTTTTCAACTGCAGCGTTTAATGCCAAAATGGTTGTGTTCTGCTTTTCAAGCAAAGTCTATGGGAATTTAGGTTTCTTGTCCGCACTATGCTGTTCAAACTGCAGCCTTTTTGTTGCAGAACTTTGGTCAAAAACTCAGCTTTGCAGACATGTCAATTGTTTTTGCCATTTGCGTTTTGAACTGCAAAGCTGAGTTTTTGACCAAAGTTCTGCAACAAAAAGGCTGCAGTTTGAACAGCATAGTGCGGACAAGAAACCCAAATTCCCATAGACTTTGCTTGAAAGGCAGAACACAACCATTTTGGCATTAAACGCTGCAGTTGAAAAAGCAGCAAAAAAGCAGGTAAAAAGCAGGTAAAAAGCAACGTGCGGACATAGCCTTACTGTTTTCAGGGAAAAGTTGTGGATACAAGTAGTCTTGCTAATCTGGGCCGTAGGGAAGACATAATAGAAAGTGAATGACTCATGAGTCGCTGGATTTATCTGTACTTTTATCTGAGCACTGATGTAGAACTGATACTACCATTATATTGTCAGTATATGGTCGTAAATATTAATTTTAGTTGATAGCTTTTAGTTAATCAGTTTGGTGGTATTATCACTACTGTGTATACTGGTAATATTTGGTTATGGTCTAGCAGTATTAATTATATTTTATATTGTAGTATTGATGCTAATATTATTTTTATATTACAGACTGCTAGGATTCAGCTCTGCTTTGCTTGTTCCAGGAGTCATAATGTTGCGATCCCATAATTATATCAATAAAATTAACAGATTTGGACACAAAAAAACAAGCATTCATACTGATCCATCAACAAATAAAAAAATGGTGCCAGTTGGTTTTTTTTTTTTACAAAGTTCTAATTTTATTAAATCTTTAAAACATAAAAAAACCCTTAGGTTTGGTATTGCCATAATTGTTCTGAAGAATCATATTGCCAGGCAAAATGTAAAAACAAATTCCAAAATGTTTTCTCACCCCGCAACCCTCCCCAATTCATATGGCTATGACAGTGGAAAAATAAGAAAGTTATTGCTTTTGACAGACAGGAAGAAACATTGAAACCACAAAAACAGAAAATTAAAATAGCCTTGAAGGGGTTTACCCCACTCCTGATCATAACGTTAAAAACAAATTAAAATTATACTCAAATACTATAGTGTGAATAGGTTCTCAGGTCTGTTTCACACCTCCGTGACTCCAGTAAGTTGGGTGTCCATTTTCACAAGTACGGGAGACATTCACACACGTACTAATTAAAGTCAATAGAGCTCTTCACACTGCCGTGTTTTCACACGGAACAAGTGTGTCCATGTGAAAACCTGCATGTACAGGTGATTCTCATAGAGACAAGTCTGTTTTTTGCTGGCAACATGGGTTAAATACGGACATCACACGAATGACATCCTTGTGACACGTACTGGAAATAAAAAGAATGATGCTAAAATGAAGGTTTATTTTATGTATAAAATATGGGCAAAGCTAGAAAAAATAGTTAAATGCTAGATAGAGAGAGAGAGAGATAGCTAGATAGCTTGTACATAATTAATAAATAATTCATAAAAAAAAATGATGTGTGGTCTCCCCTAATTTTTATAACCAGCAGAGGTACAGAAGCAGCTGTGGGCTGCAATCCTCAATGTCAGCTGTACCTTGGCTTGTTTCGAATAATAGAGGGGATCCTACCTTTATAATTATTTCAAAAAAATAATTTAAAAAAACAGTGTTTTTAAACACAGCCAATGAACAGATGACAACTTGGGGCTGATATTATTAGGGTGGTCCAGGGTATTTTGGCCCTTTCCAGCCTAAAAATAGCAGCCCGCAGCAACCCCAAAAGTGGCGCATCCATTAGATGCGCCAATTTTGGAGCTGTACTGAGCTCATCCAATGTCCCTGGTGCGATGGCAAATGGGGTAATATATGGGGTTGATGCCAGCTGTAATTGACCGTTGGCACAAATCCCTGCTATTAGTAATGGGTGGGTGTCTAATAGACACATCCATTACCAATCTAGTAGTTGTAAATGGTAAAAAATTAAATTTTATTTATATTAAAAACCACTGACACCAACCCTCATTCACCAATTTATTATGAAAAATTAAGATCCTTTAAGTTCCCCTGTAATCCACAAGGACGTGCCATGCCATTCCTTCAAAGCGAACCTGAAAGACACTGTAATGTTATTCACCATTAAAACTCAAATCCAGTCCAATGTAATCCATGTGGAGGTCCCACGACGTTCACAGACTCACTGTCCCAAACTATGAAGAACAGAATGTTCCCCATAGGCTTAGACAGCACTCACTGCCGGCTCTCACGGCCGTGTGAAAACCGTGGCACTGAACTGCGATGACTTCATTAGGGCACCACAGGTCACAGCATTACAGTGGACTGAATTTAAGTTTTAATGGGGAATAAATTGGTGAATAAGGGTGTCTCTTGTATTTTTATTTTCAGAATTCTCTCTTTTTATGTATTTCAGGTTCACTTTGGAGAAACGTCATGAGACCTACTTGTTCATTACAGTGGAACATGTCTGCACTAACCTGAGAGCTCTCTCCTTTTAATCGCCTTTGGATTCCATGTCCTAGTTTTATATGTATTTTTGGAATACATTTTTCTGATTTTAGCAGCTTTTGGATGCTGAATTTTTTTGTTTTCTAAATAATCAATAAGGTTGCAAAAAAACATGTTGAGAAAAAAAACACATTAAACATTTGAAAAGAACAAATGTGAAGCAACCTAGAATCCATTATCCTCCAGTGCTGTCATATTCCAAAAATGCAACCTCCCTGATGTAATGCTCATAAGTACAAGGTGTTCAATGCTCAGAGACATGGGCAAGGTAAGGAAGGCAGAAACCCCACCACTACTGAACAAGATATATAAGTTGAAACTTCAAGACTAGGCCAACAGATATCTGAAGACAGATTTTTCAAAGGCACATGCCTCCACTTCAACTCACACGCCATCAAGGTGGAGGTGGAGTACTGCTATGGGTTGGTATTATTAAAAATTAGTAAGTTGGACCTTTACGGGTTGAAGATGGACATCCAAAACTACTGCCAGTTTTTTGAAGACACTTTCTTCAACCATGGCTAAGGGGAAAAGTCTGCATTGTTCAATAAAACAATAATGCTCCATCGCATGTATCAAAGTTCTCCTATATTTGGCAAGTCAGTTAATACCCTAAGGCTATGTGCGCACGTTGCGTCATTTCATGCGTTTACGCTGCATATTGCACTGCTTCCCCAGCACAAACTCTGAAGATTGTGCATAATCCATCCGCACGTTGCATTTGAGAGTGCAGTGATTTGCATGCTGAAATTTTGATCCAAATCGCTGCGCTCAAAAAAGTAACATGTCACTTATGTTGTGCGCTTTGGATGCTGCTCCCACTCTGTCTATGGGAGAGGCTGCATCCAGAACGCATGAAATCGGCATCTATTCTCTAGACACACTGCATCCATTAGGGCTGCTTCTCACTTGCGAGTTTCTCGCAGTAGAGCAATGCGAGAAAATCTCGCATTGGAATCGGACACATGTTAGTGAATGATTCAGCTCTCATCTGCGATTTTTTTCTCAGTCCAAATCGGACTGAGAAAAAAATCGCAGCATGCTGCTTTTTTGCGAGTTTCTACTGCGAGTTTCTCCAATGCAAGTCTATGGGAGCGTGTAAAAAATCGGATGTCACGGGACGGCACTCACACCATCCTAGTGACATCCGATTTTCTAAATACATTTCTCGCATGTTTCCTAAAACACTGGAAACGAGCGATGTCTCCCAATGTCTGTCAATCACTATTCTCTGTCAGTCGGTGTCTCCCTCTCGGTCTCTATTCTCTCTCTGTCGGTCCGTCACTATCTCTGTCCCTCTCTCACAGTCTTTCGGTCAGTTTCCCCCCCTCTCTCATACTTACCGTTCCCCGATCTCCGGCGCGGCGCTGCACGGCTGTCACACTGCTGCAGCGGCTTTTCCTCTTTTGAAAAAGCCGGCCGCTCATTAAACAATCTCGTATTCCCTGCTTTCCCCGCCCACAGGCGCCTATGATTGGTTGCAGTGAGACACGCCCCCACGCTGAGTGACAGCTGTCTCACTGCACCCAATCACAGCAGCCGATGGGCGGGTCTATACTGTGCAGTGAAATAAATAAATAAATAATTAAAAAAAATGGCGTGCGGTCCCCCCCAATTTTAATACCAGCCAGATAAAGCCATACGGCTGAAGGCTGGTATTCTCAGGATGGGGAGCTCCACGTTATGGGGAGCCCCCCAGCCTATCAATATCAGCCAGCAGCCGCCCAGAATTGCCGCATACATTATATGCGACAGTTCTGGGACTGTACCCGGCTCTTCCCGATTTGCCCTGGTGCGTTGGCAAATCGGGGTAATAAGGAGTTAATGGCAGCCCATAGCTGCCACTAAATCCTAGATTAATCATGTCAGGCGTCTATGAGACACCCTCCATGATTAATCTGTAAGTTACAGTAAATAAACACACACACATGAAAAAATCATTTATTAGAAATAAAAAACACAAACAAATTCCCTCATTACCAATTTAATAAGCCCCAAAAAGCCCTCCATGTCCGGCGTACTCCACGGACCTCCAGCGTCGATTCCAGCATGAAGGTGACAGGAGCTGCAGAAGACACCGCCGCTCCGGTCACCTCCAAGCAGCAACTGAGGTGAGTAGCGCGATCTGCTGAGGTGTCACTGAGGTTAATCGCTGTCACCACTGTATCCAGTGACAGCGGGTAACCTCAGTGACAGCTCAGCTGATCGCGCTACTCACCTCAGTTGCTGCTTGGAGGTGACCGGAGCGGCGGTGTCTTCTGCAGCTCCTGTCACCTTCATGCTGGAAGCGACGCTGGAGGTCCGTGGAGTACGCCGGATATGGAGGGCTTTTTGGGGCTTATTAAATTGGTAATGAGGGAATTTGTTTGTGTTTTTTATTTCTAATAAATGATTTTTTCATGTGTGTGTGTGTTTATTTACTGTAACTTACAGATTAATCATGGAGGGTGTCTCATAGACGCCTGACATGATTAATCTAGGATTTAGTGGCAGCTATGGGCTGCCATTAACTCCTTATTACCCCGATTTGCCAACGCACCAGGGCAAATCGGGAAGAGCCGGGTACAGTCCCAGAACTGTTGCATATAATGTATGCGGCAATTCTGGGCGGCTGTTGGCTGATATTGTTAGGCTGGGGGGCTCCCCATAACGTGGAGCTCCCCATCATGAGAATACCAGCCTTCAGCCGTATGGCTTTATCTGGCTGGTATTAAAATTGGGGGGGACCACACGCCATTTTTTTTAATTATTTATTTATTTCACTGCACAGTATAGACCCGCCCATCGGCTACTGTGATTGGGTGCAGTGTGACACCTGTCACTCAGCGTGGGGGCGTGTCTCACTGCAACCAATCATAGGCGCCTGTGGGCGGGGAAAGCAGGGAATACGAGATTGTTTAATGGGCGGCCGGCTTTTTCAAAATAGTAAAAGCCGCCGGAGCAGTGTGAATGCCATGCAGCGCGGCGCCGGGGATCGGTGAGTATGAGAGAGGGCTGCTAACTTCAGTCACTCAGGGGATTAGCGGTCACCGGTGAGTCCTTCACTGGTGACCGCTAATCAGGACGCGGCACAGACAGCCGCAGCATGACAATGAAATCGGGTTAAGTTCACCCGAGTTCATTCTGACAGTGCGGCTCTGTCTGTGTCTGCTGTCATCTGCCGTTCAGCTCTGCTACATGGCTGTCTGTGTCTGCTGTCAGCGGCCATGTAGCAGCGCTGAATGGCAGATGACATAGTAAAAAATACGCATTACACACGCATTACACACGCATTACACACGCTAGTAAAATCTCAGAAATAGCATCGCACTTGCGTTGCACTCGCACCTAACGTGAACTAAAATCAGCCGAGTTTTTTTCAGCCCAGTCGGACCGATTTTACTCGCATAGATGTGTTTCCACCCTTAAGCAGTGTTTCTGCAGCGATTTGAAGCGCACATGCACTGCCAAATCACTGCAGAATTTTCAGCATGGACACTACGCAACGTGCGCACATAGCCTTAGGCCCCATGTGCACGCTGTAGTTTTTGTTGCTTTCTTGGTGCAGTTTGTGGTGACCTTTTAGTCACCACAAAATGCATGTTTTCCTTCCTCAGCAAAGTCTATGAGATTTCAGATTTGCTGTGCGCACATTGCTTTATTTTTGTCTGCATTTTTGTGGTGACCACAAAAATACAGCATGTCAATTCTTTTTGTCTTTTCCCTCCATTTTTCACCCATTGGTGATCAAAAAATGCATAAAAAACCCCACCAAAAAAAATGCACCAAAAGCGCATGGATTTTTTATGTGTTTTTGGCCACAAGATGCATTTTTTTGGCCACAGGGTGCATTTTTGTGGTTACCACAAAAATACAGCTTGTGGACATAGCCAGAAGATTAAAGAATAATTACATGACCTCCTCCTCACCTGAACAAAACCCTATTGAGAACTTGTGGACCCTTCTTAAAGACATTAAAGGTGAAGTAAAACAGTACACCTCTCTGACCAGTATCTGGGAGGCTGTGATTGGTGCTGCCCAAAAAGTTGATCATCAACAGATTAAACACTAACAGATTCCATGGATGGGGAAGGCTTATTACTGTTATTGAAAAGAAGGGTGGCTCTATTGGTAACTGATATTTTTATGGAAATGTCAGAAATGTATTTTTGTTCATTTTGAGTTATTATTCTCACTTTAATAGATGAAAATTATCATTTGCGATGTGACAATTTACATTTTTCTTTTAGTTATATAAAAATTCTGTACACTAATAGCTGCCCAGTAATTCTGCACACATACAGTGGCATGCAAAAGTTTGGGCATCTCTGGTCAAAATTATTGTTATTGTGACCAGTTAAGAAAGTTGAACATGAAATGATTTCTAAAAGGCATAAATTTAAAGATGACACATTTTCTTTGTATTTTTGTCAAAGAAAATAATATTTTTATCTCTGCACATTTTAAAAATTACATAAAGGAGAATGGGCCAATCTAAAAGTTTGAACATCCTTGGAGATTTGTGTGCTTGTGACTTTGGCCAAGGTTTCAGATCTTAATTAGCCTGTTTAGGGCTATGGATTGTTCACTATCATCATTAGGAAAGGCCAGAAGATGCAAATTCACAGCTTTACAAAAACCAAACCTCCTCTAACTTTGTGCCAAAAAACAGCAGCCATAGCTTCATCTAAGCAGCTGCCTAGCACTCTGAAAATGAAAATGGTTGGGTCTTCCAATATAAAGGCCCCTCAAAGGGACTAAAAATCTGAATAGGTTCATAAAAAATAGGGTTTGTAAATTTCTTTGAAAAAAAAAAATGAAAAACTACACCAAAATGTTAACCCTTATAGCATCATCTCAAAATAAAAGCACATCTGAAATATGAAAATTAAACTGACATAAAATAGATGTGTGGATATGTTGTTTTTTGGTTTTTTTTTTGTACGACTATCTTGTTTCATGGTGTAAACCTTCAATGTATTAAAATTGCTAATTTATCTCAATATTTGTCAAATTTCAGATATTTTCATTAAAAAATACAAAACATGTTGACGTGAACTTACCATTAACAAAGTTAACCCCTTAACGACCCATGACGTACTAGATACGTCATGGATCGTGTGCCGGTAAGCCCCGCCCCCTGCCGCCGGCGGGCGGCGGCGAGACACGCACATATCAGCTGTTATCAACAGCTGATATGTGTGCCTGCTAGCCGCGGGTGGAATCGCTTCCACCCGCGGCCATTAACCCCTTACATTTCGCTGCCAAAGTCTTGGCAGCGATATGTACATGGGCGCCGCCATGACAGTGACTTACCCCGCCCCCACCGGAAGTCACGTGACATGATCACGTGACTTTCGGCGGTTGCCATGGTAGCACAGGGTCATGTGATGACGCCTGTAGCTAACATGAGTCACTTCCTCTCAATGCCGGAATACAGCCGGCATTGAAAGTGAAGCAGCAAATCTGCAGTTCTCAGCTCTGTAGCTGAGATCTGCAGATAGTGCAGAGCGATCGGATTGCTGATCGCAATAGCCCCCTAGGGGGACTAGTAAAATAAAAAAAAAGTAAAGAAAAAAGTTTTAAAAAATTAAAAAAAAATAAAAAAACCTAAAAGTTCAAATCACCCCCCTTTCACCCCATTGAAAATTAAAGGGTTAAAAAAATAAAAAATACACACATATTTGGTATCGCCGCGTTCAGAAATGCCCGATCTATCAAAATATAAAATCAATGAATCTGATCAGTAAACGGCGTAGCGGCAAAAAAATTCCAAACGCCAAAATTACGTTTTTTGGTCGCCGCAAATTTTGCGCAAAATGCAGTAACAGGCGATCAAAACGTAGCATCTGCGCAAAAATGGTACCGTTAAGAACGTCAGGTCGAGACGCAAAAAATAAGCCATCAATGAGCCTCAGATCCTGAAAAATGAGAACGCTACGTGTTTTGGAAAATGGCGCAAAACGTGCGCCACGTTTTTTGGACAAGCTTGTGAATTTTTTTTAACCCCTTAGATACAAGTAAACCTATACATGTTTGGTGTCTACAAACTCGCACCGACCTGAGGCATCATACCCACACATCAGTTTTACCATATAGTGAACACGGTGAATAAAATATCCCAAAAACTATTGTACAATCCCACTTTTTTTGCAATTTTTCCGCACTTGGAATTTGTTTGCCGTTTTCCAGTACACTATATGGTAAAACTTATGGTTTCATTTAAAAGTACAACTTGTCCCGCAAAAAACAAGCCCTCATATGGCAAGATTGATGGAAAAATAAAAAAGTTACGCCTCTCGGAAGAAGGGGAGCAAAAAACAAAAACGCAAAAACGGAAAGTGCCCGGGGGCTGAAGGGGTTAAGCATGTCACGATAAAAGAGTTGAAGAATGACTGGGATATGTTGCTAATGGTCCTGAGCTCAAACTTTTTAGAGATGACTTTGTAATGATTATTAGAATCAACAACTCTTTTGCTGAGATCTATACAACTGTCCTTTGTTTGTGTGTGATTTTGAAAAATCCCTGTACTTTGGATTAAAACAGGTTGCCCAGTCATACCTGATTGTCATCCCATTGATTAAAAATACCAAACTCTAACTTCACCTTTAAATTATCTGCTAATCCTAAAGATTCAAATTTTTTTTTTCCAATCATACCGTAGATATGTGATATTGGATGGTTTTCTTAAAAATTACAAGTCTAATATTTTTAACTCTACTTTTAGGTATTGTGTTAAAATCTCATGCACTTGTGGGACAATTTTATGGACAATTATGGAAAATTCTGAAGCGTTCATTAAATTTTCAACATCATTGTACTTTCAATAACTACACTAAAAGGTAGATATTGGTGTTCATTACTACTTGCTGTAAGTTTTCTAACAATACTTTACTTTATATGTATTTACCAGATTTCAGTGTGTATATAGCTTGGAGATAGTTACATATTTCATAGAGTTGAATAAAGACAAATGTGCTTGAAGCTCATCCAAGGGATGGGAACGGCTAAAGGGACAGACCACATGCAAAAGCACAATGCATGATACAGTTAAACGCAACATAGTTAATCTTTCCTGCCTTACTGACATGACTTAAGGTACCGTCACACTAATCAACATCACTAGCAACATCGCTGCTTTGGCACGCCTTTTGTGACGTAACAGCGATGTTGCTAGCAATGTTGTTGTGTGTGACATCTAGCAACAACCTGGCCCCTGCTGTGAGGTCGCTGGTTGTTGCTGAATGTCCTGGACCATTTTTTAGTTGTTACTCTCCCGCTGTGAAGCACACATCGCTGTGTGTGACAGCGAGACAGCAACAACTGAATGTGCAGTGAGCAGGGAGCCGGCTTCTGCGGACGCTGGTAGCCAATGTAAATATCGGGTAACCAAGGAACCCTTTCCTTGGTTACCCGATATTTACCTTCGTTACCAGCGTCCGCCGCTCTCACGCTGCCAGTGCCGGCTCCCTGCTCCCTGCACACATAGCCAGACTACACATCGGGTAATTAACCCGATGCGTACTCTGGCTAGGAGTGCAGGGAGCCAGCGCTAAGCGGTGTGCACTGGTAACCAAGGTAAATATCGGGTTGGTTACCCGATATTTACCTTAGTTACCAAGCACAGCATGCTTCCACGCATCTCTGCTGGCTGGGGGCTGGTCACTGGTTGCTGGTGAGATCTGCCTGTGTGACAAGCTCACCAGCAACCCGTGTAGCTACGCTCCAGCGATCCCTGCCAGGTCTGGTTGGTGGTGAGATCGCTAGAGCGTCGCTTAGTGTGACGGTATCTTAAGAGAGTTTAGTCAATTTGTTGTTATGCCATAAAATAATTTGCTATTATGGGGTCAACTAGTAAGTTAGATTCTAAACCATAGGACAGGTTAAGTAGCACAGACCAGGGGAGATAATTCAGCAATGCAATATAACTGCAATAAGTGGAGTCAGGAAATAATTTGCCCTCTAGTACAGGTCAATTAGTATCTGCCTCATGAGTTTTTGCCTTCCTTTAGATAAACATGCTATAGGTTGAACTCTATGGACTTGTGTCTTCTTTCAAATATAAACATATGAAACTAAAAATGGAAAGCACATGGATCATTGAGTACTAGGACAGAAGGACATGCTGAATGACATAAACAAGTAAAGCTGTAAACAGTAGATGTTGCTGGAAGAAGGAAGGCAGTTATATACAGGAAAAGCTGAAAAGTATGTATTATAAGGAATTTGCAATAGGGATACGGTTAACCACAGGATTAGCAGAAATTTATATGCAATCAGCCATTTGCAGCAGTGAAATGAATAACCAAAGGATAAGTAGAGAAGTATATGTATATGTAATCAGGCACTTACGGCAGGGAAATGCCTAACAACATGATTAGCAGAGATGTGTATGCATTAGGATACCTTGACAACAGAAAAGAGTTGCACTTTGTATCCAGATTCAGTCGCATTTAAAGAACAATACTAACAGGATAGGAGACCTACAGTATTTGCATTCTGGAACTTGCAGCAGGGAAATGGTTAACCACAGAAATAGCAGCGACATATATGCAATCAGGCACTCGCAGCAGAGAAATGGTTAACCTCAAAATTACCAGATACGGATATGCAATCATGTACTTGCAGCAGTGAAATGGTTAACTTAATGATTAACAGAGATGTACAGTTGTGGCATTTCATAAGTTTTTAAATGTGTATTGACAAATACATCATGTTTATGCAAAGTCTTAATATTTACAGTGATGATCCTTATTTTTTAATACTTATGCAATTCCCGCTGGCCTCCAGAATATCAGCTTTTCTGGAGTTAGAAACTCGCCTTCTACTTGGAAATTACGTCTGTGAAATCCATGTAAAAAGCAAGCAATTTGGAGAAAATGGAGGGAGATCAGAACTTCAAAGAACTTGGATGAAGCTGAGTTTTGAAAACACAATGATCCCCACAAGACAGTTTGGTAGGGTGTCCAATCAATAACTGGAATTGATATCCATAGCCATGGAAGGCTCAATACCACTGGTACCGGTAAAACAAAAAAAAAAGAAATGTCCTGTAGATGTAAGGCTATGTGCGCACGTTGCGTACAAGCCCTGCAGAAATTTCTGCAGCGATCTGAAGAGCACATGTGCGCTTTAGATCGCTGCAGAAATGTCCGTAGTGAAGCCGATTCCATGCGCTCTGTCTGCAGCTCCTCCCATAGACAGAGCAGGAGCTGCCGGCAAAGCGCAGGAAAGAAGTGACATGTCACTTCTTTTTGCGCAGCGCTTCGGCAGTAGCCGAAGCGCAGCGCTCTTAGACGCCACGTGCGCACGGCCCCTGCACAATCTCCATAGACTGTGCAGGGGCCGCAGGACGCATGCAGTTACGCTGCGCTACAAAGCGCAGCGTAACTGCATGTTTTTACGCAACGTGCGCACATAGCCTAATGGTCTTAAATGAAGTCTCCTTTTCAGTCAAATAATATGTATACAACCTGGAATTGTTGAACCAATCACTTAGATAAGTTTCAATGGCATGCGCAGAGAGGAATCTAAAGGAATGTGCTGTCTTTTTGCTAGTGACAGGTCAATAAAATTGTCTGCATTGCTAGAATCATGAAGATGAATGAAAGATAAGAAATATAGGAATTTGAGTTCACCTTTAATAGGGCCTAGTAGTAATATCAAGGTGATTGCTCTTGTTTTGCCCAGGGTCTAATGTTTCCATTTGGCATTGAAGCTTCAAAAGTCTATGTGAGAATGGTCTTTCTCACCACAATTTAAACGCAGTCCATCTGGCAAGCTACAGGATCTTACAACAGACGACAATTTCTTCCAGCCAATTTCAATGGGTTGCAGTATAGCTTCTCCCCATGAGTAGAATTTGAAGATTCGTTACTGTGCAATTTTTGAGCTATGTGAAATTTTCAATTTTCTGCCTTGACCTCGTTTTAAAAACTAAATACACCTGGATGCTGAGCTGAGTGGACGTGGGGAAGAGGAGCTCCTGTTGACCCTCAGCTAAATCAGCACTTATCATAAGCACAAACCTACTCACCGGCTCTCAGGATGGGACCACGGAGGATTAAACCGTCGCAGCAGGCATCGGTGGCCCCCCCGCTGCACACCACGGCGCTGGATACTTTCTTGGGCCTGGAACATGGTCCAGGGGAGGCCCAGACGCCATCTTTCCAGGAGCATGGAGGGGAAATGGAGGCACTTGCCCGGCCTGCTAAGCAGCAAGAGAAGGAGGAGTGGGTGAGCCGGGGACACAGGGGAAAGTGGAGGAATCTCTGCAGCAGTTCCAACAGGGAATGCCTTGGCTCAGCAGCCCTGCACTGCATCGGATCCTCAGGCACAGCAGCAGCAGGCCCAGGAGCACATAGTGGCTGTGGGAGATAAGGTGGAGGTCGGGGGGCAGCCCTCCCCACTGCCAGGAGAAGAAGGGACTGCAGCTACAGCTGGTAATATCAGGGAACAGAGCAGCCTGCTTCCCCCCTCTGGGCCTCGGTGTGGAGATCAGCTTCCCCAGCACCAGACTAAAACTCCAGCGTCTATTACTGCAGGTGCTCACCTTAAAGGGCCAGACACCTTCTATAAGGACATGCATGATTTCATAAGTAAACTTCCTTCTAAAGAGGACTTTCAATGCCTCATACGTGAGGTTAAAGCAACTTGCAGGTCAGAAATAGCTGAAGTGAGGAGAGATTTGCAGCAATTGTCTGGCAGAATTGAATCCCTGGAGGAAGAGCATGACATCACCAGATCCCATGTATCCGAATTACACAAACTGGCAACATCGCAACAAAAAATAATGGAGGATATGCAGTCTCACATAGAGGATCTCGACAACAGAGGACGCCGTTGCAATGTCCGTGTGAGGGGGGTCCCAGAGTCAGATGGGCCCGAGGACACAAACTCCATACTACAATCCATCTTTAATGAAGTGTTGGACGCTCCCCCTTCTAACATCATCAAGCTGGACAGGGCACACAGGGCTTTACAGCCGAAGAATTTATCCACCCAACCCCGGGACATCATTTGTTGCATTCACGACTTCTCCACCAAAGAACTGATCATGGCTAAGGCTAGAATGAGGCGCACGGCACCTGTGTTCAATGGCAAGGAAATCCAGCTTTTCCCGGATCTTTCTCGCATCACACTCCAGAAAAGGCGGCACCTCAAACCCCTCCTCACGAGCCTGAAGGAGCACCAGGTTCCATACCGCTGGGGTTATCCGTTTGCACTAACAGCGCGCAGAGGGGGTAAATCGGCGACCCTTCGCACTCCAGCAGATACCACTCTGTTCTGTGAAGCACTGGACATTCCAGCGGTCTGTATCCCAGATTGGGACTTGCAAAGGTTGGAAGGGCCGCCCCCTCCCGTGTGGTCCAAGGTGAGGGGTGGAGGGCGTGGGGCTTTGGGGGGGAGAGGAGGTAGGGGCCGCGGGTCGCCCCCCTCCCCGGCTCACCGTTGAGGACACTTCTTAACCTGGTTGGTGCCTATTTCTTATACCCTCTGAGTTCCAGTGGCTGAGCATGCTTTGTGATACTGTGACTCTCTCTACAGCAAGCCTCTGACTGTCCATTGTGTCATCTGCGGCCTTCTGGGTCTGTTGAGCTGCATAAGGGGGGGGGGCTGTAGCCACAATGATGCCGTGGGTGGTAGGGGGGTTGGCGGGAGCCCGGTCCCCTTACTTGGAGTTAGTGGTTGAGGTTTTTTGTTTTGTTTTTTTTCCCCTTGTTTCCTTTTGGCACGGGCCCGTGCCCACTGGACTGACCCCCGTGGGAGGGCTACTGGGGAGTGAGGTGGGTGGCTCTCTTAGCTCAGACGGGTTGGGGAACCTCCCTCTAGGTCTCTCCCTTCCGGGTTGACCCCCCGGGAATCTATGCCTAAGGTTTATGCATTTTGGTTAATGTTCTTAATTCATGTTCATTTCTATGTTTGTCCTTGTCTTCCCCCCTCCCCGATGTTTTTTCCTTATGTGTCCTTTCAGGTACCACCCCTTCTAGAGTCCCTGGGAGCTGCGGCCCTTTGTCGTATGGACCATCTCCTCTGGCCGGCTTCACAGGGGAAGTCATGCCCCCGACGGTATAGGTGTGCCATTAGCTTTTTCTTACTTCTAAGTTTTAGACATGACCCGCATTATCTCTCTTAACGTAAAAGGTCTGAATTCACCCCGTAAGAGGAAATTGCTGCTACAGGAACTGAAAACATCAGGTGCAGACATAGCCTTTATCCAAGAAACACATTTTGTGGAATCAAACACTTTCAAATTTGCGTCCCACCGCTTTCCCATCCATTACTCGGCTTACTCGGGCTCCAAGAGGGGGGGAGTTGCTATTTTAATATCCTCCAGTTGTCCTCTACAAATTACGGGTTCTCACTGCGATCCAGAGGGTAGATATGTGATTCTGGAGGGCCAACTGGGGGGATCCCCGCACATTCTGGCCAACATTTATGCACCTAATGAAGGGCAGATACGCTTTCTTAAGAAAATACTCGATCTGATAGGCGGACTGGCACCGGCCTCTACGGTGTTGGGGGGAGACTTTAACATCCCTTTTTCGGAGGTGGCCGACAGACTCTCTGTGGGTGGACACCCTCCATCGGGTGCTTTGAAAAATTTGTCCCGGGACTTTCGTAGGCTCATTAGATCAGGGGCTTTATACGACGCTTGGAGGGTGGACCACCCGGGAGAGAAGGCCTTTTCCTTCTACTCGCATCCGCATCAGACGCACACCAGAATAGACTATTTTTTCATTGACTCACAGCTGCTGGGGCGTCTTGAGAGGGTGGAAATGGGATCCATTACGTGGTCAGACCATTCCCCACTCATAATGGACTTCAAGAAAGATGGTCCTCGACCTAGGCCTCAGCATTGGCGCCTTAATGAATCTCTGATCAAAAATCCCGACACTAGGGCCTTTTTAAATAAGCAACTGGTCGAATTCTTTCAGTTGAACACGGGCACGGTCACGTCGCCGGCAACACTCTGGGAAGCTCACAAGGCAGTGATGAGGGGACTATGCATTAGAGAGGGCGCCAGGGCTAAAAAGAATGCCACAAGCCAGCGGGACTCTATAACGGCCCATCTTAAGCTACAGGAGGGGAGACTGGCAGCTGCCCCGTCACTGACTATTCTTAGGAGAGTCATCAGCCTTAGGGAAAAGTTGAGAGACTTGGCAATTGGCAGAGCAGAAAAATTGCTAACCTTTTCCAAACAAAGATACTATGAAAGGAGTAATAAGGCTCATGCCTTACTCGCCAGGCAGCTTAAGGAGCGCGCTACATCCTCATGCCCTCAGGCTCTGCGCGACGAAAAGGGCACTATCCACTATCACCCCGCTTCAATAGCTGACATTTTTTTCAATTACTACAACAAGCTTTATAACCTTCCGGTTCCCCCGGGCATGGCTTCGCGCGGGGCTGGGGCACTTGGGGACTATTTTTCGGCCCTTGAGCTCCCTTCACTGCCTTGCGGAGCAGCCGCGGCTTTGAATGAAGAGATTACTACAGAGGAACTGGAGCAAGTTCTGGAAGCCCTGCCTGGCGGGAAGTCACCGGGCCCGGACGGCTTTACTTATTTTTATTACAAGGTGTTTGCGGCGGAGCTCCTCCCACACATGGCCGCCTTGTTTAACTCTTTTCTTCAGGGTGACCCTATCCCTCCATCCATGCTACACTCCCATTTAATCCTCCTGCCCAAGCCACCCAGGGACCCATTGGACTGTGCTAATTATAGACCAATAGCCCTTTTGAACTCCGATTTGAAGATGTTCACCAAGCTCTTGGCGGCCAGGCTTAATCGATGGTTGCCCCAACTCGTGTATAAAGACCAGGTGGGTTTTGTCCCTTGCCGTCAGGGGGGGGACAACACCAGGAAGGTCATAGACCTGGTGGATGTGGCAAATCGGACGAAGCAACAGGCGTTGGTGTTGAGTCTAGATGCAGAGAAGGCTTTTGACCGCCTTGCGTGGCCTTTTCTCTTCAAGACAATGGAGGTCTTTGGGATCTCGGGTGGCTTTATGCGGGCCTTGAAGTCCCTGTATAGCGCTCCTACGGCCTCTATCAAACTCCCCCTCCACATCTCTAAGCCTTTTCTCATCTCCAATGGCACCAGGCAGGGGTGCCCCCTGTCCCCCCTCCTTTTTGCGCTATGCATAGAGCCCCTCGCGGCCTCGGTCAGGAGCAACCCAGACATCTCGGGGGTCCTGGTCAGGAATAAACCGTTTAAAATCTCACTTTTTGCCGACGATGTGCTCATTACACTTACTAACATCCATGTGTCCCTTCCAATTTTAATGTGCACCTTGGGTAGGTACGGGAGCCTTTCGGGGTATAAGATCAACTCTAGCAAAACGGAGGCAATGCCCTTGAATCTCGACCCGGTGGCCCTGGATTACCTGCGTTTGAATTTTAAGTTTCGTTGGAAGACAGATGCGGTCAAGTACCTGGGGGTTAACCTCACATCTACTTATGATTCCCTCTATAACCTTAACTTCCCCCCCCTTTTCCGAGAGCTGAGAACTCTTTTGAGCAAGTGGTTGCCCCTCCCTCTTTCGTGGATGGGGCGCATTGCGGCGGTTAAAATGAGCTTGCTCCCAAAATTATTATATTTCTTTGAAACCCTCCCAGTTAAGGTACCAATAAAGGAGCTGAAGTCCCTTCAGGCGGCTATCCTTAGATTTATTTGGTGTAACAAACGTCATAGGGTGGCCAGGGAGGTGTTGATGGCTCGGAGAAACAGGGGGGGGCTTTCTGTCCCGGACATCCTAAAATACTATTGGGCGGCCCATCTTAGGAGGATCCCCTGTTGGGTGTCCCTTTGGGCATACAACAGGTGGACTGAGATTGAAAAACTTTGGCTGGCGCCTATACATCCAAACGCGCTCCTGTGGCCCCCGGCCCGGTGTGATTCGCCCCCCCCTCTTCTTGGACCGATGCAGTTCACTAGGGACCTCTGGGCATTTTGCATTAGAAGATTTCCTTTGGCATCCCCCTGCTCCCCTCTGGTGTCCTTCATATACCAACCCTTGCTCCCAAGCAGTCTGGAGTCGGACATGGTGCACCCCTGGCTCAAGGCAGGTCTATTCAGATTTGCAGACATTATAGATGGAAGTACAATGCAGATCCATTCCTTTGAGTACCTTAGAGATAAATTCTCTCTCTCTAATCGAGAGTTTTTCCAATATCTGCAGATCAGAGACTTGGCTGGCTCCTTGTTTGGCAGGGCAGGGGCCTCGATTCCCACAGATTTTGAGAAAATTTGCAGAAGGGGCACTGATACTAAGGGGCTGATTTCGGAAATTTACATTTTGCTTTCTGATTCACGGGAGGGGCCCGAGGGGTCTTTTCCATACATGCGGAAATGGGAGTCTCTATTGGGAAGGCGGATACTTCCTCGGGAATGGGCAGCAATCTGGGGAAACGCCGCCAAGACGTCAATATGCACACTATATAAGGAAAATATCTATAAAATTTTGCTATTTTGGTACCACACTCCAGATTTCCTTCATGGCATAGACCCCTCCATACCGGCTTGTTGCTGGAGATGCGGGGGAGGCAGGGGCACCATTCTGCACATATTCTGGTCCTGTCCAGGGATAGTCCCCTTCTGGGAGCGGGTTAGAGGGTTGATCCATAAAGTACTATATATAGAGGTTGATCTTGATCCCCTGATCTATGTTCTGGGTCTTGGGAATGGGGGATTGGGAAAAACGGCCTCTAAGCTTTTGTCCCACATCCTTACGGCGGCCAGATGCTTAATTGCAAAGAATTGGAGGCAGCCAGGGACACCCTCACTCCAGAGCCTCAAGTATAGATTACTGGACGTTAGACGCATGGAACATCTCACGGCACTATTGCATGACACAGTTGACCGCTTCCAGGCCGTGTGGGCACCATGGGACTACTTTGCGGGACAGGAGGATCTGTGAGACTGAGGCCTATGGAAGGAGCATGGACTCTTGAAACCCTTCCCTCTTCCCTCCTATTTCTCCTCTCCCCTCCTAACCCTCCTCACCTGTCCTGTCATTGTTTGTCTAGGTTCGATAAGAATTGTGAATTTTATGTTTTATTTTATGTATGAAAAACGTAAATTGAAAATCTCAATAAAAATTCAAAGTTTAAAAAAAAAAAAAAAACTAAATACACTTAGCAGCAAGAGAAATTCAATAATAGGTAGATGGCAATCTCTGCCAACAAATTAAGCCTTGATCCGACATTGTAGTGCATCACAGAAGATAAGCAGTAGAGCATCATTGTTCCAGGTGAAAACTGATGACATGGTTTGGAACTGAATGGCACAATGTCCCACAGAGTTAATCTACTGTCTAAGGCCCCTTTCACACGTCAGTGATTCTGGTACGTTTGTGCTTTTTTTTAAACGTACCAGAATCACTGACATACGCAGACCCATTATAATGAATGGGTCTGCTCACACGTCAGTGATTTTTCACTGCACGTGTCTCCGTGCAGCGTACCCGCGTGTGCGTGATTGCCGCACGGAGACATGTCCATTTTTTTCTGGCATCACTGATGTTCCACGGACCACGCAGTGGTGTGGTCCGTGAAACACGTGCCAGAAAAAAAATGTGCTTTTAAAATAAAAAACATTTTAACTCACCCGGCGTCCAGCGATGTCCTCTGCAGCCCATTCGCCCTGCTCCTTCTGTGCCGGCTGATTACTGTCGCGCATATTCATTATGCGCGACACAGCCGACCCGGAAGCAGCTCCTGCAGGGGTCACCGCCGGCCGGATGCTGCACCGCGGGAGCGATCAGCACCATGGACAGCGGGAGCGGGCGCAGGTGAGTGAATCTCTAAGTGCAATCACGGGCCACGGAGAACAGAGCCCGGATTGCACTTAGACAACCCACGTGTGCCGTGATTTTCGGCACACGCAGGGACATGTGTGTGTTTTACACGTCAGTGAAAAACACTGACGTTCTTCACTGACGTGTAAGACACGCACATGTCCCTCCATGTTCCGTCATTCACGGCACACGTGGGTTGTCCATGTGCAATCCGTGATCCGTGATCCTGTGATTGCATATGGACATTTCTCACCTGCCTTCACTGATGCTGTCCATGGTGCTGATCTCCTCGGGTCTCCAGCGTTCGCCCACCGCTCTCAGCACCTACTTCCTGGTTAGCAGTTCCTGCTTTCATGAATATTCATGAGCCATAGTGTGGTCCGTGGGTCATCAGTGATGCCAGACAAAAACTGACATGTCTCCGTGCAGAATCACGGCCAAGGGTGCACGCTGCACGGAGACACGTTCAGTGAAAAATCACTGATATGTGAGCAGACCCATTGATTATAATGGGTCTGCGTATGTCAGTGATTCTGGTACGTATAAAAAAGCACAAACATACCAGAATGAAAGGGGCCTAAGCCAGAGTATAGAGTTAAAAACTGAGTTGACACAACCTGATTCACCACTACTCTATGGAAGACTGACATGAAGGGAGGGAAAAAATGCAACATAAGACCATCTCATTCCCATAATGGTGCGACCCAAGGCATCTCTGGACAACAAAGAAAAAATATAAACCAGTTTTGACCAATGGGAACAAAATTATTTTGGACAATGTTTAAAATGTAAAATGCATTGGGCAACAAAGTTGTGGCATCAAGATGGACAGAAGTGGACAAATGTGGAGATGTTCCCCAAGAAAAATCTCTTGGAAAAGAAGATGACTTTGGCAGTTGTTGAGGAGCCAAAGGAGTAAAAACCTCACATTCAGTCACTCCAGTAGCATGACCAATCCACATAAGGTCTTTCTTTTCAGCAAAAACTGTGTCAATGTCTTTGCAGCTTTGGAATCCATAGTCTGAGTATTTTGTTATCGGCTCACCGGGTCAAGTGGATTCTCTAAGCCATAGGTCAAGGTAAGCAGCATAGATAGGAGGCAATAATGCAACAGAAATGCACAGAATGTGGATCAGTGAGAACCTGAACAGCAGGACATGCTTAACAGATGAAGCTGGAAACAGCAGATGCAGCTCAGCTACAGGCAGGAGAGCAGCTGTAACAAGAATAACTGATGAGTATATACAGTCAGAAACTTTCAGCAGGGATATGGTTATCCGCTGGATTAGTACAAACTATATACAGTCAAGAACTAGCAGCAGGGAAATGATTAACCAAAAAATTCACTGAAACGCATATGCAATCAGGCACTTGCAGCAGGCAAATGCTTAATCACATGATTAGCAGAGATGTGTATGCAATCAGATACCGTGAAGGCAGAAAGGAGTACTCAGATTTAGCAGAGTTGAGAGAGCAATACTAATGATACACTGGTCGGAGCAAGTAAATGAACTAGAATGCTGGAAAGCAGACAGAAGTTGCAGGGAGGATAATTAACTAGCTTGCTGGAGCAAAATCTAGAGATAGATGAGGCCAACTCCTGAAAAAGCACGTGTTGCTAATTTGTAATATTTTGATGAATACTCAGGCAGCAAACATCTGTCTGAACGGCCTTAATGAGAACCATTCACCAATTTGACAATGTTAAACTGGCCACATCATGGAAGAGTTGCTGCATAACTGAGTAAAAATAGTTTATATTTTTTAATTTCTCCTCTCTGTTGTGGAGACATTAGCTTGTAAAGTTCTGCTCTGCGGTGAATATTCCATCATGTACCTAGTTTAATATACTTAAAGGGATTGTCCAAGAATTAGATAAAATGGCATCCCTGGGCTGGTATAATTCAAAATGCAGCCTAGTCACGTGTCAGTACATGATAGAGGCTAGAGATAAATACTGTAGCTACTGAGACCTTTGTTTCAACTTACAAGAGCAGTATCACACATACCTCAGTGAGAGGTTGTAGCATGACTCTCTTATTTAAAGAAATGTTCTAATTCATTCAAATACCATTGTGGCTCTGATCAATATTAACCCACACCAACAATTCCCTTAATTACAGCAATCCTGTAAGCTGTCCAAAGACCAGATTATAGAAATAAGGCACATGAATTCATATTAATCTTTTTAGCTTTTTTCTATTTTCTTAATTTCATGAATTCATATACAAGTTCTTAAACATCTATAATCACCACTGTGGAGAATAGTCCCATTGATTGTATCAATTCCCACACATCTCACTCTACAGTGTGTCCAGATGAACTCCATATAAAATTCAATCTTGATGTTCACTGTCCACCCAAGTGCTATGAATAAACTCCATTGAAGTACAATATTTTGATGATTCAGAAAGAACATACCTGCAGTGCAAGCTTCAGCTGCAAGTTTCGGTTCCCTGATTGGTAGTCAGCGTCTGCAATATATTACAGCACTTTGGTGCACATCGATATCCTACACCAAAAATATACCGCTGAAGCATGCACTGCAGGTGTATTTTTCCTGAATAATCGAAATATTGTAGTTCAATTGAATTTATTTGTAGCACTTAGGTGTACAGTGAACATCTAGATTGAATTTTATATTGTGGACTTCGTACTGCAGACCTATTATGTGTGGGAATTGATCAAATCATTGGGACTATACACCACAGTTGTGATTATAGATGTTTAATAACTTGTATATGAATTTATGAAAATAATATAATCTTAAAAAGAATAAAAAGATAAATAAGAATTGATGTGCCATTTTTTTCATAATCAAGAAATGTTTTAACCCACGTTATGCTCTGCAACTTCATCCTCCTTCATCAGTCTGACTGCTTTGTACCAGTGCACAGAGGCTGACTGTGGCCACTAGAAAAACAAACATTGAGGAGAAGAAACCTGGAGATACCTCTCGTTGTGCTCAGTGAGTACGAGATACACATTGATGAGCAAAAGTCTAACAATTTTTTGAACTTTTGACTTGAAGGCATCCTTATCTCATTATCCACTACAGCTTTGAGCATGAGACTACCTTCATTTTACAGACAATCATCTGGCAATCTCATGCATACATTTTACTTAGAACTATTTAAGATATATTAAACATGTTAACATAGTTATGCAGATTCTTGTCATGTCCCTATATTATTACTGTTTTGAAAATCTATATTTTAATATGCATTATTTTGCTAGTATTTTGTAAATCCACCTTCAGCTTTCAACAATGTCTGAATCCTTCTGGGCATGTTCTCCATCAGATTAAAGCATGTCTCAACCAAAATCTGATCCTAGGTTACTTTTACACGTTCCCAATGTTGATGTAAACTGATCAACTCACTTGGGTATGTATACAGCTTTTTCTTCAACTATACCCACAAGTGTTCGATTGGATTGAGGTCTGTAGACTGTGGTGGCCAATCTAGCACCTCTACTTCTTTGTCATCGAACCATTTCTTCACCAATCTCGACATTTGCTTCATGTCATTGTCCTGCTAGAACACTTTATCCTCCTTTATATAAACATAGTACTCGAGTGATCGAAGTAACTCATCTTGTAAGTTACTCACATATAGCTCAGCATTGAGATCACCAGTAATCTGGGTCAAGTATCCAACAACTTTGGCTGTGAAACAACCCAATATCATCAGGCTTCCTCTAGTAAACTTGATAGTTCCTTCAATTTCTCAATCTGTTTTCCCTTTTTTCGCTTGTTTCCTCCAGATCCATTTGCACCCATGAGAGTCTAATCTATTGACTTTCATCTCATTGCTCCAAATTACCAGTCTCCAATATTCTACTGTCTACGTTTTGTACTTTATGAAAGCCAATGCCAATGCTTATGATGATAATTTAGTCGAAGCTTCTTCACTTTTTTGGACCACCATTCCAGACTTGTGTAATGTGTGTCGCACAGTGCTTGCACAGACATCTGTGATCTCACTATTACAAAGCATACGAGCCACCTCCATTGCCGTGTTTTTCGCATCAAAACTGATACACCTTGTGATGAGCTGAATTGCAAACTCTGATATTTTGCTGGACAATTACCTCTTGGCTTTTGAATCGATGAAAAAACTTAATTTCAAATTCATCCAACTTTCATGGCACTCATATGATGCAGTTTGACAATTTTCTTGGAAGAAAGCCTGCTATCGATGAGTTGGATGATGCTGTTTATATTTTCTTGGGAATTCTTCATCATGGCTCCTCCTTGATTTGAACTAGTGACCTAGTAACACACTGAGTTATTAGGGAAAGTGAGAACAGATTGTAATTTGTAGTATAGAAGAAAAAAAAGATTTTTCCACTGCTAGGAGCAAAACAATAACAATGCAGTGACATTATAAGAATCTGCATAACTAATCTTATGCTAAATAATTGCAAATCAATTTTATGTTTGAGATAGCCAAGATAATAGTCTATAAATTGATGGTAGTCTCACATTCGAAGCTGTAGTGTAGTGGATGGTAAGATGTGGAGCCTGAAAGTCAAAAGTTCAAAACATTGCTACTAGGGATGAGCGAATGTACTCATCACTATTCGGTATCCGACGGATAAAACAACATCCACTACGATACTTTCATTTTCATTTCTGACTTCTGGTGCCTGTTTTCCAGCCAATGAACACATCTGATGTTGCTTGCCGTCACAGTAATGACGCAGGCATCTTTGTTGTGGTGTTACTGTGATTGGCTTGGCCGCACAGCGTAATAAGGGCTATATAAGCCTGCGACCATTTTGTGAACACGCAGCCTTAGGGAGCTGGCAGTGTACATATACTGTATTGTGTGCGGGAGAGCGTTCGTAGATCCAACTAATAAATAGTCCTTGTAAGGGCTGAACACAGTGTCCAGTAGCCCGACCCGACTTGTTACGCGCAGCTCCGTCTGTGCGCCACGGCCTGATTTCCGATCACAGGTGAAGGACTCACCGGTGACCGCAAATCCCCTGAGTGACTGAAGTGAGCGGCGCGATCGGCAGTGCCGTCACTCAGGTGACCTGCGGCCAGCTGCAGTCCTCCACCTGAGAGCTGTGGCCGAGGGTTAGCTGAGTGACGTCACCTCTGATTGCGCAGCTGACTTCAGTTGCTGCGTGGAGCTGACAGAGAGCGGCAGTGTTCCATGGCCACTCCTGTCAGCTTCATGTAGCAGAGCAGGATGCGTCGCGGGACCTCATGAGAATTACGCCGGACGTGGAGTGGTATTTGGGGATTTTAATAAAGTGGTGAAAGAGGGTGGGGGTTTTTTGTCTTTTATTCCAAATAAAGGATTTTTTTGGGAGTATCTGTTTACAGTGCCTACAAGTAGTCTTCAACCCCCTGCAGATTTAGCAGGTTTGATAAGATGCAAATAAGTTAGAGCCTGCAAACTTCAAACAAGAGCAGGATTTATTAACAGATGCCTAAATCTTACAAACCAACAAGTTATGTTGCTCAGTTAAATTTTAATAAATGTTCAACATAAAAGTGTGGGTCAATTATTATTCAACCCCTAGGTTTAATATTTTGTGGAATAACCCTTGTTTGCAATGACAGCTAATAATCGTCTTTTATAAGACCTGATCAGGCCGGCACAGGTCTCTGGAGTTATCTTGGCCCACTCCTCCATGCAGATCTTCTCCAAGTTATCTAGGTTCTTTGGGTGTCTCATGTGGACTTTAATCTTGAGCTCCTATGACAAGTTTTCAATTGGATTAAGGTCAGGAGACTGACTAGGCCACCTTGATTTTTTCCCTCTTGAACCAGGCCTTGGTTTTCTTGGCTGTGTGCTTTGGGTCGTTGTCTTGTTGGAAGATGAAATGACGACCCATCTTAAGATCCTTGATGGAGGAGCGGAGGTTCTTGGCCAAAATCTCCAGGTAGGCCGTGCTATCCATCTTCCCATGGATGCGGACCAGATGGCCAGGCCCCTTGGCTGAGAAACAGCCCCACAGCATGATGCTGCCACCACCATGCTTGACTGTAGGGATGGTATTCTTGGGGTCGTATGCAGTGCCATCCAGTCTCCAAACGTCATGTGTGTGGTTGGCACCAAAGATCTCGATCTTGGTCTCATCAGACCAGAGAACCTTGAACCAGTCTGTCTCAGAGTCCTCCAAGTGATCATGAGCAAACTGTAGATGAGGCTTGACATGACGCTTTGAAAGTAAAGGTACCTTATGGACTCGTCTGGAACAGAGACCATTGCGGTGGAGTACGTTACTTATGGTATTGACTGAAACCAATGTCCCCACTGCCATGAGATCTTCCCGGAGCTCCTTCCTTGTTGTCCTTGGGTTAGCCTTGACTCTTCGGACAAGCCTGGCCTCGGCACGGGTGGAAACTTTCAAAGGCTGTCCAGGCCGTGGAAGGCTAACAGTAGTTCCATAAGCCTGCCACTTCCGGATGATGCTCCAAACAGTGGAGACAGGTAGGCCCAACTCCTTGGAAAGGGTTTTGTACCCCTTGCCAGCCTTGTGACCCTCCACGATCTTGTCTCTGATGGCCTTGGAATGCTCCTTTGTCTTTCCTATGTTGACCAAGTATGAATGCTGTTCACAAGTTTGGGGAGGGTCTTAATTAGTCAGAAAAGGTTGAAAAAGAGATAATTAATCCAAACGTGAAGCTCATTGTTCTTTGTGCCTGAAATACTTCTTTATACTTTAGGGGAACCAAACAGAATTCTGGTGGTTTGAGGGGTTGAATAATAAATGACCCTCTGAATAAACTTTTCACAATTTAAAAAAAAAAAAAAAAATAACATTCTTTTTTGCTGCAGTGCATTTCACACTTCCAGGCTGATCTACAATCCAAATGTCACAATGCCAAGTTAATTCCGAATGTGTAAACCTGCTAAATCTGCAGGGGGTTGAATACTACTTGTAGGCACTGTATTTACTTTCACTTCCAGGTTAATCATTGGGGGTGTCTCATAGATGCCTGCCATGATTATCCTAGGACTTAAGCTGGGTTTACACACTGCAACATCGCAAAGGACATCGCTGTAACGTCACCGGTTTGGTGACGCAATAGCGACCTCCCTAAGTCTCTGCTAAGTCTCTGGTGAGCGTTCAAACAGGCAAACCTGGCCAACAACTCAACAGTGATCCGGACCTGCAGAGCGACCTAGCTGGTTGTTGGGGACGTTGATAAGCAGCCTTTTGAAAGGGAAGTTGCTAACAAAGTCGCTGCAAAGTCTTCACACACTGAAACTTCATGCTGCACAGTGGGAAACAAAGGACCTAGGAATGGTCCTGAACGATTTGTAACAATTACAACTTCACAGCAGGGGCCGGGTCGCTGATAGGTTTCACACACTGCAACATCGCAAACAACATCGCTATTGCGTCACAAAACCGGTGACGTTACAGCGATGTCGTTTGAGATGTTGCAGTGTGTAAACCCAGCTTTTCTGACAGCTTTGGGCTGCCATTAACTCCTTATTACCTTGATTGCCACTGCACCAGAGCAATTCGGAATGAGCTGGGTGGGGTCCCGGGACTGTCGCATCTAATGGATACGGCAATTCCGGGCGGCTGCTGGCTGATATTGTTAGGCTGGTGGGATCTTCATAACGTGGGGATCCCCATCCTGAGAATACCAGCCTTCAGCCGTGTGGCTTTATCTTGACTAGTATCAAAATTTGGTTGGATCGCAGGCTGTTTTTTTTTAATTATTTACTTATTTATTTATTTTACTGCACTACATAACCCGCCCACCGACGGCTGTGATTGGTTGCAGTGAGACAGCTGTCACTCAGCTTGGGGGCGCGTCTGAATGCAACCAATCATAGGTTCCAGTGGGTGGGGGAAGTAGGGAATACAAGATGGAATAATGAGCGGCAGGCATTTTCAAAACCAGGAGAAGCCGCCGGAGCAGTGTGACAGCCGTGCAGCACCGTGCCGGTGATCAGTCAGTGATCGGTGAGTATGAGAGAGGTGGGGAGAAGGATAGACCGACAGACAGAGAGAGAGAGACCGATAGACAGAGTCTGACAGACAGAGAGAGAGACCGAAAGACCTGCATTCTGTTTGTCAAAAAAGCGATTACTTTGGTTTGAGAGCTGTTCTGACGACTACGTAAACGCCGCGTGCTGCTCTGAGCACGTTATTCCAAGACACCAGAAATGCAGTCACGCCCATTCTACAGGCTGTGCTCATACTGTTTTGCCTTTTCCCATCCATTTCAGCCTTTTCCTCAGTCACCACAGCTCGCCGTTAGGTCCAATGTGAAATTATTCGAGTTTCCCGTAGACTTAGATTGCTAATCGAATATTCGCGAATAGTCTAATAGTGCCGACCTATTCGTTGGATATTCGTCGAAGCGGATATTTTGGTATTCGATCATCCCTAATTGCTACCCTTTTGCTCATCAGTGTACATATACAGTTGAAACCAAAAGTTTACATACCCTTTCTAAAAAGACACATATGCATGTTTTTCTCACTATCTTACATGAAATCAGAATAAACCTTTCCTGTTTTAGGTCAGTTATTTTTACTAAAATTATTTTTATTTGCCAAATGCCAGAATAATGAGAGAGTGAGAATGTTTTAAGGAATTTTTATTACTTTCTGTAAAGTCAAAAGTTTGAATACATTTCATTAGTATTTGCTACCATTGCCCTTTAAACTGTATGGCTTGGGTCAAATGTTTTGCATATCCTTCCACAAGCGTATCACAATAGTTGGTAGGAATTTGGGCCCATTCCTGACAGAACTAGTGTAACTGAGTTATGCTTGTAGGGCACCTTGCTCGCACTTGCCTTTTCAGCTTGGCCCATACATTTTCAATAGGTTTAAGATCAGGGTTTTGTGATGGCCACTCCAAAACATTGACTTTGTTATCCTTAAGCCACTTTGTAACCCATTTGACAGTACACTTTGAGTCATTGTCCATTTGGAAGACTCATTTCTGCCCAAGCTTTAAGTTCTTGGCTGACGTCTGCAGATGTTGCTTCAGCATTGCCACATAATCTTCTTTCCTCATGATGCCATCTATTTTGAGAAGTGCACCTGTTCCTCCTGCAGCAACACACCCCCACAACATGATGCTGCCACCCCCATGTTTCACAGTTGGGATGGTGTTCTTAGGCTTCAATGCTCTCTTTTTCCCCTAACCATAATGATGTTAATTATGGCCAAACAGTTCAATTTTAGTTTAATCAGACCATAGGACATGTGGGAAATTTTTAAATCGGTATTAAACACCCACTGCGAGCGAGCCATACCATACGGAAATAAAAGGGCTAGGAACAGGAGAAAACCAATGTGGCTAAATAAGGATGTAAAAGGGGCAATGAATAATGAGAAAAAGGCATTTAAAAAGCTAAAACAAGAAGGCAGTGAAGAAGCATTAAAAATATATAGAGAAAAAAATAAAATGTGTAAAAAACAAATACATTTAGCAAAAGTAGAAACTGAGAGACTCATTGCTAAGGAAAGCAAAACAAATCCCAAACTATTCTTTAATTATATAAACAGAAAAAAGATTAAAATTGATGGTGTTGGCCCTTTAAAGAATAATGAGGGTAAAATCATAGAAAGCGATGTGGGAAAAGCAAATGTTTTAAATACTTTTTTCTCAACTGTGTTCACACAGGAAAAGCATATGCCACGGGAAATGCAGAGTGATCATGTAAACGCTTCATTAAGTATGACCTGCCTAACCCAGGAAGAAGTGCAGAACCGACTTAGTAACATTAAAATTGACAAATCACCAGGCCCTGATGGCATTCACCCTCGGGTATTAAGGGAGTTAAGTAGTGTGATAGACAGGCCTCTGTTCCTTATATTTAAAGACTCTATAGAAACTGCGTCTGTTCCACTGGATTGGCGGCTAGCAAATGTGGTACCAATATTCAAAAAAGGGTGTAAAAGGGAACCTGGAAACTATAGGCCGGTAAGCTTAACATCTGTTGTGGGTAAAATGTTTGAAGGGTTTTTAAGAGATACTATTATGGAATGTCTCAATGTTAATAATTGTTTAACTCCATATCAACATGGATTTATGAAGGATCGCTCCTGTCAAACTAACCTGATCAGCTTCTATGAAGATGTAAGCTCTCACATGGACCGAGGAGAATCATTGGATGTCATTTATCTCAACTTCGGTAAAGCATTTGACACTGTCCCACATAAAAGACTGCTAAGTAAAATGAGAAAGCTTTGGCTCGGGGGAAAATGTGTGTAGATGGGTAGGTAGCTGGCTTAGTGGTAGAAAACAAAGAGTGGTTATTAATGGCGCATACTCAGATTGGGCAAGGGTTACTAGTGGGGTGCCACAGGGGTCTGTATTGGGCCCCCTACTATTTAATATATTTATTAATTGATCTGGTGGATGGTTTACAGAGTAAAATATTAGTATTTGCAGATGATACAAAACTATGTAAGGTAGTTAACACAAAGGAGGACAGTTTGCAACTACAGATGGATTTGAGTAAATTGGAGAATTGGGCTGAAAAATGGCAAATGAGGTTTAACACAGATAAGTGTAAGGTTATGCACGTGGGAAGGAGAAACAGATGCTACGATTACTTACTAAATGGGAAACCGCTGGGGAAATCAGATATGGAAAAAGACTTAGGCATTTTAGTCAATAAGAATCTAAAATGGAGTGCCAGTGTCAGGCAGCAGCCACCAAAGCAAATAGGGTGATGGGATGCATTAGAAGAGGTCTGGGGGCACGAGATGAAAACATCATTCTCCCTCTGTACAAATCACTCGTCAGACCACACTTGGAGTATTGTGTGCAATTTTGGGCACCGGTGCTCAAGAAAGACATTACTGAACTTCAAAGGGTTCAGAGGCGGGCTACTAAAATAATAAATGGAGTGGGTGCATTACAATACACGGAAAGGTTATCAAAATTAGGTCTATTTACTCTAGAAAAGAGAAGACTTAGGGGAGACCTAATAAATATGTACAAATATATCAGAGGGCCATATAGAGATCTCTCCCATGATCTGTTTGTACCAAGGACTATGACAAGAACAAGGGGGCATTCTCTTCGATTGGAGGAAAGAAAATTCCTACATCAGAAGAGAAGAGGGTTCTTCACGGTAAGAGCAGTGAGGCTCTGGAACTCTCTTCCTGAGGAAGTGGTGATGGCCAACTCACTGAATGAATTTAAGAGAGGAATGGATGCTTTTCTTGATAGCAAAAGTATAGAAGGTTATAAATAGCATAATCTTACAGGTAGATAGAAGAGCGACCAAGATTATTAGAGGAATGGGTGGGCTGCAACACCAAGACAGGTTATTAAACTTCGGGTTATTTAGTTTGGAAAAACAAAGGCTTAGGGGGGATCTAATCACAATGTATAAACATATGAAGGGACAGTACAGAGACCTTTCCAAAGATCTCTCTACACCTAGGCCTATGACTGGAACACGGGGCATCCGCTACATCTTGAGGAAAGAAGGTTTAATCATAATCACAGACGAGGATTCTTTACTGTACGAGCAGTGAGACTATGGAGCTCTCTGCCACATGATGTTGTAATGAGTGATTCACTACTAACATTTAAGCAGAGCCTGGACGCTCTTCTTGAAAAATATAATATTACCAGTTATGTATATTAGATTTTATGACAGGGTGTTGATCCAGGGAACTAGTCTGATTGCCGTATGTGGAGTCAGGAAGGAATTTTTTTCCCCATTGGAGCTTATTTGACACATTGGGTTTTTTTTGCCTTCCTCTGGATCAACATGTTAGGCTACGGGTTGAACTAGATGGACTTAGGCGGGCTTTGCACACTACGACATCGCAGGCCGATGCTGCGATGCCGAGTGCGATAGTGCCCGCCCCCGTCGCAGCAGCGATATGTGGTGATAGCTGGCGTAGCGAAAGTTATCGCTACGCCAGCTTCACACACACACTCACCTGCCGTGCGACGTCCCTGTGGCCGGCGACCCGCCTCCTTGTTAAGGGGGCGGGTCGTGCGGCGTCACTGCGACGTCACACGGCAGGCGGCCAATCAGAGCGGAGGGCCGGAGATGAGCAGGATGTAAACATCCCGCCCACCTCCTTCCTTCCGCATATCCTACGGAAGCCGCAGTGAGGCCGGTAGGAGACGTTCCTCGCTCCTGCGACTTCACACACAGCGATGTGTGCGGCCGCAGGAGCGAGGAACAACATCGGACCATTGCGTCAGCGTAATTATGAATTACGCCGACGCTGTACCGATGATACGATTACGACGCTTTTGCGCTCGTTAATCGTATCATCCAGCCTTTACACACTGCGATGTCGCATGCGATGCCGGAAGTGCATCATTTTCAATTTGACCCCACCGACATCGCACCTGCGATGTCGCAGTGTGCAAAGTGCCCCTTAGAGTCTCCCTTCAACCTTAAAAACTATGAAACTATGTCTCGAAAAAGTACAGTTTTGCTCCTGTGTGCATTTATGTTTCTTTTGGAGTAAGAGTAATGGCTTCTTCCTAGCAGAGTGGCCTTTCAGCCCACGTTGATCCAGTACTCGTTTCACTGTGGATAATGACACAATCTTAGCAGCTTCCACCAGCATCTTCACAAGGTCTTTTGCTTTTGTTCTTGGGTTGATATGCACATGTCTGACCAAAGCACGTTCATCTCTGGTACACAGAACCCGTCTCTTTCCTGAGCAGTATGATGGCTGGACATTCCCATCTTGTTTGTATTCAAACATCTGGAAATTGCACCCAAGGATGAACCAGACTTGTGCAAGTGCACAACTCACTTCCTGATATCTTGACTGATTTCTTTTGACTTTCCCATGATACTATAAAAAAGCAGTGTTTCAGGTTTCTCTCTCTCTTAAATAATTTTGGTTATCCTAATTGACCTTAATGGGAAAGGTTTATTCTGATTTCATGTAAGATAGTGAGAAAAATATGTATACAGTTAGGTCCAGAAATATTTGGACAGTGACACAAGTTTTGTTATTTTAGCTTTTGTTTACAAAAACATGTTCAGAAATACAATTATATATATATAATATGGGCTGAAAGTGCACACTCCCAGCTGCAATATGAGAGTTTTCACATCCAAATCGGAGAAAGGGTTTAGGAATCATAGCTCTGTTATGCATAGCCTCCTCTTTTTCAAGGGACCAAAAGTAATTGGACAAGGGACTCTAAGGGCTGCAATTAACTCTGAAGGCGTCTCCCTCGTTAACCTGTAATCAATGAAGTAGTTAAAAGGTCTGGGGTTGATTACAGGTGTGTGGTTTTGCATTTGGAAGCTGTTGCTGTGACCAGACAACATGCGGTCTAAGGAACTCTCAATTGAGGTGAAGCAGAACATCCTGAGGCTGAAAAAATCCATCAGAGAGATAGCAGACATGCTTGGAGTAGCAAAATCAACAGTCGGGTACATTCTGAGAAAAAAGGAATTGACTGGTGAGCTTGGGAACTCAAAAAGGCCTGGGCATCCACGGATGACAACAGTGGTGGATGATCGCCGCATACTTTCTTTGGTGAAGAAGAACCCGTTCACAACATCAACTGAAGTCCAGAACACTCTCAGTGAAGTAGGGTGTATCTGTCTCTAAGTCAACAGTAAAGAGAAGACTCCATGAAAGTAAATACAAAGGGTTCACATCTAGATGCAAACCATTCATCAATTCCAAAAATAGACAGGCCAGAGTTAAATTTGCTGAAAAACACCTCATGAAGCCAGCTCAGTTCTGGAAAAGTATTCTATGGACAGATGAGACAAAGATCAACCTGTACCAGAATGATGGGAAGAAAAAAGTTTGGAGAAGAAAGGGAACGGCACATGATCCAAGGCACACCACATCCTCTGTAAAACATGGTGGAGGCAACGTGATGGCATGGGCATGCATGGCTTTCAATGGCACTGGGTCACTTGTGTTTATTGATGACATAACAGCAGACAAGAGAAGCCGGATGAATTCTGAAGTGTACCGGGATATACTTTCAGCCCAGATTCAGCCAAATGCCGCAAAGTTGATCGGACGGCGCTTCATAGTACAGATGGACAATGACCCCAAGCATACAGCCAAAGCTACCCAGGAGTTCATGAGTGCAAAAAAGTGGAACATTCTGCAATGGCCAAGTCAATCACCAGATCTTAACCCAATTGAGCATGCATTTCACTTGCTCAAATCCAGACTTAAGACGGAAAGACCCACAAACAAGCAAGACCTGAAGGCTGCGGCTGTAAAGGCCTGGCAAAGCATTAAGAAGGAGGAAACCCAGCGTTTGGTGATGTCCATGGGTTCCAGACTTAAGGCAGTGATTGCCACCAAAGGATTCACAACAAAATATTGAAAATAAAAATATTTTGTTTGGGTTTGGTTTATTTGTCCAATTACTTTTGACCTCCTAAAATGTGGAGTGTTTGTAAAGAAATGTGTACAATTCCTACAATTTCTATCAGATATTTTTGTTCAAACCTTCAAATTAAACGTTACAATCTGCACTTGAATCCTGTTGTAGAGGTTTCATTTCAAATCCAATGTGGTGGCATGCAGAGCCCAACTCGCGAAAATTGTGTCACTGTCCAAATATTTCTGGACCTAACTGTATTTGTATTTTTAGATAGTGTGTGTACACTTCTGGTTTCAACTGTACATATGACAGCAGACTCTGCTCCCAGTTGCTGACTGAGGTATGTTTGATACACTTCTTGTCAATTAACAAGGTCATGGGAGATATACAGTGGGGAAAATAAGTATTTGTTACACTGCTAATTTTGCAAGTTTTCCCACCTACAAAGAATGGAGAGGTCTGTTATTTTTAACGTATGTATACTTCAACTGTGACACAGATCCCCCCATAACAATTCAGAAAATCATATTGTATGGTTTTTAAATAATTAATTTGTATTTTATTGCATGAAATAAGTATTTGATACAATAGCAAAACAAAACTTAATTATTTGATACACAAACCTTTATTTGCAATTACAGAGGTCAGACATTTCCTGTAGTTCTTGATCAAGTTTGCACACACTGCAGTAGGGATTTTGGCCCACTCCTCCATACAAATCTTCCCCAGATTTTTCAGGTTTTGCGGCTGTCACTAGGCAACATTGAGCCTCAGCTCCGTCCAAAGATTTTCTATTAGATTCACGTCTGGACACTGGCTAGGTCACTCCAGGACCTTGAAATGCTTCTTACGGAGACACTCATTACTTGTCCTGGCTGTGTATTTTCGGTCATTGTCATACTGGAAGACCCAGACACAACCCATCTTCAGTGCTCTTACTGAGAGAAGGAGGTTGTTGGCCAAAATCTCAAGATACCTGACCCTATCCACTCCCCCTTCAATACTGTGCAGTCGTCCTGTCTCCTTTACAGAAAAAACCCTCAAAAGTATGATGTTTCATCCACATGCTGCACAGTTGGGACAGTATTCTTGTGGTTGTACTAATCCTTTTTCCTCCAAACACGGAGAGTGGAGATGATACCAAAAGGTTTTATTTTGGTCTCACCTGACCACATGGTCTTCTACCATGCCTCCTTGGCATCATTCAGATGGTGAGCTTCAAACAGGCCTAGACATGTGCTGGTGTGATCAAGGGGACCTTGCGTGCCCTGCAGGATTTTAAACCATGACGGGGTAGTGTGTTACTAACAGTAATTTTTGAGACCGTGGTCCCAGATCTCTTTAGGTCCTCTCATGTAGTTCTGGGCTTTCTGACCTTTCTCATAATCATCCTTACCCCATGAGGCAAGCTCTTGCATTGAGCCCCAGTTATTCTGTCTATCTTCCATTTTCTAATAATTGTGTCAACAATTGTTGCTTTCTCACCAAGCTGCTTGCCTTTTGTCCTGTAACCCATCCCAGCCTTGGGCAGGTCTACAATTGTGTCCCTAGTGTCCTTGGACAGCACTTTTGTCTTGGCCATGGTGGAGAGGTTGGAGTGTGATTGATTTAGTGTGTGGACAGGTGTCTTTTATACAGGTCAAAAGTTCAAACAGGTGCAATTAATACGAGGGGCTGTTGATAAGTCTTTGACCTTGTGATACTTTTGTTTCTATGGTAATGAGTGTTACATCACATAAAACCCTTATGTGTTTAAAATATGTTTTCAAAATTTTGTGTTTGCTTATAGCAAAAGTGTTCTACGCATACAGGAAAACAAAATGGCAGAGTCTATTGCAATATTCACAGCAACTGAGAGCAGAGGAGTGATTAAATTCTTGTTGCAAGGAAAGTTCGCAAAGTATATTCATGGTGATATGTCGCAGACATTGGGGGATCAATGCCCTTCATATTCCACAGTTAAGAACTGGGTTGACAAATTTAAAACGTGCTACTTCCGCATCAACGATGAGGAACATCGTGGACGACTGAGAGTGGTTCCTGTTCTGGAGATCGTCGATGCTGTGCACAATATCATACTGGAAAATGGACGAATTTCAGCTTAAGCAATAGCAGACATCATGGTAATTTCCCGTGAACATGTTTGTGTCATTATCCATGAACATTTGGACATGAATCTATCTGCAAAGTGGTTCCCCAAATGTTTGACAACAGATCAGAGAAGCATGCGAGTGAAAATGTCCCGGTCAATTTGTTATGCGGTCGTCACACTGGACGATAAATCGTGCGATCGCATAAGCGATCGCAACCGACCCCGTCGTTTGTGCATCACGGGCAATTCGTTGCCCATGTCGCACAAAGTCGTTAACCCCCGTCTCACGTACTTACCTCCCGGGCGACGTCGCTGTGGGCGGCAAACATCCTCTTCCTGAAGGGAGAGGGACGTTCGGCGTCACAGCGACGTCACATGGCAGCCGGCCAATAGAAGCGGAAGGGCGGAAATGAGCGGAACATAAACATGCCGCCCACCTCCTTCCTTCCGCATTGGCGGCGGGACGCAGGTAAGCTGTGTTTGTCGCTCCCGGGGTGTCACACGGAGCGATGTGTGCTGCCACGGGAGCGACGAAAAACCGGAGCACAGAAGGATGGACGATATTATGAAAATGAATGACGTGTCAACGATGAACTAGAAGGTGAGTATTTCTGCTCGTTCAAAGGTGTCACACAGTACGATATCTCTGACAATGCCGGATGTGCGTCACTAACGACGTGACCCCAACGACATATCGCCAGATATATCGTACCGTGTGACGCCCGCATTAGTGTTTCCGGACTGATGATAAATTCCTGGATCGACTGGTCACAATGGATGAGACCTGGATTTATTTGTATGACCCGAAAACAAGGAGCAGTCAAGTGGAAGCACAGTGGTTCTCCTCATCCAAAGAAGTTCAGGGTGCAGAAATCAGCCACTAAGGTGATGGCATCTGTGTTCTAGGATAAGGAAGGAGTGCTGCTAGTGGACTATCTTCAAAAGGGTTCCACCATCAATGCAGAGTATTACATTGAAATTTTTAACCAATTAAAACCAGCTCTGAAGGCCAAATGGCGCGGCAAGCTGTCCAAAGGAATTTTGTTTCTGCAAGACAACACCTACGCTCACACTATGAACAAAGAGAAAAGAAGAAAAATGGCACAAAAACGTAATGCAAAAAGTATTAAATTTTATTCACATAAATATACAAAGATATAGAATATCAACTTATCATGAGAATAAATAGTACAATGTCAAATAAGACAAAAAATGAGGAAAAATGAAGTCACCTGGGGATAATGGATGCAAGTATATATAGAACACAAAAGGGAAAAGATGTAAGGTCCAACTCGTCGCCGTAAAGGAACCCTGAAGGGGGAGGGCCCAAGGGGGATGTTTAAAAATAGATAGTGTATCACTGAAATGTATAAATCCGAAAATGGGCCCCTGAACCCCAAGATAGTAAATGGTCAGGGTTTCCCTCCACAACTAAATGTAGTCAAGAGATGAACAACAATGAACAGTAAACAGGTAAGCAGTAATCGTTAAAAAGAGTGTGAGAGAATAGTATAGAACAGAGTAGTCGTAGGGCAATGGAGAGGAGGCTAAGATGGTAAATGTAATAGGCAATTATAGTCGTAAAGCCGAGAGGTGCCGATTAGCACATTAATGGCTAATTGAAAGAAATCAGGTCCCTATGCCCAGACTAGTCGTGGAGCTAAAGAGAGGTGGAGAGGAAGGCAGAAATGCCAGAATATTATCCCAGAAAGAGATGAAAATGTGAAAAGACAACTGTGAACAGTTAAATGCAGTATACAGCCCGACCCCAATACGGGGAGGTATAACCGGGCAGAAGAGAGAGAAAATACGAGTAACCAAAGTAATCTCTAAAATAGAGAAGACTAGTCGTGGGGCAAGGAGAGGAGACTGGAAGGAGAGTGTAAAGTAGTCGTGAAGCCGAGAGGTGCCAATCAGCACAGTAGCGGCCAAAATCAGGAAAGGGGGAGAGAGGGGGGGGGGGGAGGGGAGGAGGTCAGATCTCAATGCCCAGTCTAGTCGTAGAGCCAAAGAGAGGTTAGGAAGTAAAGAAATGAGAGAACGATTACTACCTGAAGGAGTGGAGAAAAGTGGCGGCAGGAGGACGATCCCAACAGCTGTTTCGCCTGAACGCTTTTACGAGGGAAGTGTCTTGTGTTTAACCAATTAAAACCAGCTCTAAAGGCCAAATGGCGCGGCAAGCTGTCCAAAGGAATTTTGTTTCTGCAAGACAACACCTACGCTCACACTGCACAAGCGAGCACGGCAAAACTGGCAGAGCTGGGCTTCAAGCTGGTTGACCACCCACCTTATTCAACAGATCTAGCTCCCTAAAGCCCGCTACACACGCTTCAATATATCTCACAATCCGTCGTTGGGGTCAAGTTGTAAGTGACGCACATCCGGCATCGTTTGTGAGGTATCTGCGTGTGACATCTACGTGCGATCAGGATTGAACGCAAAACCGTTGATCGCAAACACATCGTATCTTTATCTAGAATTGAGCGTTTTGTTGCACGAACCTAGTCAATTGTAACGTGTGACATCCCTCATACGATTTTGGTGTCTGATGCTATGTGCGCAGGTGTGCGCTCTGCACCGCAGCTTAAAAAAGGTCCGCTTCAGAGCGCAGCTGAAATGCTGCATTCTGAAGCGCCTCACAATGTCTGTCATTCACTAATCTCTGTCAGTCGGTCACTATCTCTGTCCCTCACTCTCTGTCCATGTCAGTCTATCCCCCTCTCTCATATACTCACCGATCCCCGATCCCCGGCGCTGCACGGCATTCACACTGCTGCGGCGGCTTTTACTGTTTTGAAAAAGCCGGCCGCCCATTAAACAATCTCGTATTCCCTGCTTTCCCCACCCACCGGCGCCTATGATTGGTTACAGTGAGACATGCCCCCACGCTGAGTGACAGGTGTCACACTGCACCCAATCACAGCAGCTGGTGGGCGTGTCTATACTGTGTAGTGAAATAAATAATTAAATAATTTAAAAAAACGGCCTGCGGTCCCCCCCAATTTTAAAACCAGCCAGATAAAGCCATACGGCTGAAGGCTGGTATTCTCAGGATGGGGAGCTCCACGTTATGGGGAGGCCCCCAGCCTAACAATATCAGCCAACAGCCGCCCAGAATTGCCGCATACATTAGATGCGACAGTTCTGGGACTGTACCCGGCTCTTCCCGATTTGCCCTCGTGCGTTGGCAAATCGGGGTAATAAGGAGTTATTGGCAGCCCATAGCTGCCAATAAGTCCTAGATTAATCATGTCAGGCGTCTATGAGACACCTTCCATGATTAATCTGTAGATTACAGTAAATAAACACACACACCCGAAAAAATCATTTATTAGAAATAAAAAACACAAACATATACCCTGGTTAACCACTTTAAGCAGCCCCAAAAAGCCCTCCATGTCCGGCGTAATCCAGGATGCTCCAGCGTCGCTTCCAGCGCTGCTGCATGGAGGTGACCGGAGCTGCAGAATACACCGCCGCTCCTGTCACCTCCACGCAGCAAGTGCAGACAGCCGAGCGATCAGCTGAGCTGTCACTGAGGTTACCCGCTGTCACTGGATCCAGCGGTGGCCGCGGGTAACTTCAGTGACAGCTCAGCTGATCACGCTACTCACCGCCGCTCCTCTCACCTCCACGCAGCAACTGAGGTGAGTAGCGCGATCAGCTGAGCTGTCACTGAGGTTACCCGCGGCCACCGCTGGATCCAGTGACAGCGGGTAACCTCAGTGACAGCTCAACTGATCGCGCTACTCACCGCCGCTCCTCTCACCTCCACGCAGCAACTGAGGTGAGTAGCGCAATCAGCTGATCTGTCACTGAGGTTACCCGCGGCCACCGCTGGATCCAGTGACAGCGGGTAACCTCAGTGACAGCTCAGCTGATCGCGCTACTCACCGCCGCTCCTCTCACCTCCACGCAGCAACTGAGGTGAGTAGCGCAATCAGCTGAGCTGTCACTGAGGTTACCCGCGGCCACCGCTGGATCCAGTAAACTCAGTGACAGCTCAGCCGATCGCGCAGCTGTCTGCACTTGCTGCATGGAGGTGACTGGAGCGGTGGTGTATTCTGCAGCTCCGGTCACCTCCATGCAGCAGCGCTGGAAGCGACGCTGGACCATCCTGGATTACGCCGGACATGGAGGGCTTTTTGGGGCTGATTAAAGTGGTTAACCAGGGAATATGTTTGTGTTTTTTATTTCTAATAAATGATTTTTTCGGGTGTGTGTGTTTATTTACTGTAATCTACAGATTAATCATGGAAGGTGTCTCATAGACGCCTGACATGATTAATCTAGGACTTATTGGCAGCTATGGGCTGCCAATAACTCCTTATTACCCCGATTTGCCAACGCACGAGGGCAAATCGGGAAGAGCCGGGTACAGTCCCAGAACTGTCGCATCTAATGTATGTGGCAATTCTGGGCGGCTGTTGGCTGATATTGTTAGGCTGGGGGGCTCCCCATAACGTGGAGCTCCCCATCCTGAGAATACCAGCCTTCAGCCGTATGGCTTTATCTGGCTGGTTTTAAAATTGGGGGGGACCGCACGCCGTTTTTTTTAATTATTTAATTATTTATTTCACTACACAGTATAGACACGCCCACCAGCTGCTGTGATTGGGTGCAGTGTGACACCTGTCACTCAGCGTGGGGGCGTGTCTCACTGTAACCAATCATAGGCGCCGGTGGGCGGAGAAAGCAGGGAATACAAGATTGTTTAATGGGCGGCCGGCTTTTTCAAAATAGTAAAAGCCGCCGAGCAGTGTGAATGCCATGCAGCACCGCGACGGGGTTCGGGGATCGGTGAGTATGAGAGAGGGCTGCTCAATTCAGTCACTCAGGGGATTAGCGGTCACCGGTGAGCCCTTCACAGGTGACCGCTAATCAGGACGCGACACAGACAGAGCCGCAGCATGACAATGAAGTCGGGTGAAGTTCACCCGACTTCATTCTGACAGTGCGGCTCTGTCTGTGTCTGCTGTCATCTGCCATTCAGCTCTGCTACATGGCTGTCTGTGTCTGCTGTCAGCGGCCATGTAGCAGAGTTGAATGGCAGATGACATAGTAAAAACGCATCCCTACACATTACACACACTTGGCAAGTCAATAAATAAAAAAAATAAAAAAAAAAAAGGTGCCCAATGCATACGTCACAGAACACATGGTCTAAAGGATCGCACACAAAATTGATCAATTTAACATAGACTACTAACGCTCGTGTGACAGCAAATGAACGACCTACGTGCAATCTCATAAGATCCCGTATGCAACCTGGGCGTGTCACATCGCAAATGCGATTGTACAACTAATTGCAACGTGTAAAGCAGGCTTTAGACTATCATCTGTTTCCAAACATGAAGAAACACCTCAAGGGTACCAAATGCACACCATTTCTGATGCCATGGCTGCTATGGATGAATGGCTTGAGGCACAACCAAAATTCTTCTTTTCGCTAGGCTTACAGAACTTGGAATACCAATGTAAGAAGTGTGTTGACATCAGTGGAGAGTATGTGGAATAAATGTGAAGTTTCATCATCCTATGTCGTTTATTTCTGGGTAAAGCCAAAGGCTTATCAGCAGCCCCTCATACAGATAATGAGTGCAGAGGAGGGCTTCTTAAACAAAAAAACAACATGCAATGTGATTTTCTATATTTTTTTTGGGGGGGTGGGACTTTGTTTGTCATAATTGAAGTGCAACTATGATAAATATTACAGACCTCTCCATTCTTTGTAGGTGATAAAATTTGCAAAATCAGCACTGTATCAAATATTTATTTTCTCCACTGTATATCTTCAGCCTACAGCTATTACCGACACGTGACTCGGAAAAGCTGCAGTTTGAATTTTACCAGGGACACCTCTTATCTCAATTTTGGAGAACCCCTTTAAATTGGTGAAAGGTCTACCTTAAAAGGCCACAGTAACAGGGCGTGGTCTAGCACACAGAGAGCAGGCCTAATGGAAAAGAAACAAAGTCTAGCGATGGAGCTGGGTCAGGTGAGTAACATTTACACTTTTCTAAATCGACTAGATTCATCCTAGTGTTTTTTTGCTCTATTAGTGACCTAAACTATTTGAAAAACACATTGACAAAGTGTACTAAGTTAACTTTATTTTGTCATCGGTTTTTTAATTTCATATTCCCATCAATAATGAAAAAAATAAAAAAATCTCATGCACATAAACTAAATGGGGAGCTATTCAACATCTGACTTTTATGGTAATTCTGAAGTTATATGGACCCCTGTGAGTTTATTTGCATACATTTTTTTTTTTATTATTAATATCAGTGAGAAATGAAAAAAATTATGACAAAATTTTGAAAACTTATTCCAATTTCTTATTTGTTCTTTTTTTTCAACTAGTCTAGATCAGCCACAGAGAGAAAATTAATGAGGACAACATCTTGATGTGTATGAAAAAGGTGCCAGACAAGGTTTTGTTAAATAAATATATTGGATATTGAATATTCTTACAGACAGATAATCTTTTGTATAAACTTTATGGGGTGCAGACTACATCCGAGCACGCTTTTGTTACCCCCAGTGCGAGCTGTTCAAACTCTGTAAGCGGCTCGCACTGGGTTAAGGACCGAGCATACTCGAGCACAGCTATGCTCGCTTGAGTTGTTTCATGTGTAAAGCACTCGAAATCCGAACCCGAACTCTGTTTTTTTTTGTTGTTGAGTCTGCACCTGGTACAAACACCGATCCTCGGGTTTGCTCATCTCTACACACTATATTTTAGGCCTCTGCCACATTCACGTGAAAATCACGCACGTGCCGAGAGACACGTATTTCCCCTGCGTGTTGCGTGCAGGTAAGTACGTGTCTCTGGTACGTGCGGGACACGTGTGTTCTACGTGTGCTATCCGCGATAGCACACGTAGAACCGGTAATTACCATACTCACCTGGTCCTTCCTGCTCTCCGCGCTGCTGTCCGTGGTGCTGATCTTCGGTCTCCAGCCCTCCCGTCTCCCTGCTGCTGCTGCTGCCAGGCAGTGAAGTGAATATTCTATGAGATTAATGAGCGGCGGTCGGCAGCAAGAGGCAGCAGCGGCAGAGACAGGAGGGCTGGAGAAGGTAAGTAAATGTTTTGTTTTTTTTCTCTGACACGTGTGTTTTGTCCGGCACGTGTCACACGGGACCGCATCCACACTACACCCGTGCTGCGGGAGAAAACACTGACATGTCAGCGCTTTGAAAAACGCACACACGTACAAACGCACACGGACACACGTTCCGTGTGGTTTTACGTGTGTGTGCCTGCTACAATAGGGTAGCATTGCTTAACGTTTCTCCGTGCCGGCGCACGTGTAAAAAATGACAAACACGTGCCAGCGGCACGGATGTGTGTTGCAGGCCTCAAGGGAATATTTGGCTGATGCATCTGTGTATATGCTAAACATAACTATTGAGCCCTATCGTGATACAATATATGTCAGAGATTGTCTTTTGTCATACATTGAGGCGGTATGTGATAGAATACATTTCTTGCCCAATTTGGACAATATAATTTTAGGCTGTGCTGCTGTAATAAAGAATCCTTAGGACCAAGAGGAGTTGAGCAGTTTTTATTTCCACAATGCATTTCAACATTGGACTAGCGTCTTTATCAAGTGAAAAAAAATCAATTGAATAGCAAGTGTTCAAGGGCAGGGGGATGAAAAAGTCTCACACTTCATTTCAGCAACGCAGCCTAAAATCGTGATATTATCCAAATTGGTCATCTATCCTGGATGAGTTTATACCCCAACCATGAGGCAGCATCAGCTGATATTTTCATGCATATTGTATCTCCACACAACCTTCCTTTTATTTTGCTTATATGCCAAAAGGGCATCACCCAATGGTCTAGTGCTCTTTTGCTCAGTTTTTGTACCCGAATACCTTCCTTGTAACTTTTGAATATTATTGTCTACTATGCTTTTTTAGATAGAGCCATTTGGTAAAAGGTATAAAATGCAGCAGAGTTACTTGTTAAAATAGAGGTATGTGAGCAATATATGTTTATATATCCCTATGTAGTGGCATACAACAGAAGAATCTTGAGTGTATTTCCTGACATATATAAATTATAAAGCATACAAAGAGGAGTCTAAGAAACACACAAGGTGATTATTTACTGGAACTGCTGTCAGATTGCTAGCCACTGCGATCAGGATATGGAGACAGTGCCCTATGCTGGAGGTAAGTATAAAATAAGTATTTAGTTCCATTGTGAAGTATAAAGATGAAGTACAGAGACTGCTCCCAGGCCTTACCATCCATATCCAGCCTCTGAATAATGACCTCCAGTTCCACTTCATTGGGCATGTACCCCAGGGACCTCATTGCTGTGCCCAGCTCCTGCTTGGAGATGAATCCATTTCCGTCTCGATCAAACACCTTGAAGGCTTCTCGAATCTCTATGTAGACAGGCAAAAAAGGTTAACTGTTTCCATCCCATTAGACACCTAGAAGATATTACATTTCACTGCTTAGATATTCATGGCAGTTGTACAAAATAATGGCCTAATGAAATTGCAAATGAAGAACATTCACATTAGAACACCCTCAAATGTAAACCTTATCTTATCTACATTGTTAAAGAATTCAGGTTGTTTCCTTGTATGTAGTGATACCTTTTATGGTCTAACCAGAAAAATTATGTTTAAAGCTTTCAGGGCACAAAGGCTCCTTCATCAGGCAGGTTACAAATGAATGACTGAAGGCCCCTTTACACACTGCAACATCACAAACGACATCGCTGTAACGTCACCGGTTTTGTGACGTAATAGCGACCTCCCCAGTGACATTGCAGTGTGTGAAACACATCAGCGACCTGGCCCCTGCTGTGAGGTCGCTGATCACTACACATCTCTCAGGACCATTCTTTGGTCCTTTGTTTCCCGCTGTGCAGCATGATCGCTAGAAAGTCTCACTGTGTAAAGGGGCCTTTACAGCGACTTCGTTAGCGACTTCCCTTTCAAAAAGCTGCTTTACAACGTCCCCAATGACTAGCTAGGTCGTTCTGCAGGTCCGTATCGCTGTTGCGTCGTTTTCCAGGCTTGCCTGTTTGACAGCTCACCAGCGACTCACCAGAGACTTTGTAGCAATCCCGGCCAGGTTGGGATCGCTGGTGGGATCGCTAGAAAGTCTCAGTGTGTAAAGGGGCCTTGAGACAAGAGCGCAACATTTAGAAGTTACAACAGGACAATTGTGCATTGGAAAGATAGGGTGATGCCTCTTAAAGATAAGTCAAGGAAATAAAATTAAGGTTTTGTTACAAATGGAGATGTGGTGGAAGTGATGGCTAGTGATCTGGAGTCAGCCTGATGGAGGTGTGATGTGTGTCCATGTAGTGAGTCATAAATCCAGGTGTTATATTGAGTCTTTTTCAAAACCTTGCTGAGGGCAGAGAAAAGTAATGTAATGTGTAGATGTTGAGAAAGGTGAAAGAACGCCCGCATATGTCTACTACAATACTTTACTCTGCCGTCAGTAGGGCAGAGAGACGTGCAAGTGCACAGAAGCATGATGTAGGACACTGTGTGGATGACGTAGGAAGTGTCATCCACAAGGAGCTAGGAAAGAGGAAGGCGATCATAAGAAGAGAGGCGGCACCAGACCGAGATCAGCAATACCCATCGGACTAGACCACCCTGCAGGTGAGTATAATATAAGGTCTTTTTTATGTTATACAGATCGCCTTGGGCACTTACTGTATATACAGCATTCTAGAATGCTGTATGTAAGGACTTGCTGGTGGTGGCTGCAGTTTATATGGGAAAAACCTTCTAACAGGCTCCCTTTAATGGGACAAAATGCTTAGAATACTTGTGCCTTGGGAGTGAAGATGATCAGGTAAATATATGGGATTTATTAATACCTTCATTTTGTGGTTGTGTGCAGCCTACTTTTCTTCCACGTGACTAAAATATATTGCAAAGTCTATTGTCTACTTTGCATATGTTTGTCAGAGGATAGCTAAACTTCAAAAAAATGTTTTGATGTATTTTAGCATCTCAAAAATACTGTTGATTGGTGGAAGTTTGGGTATTACAAAATCATCAGGCATTAGACAAGATCACTCAGATTATGTTCTCAGAGCGATGTACGGGCTCAATGAAAAGTCTGTCCATGCACTGATGTGTGCATGCTCATTTACCAACAGTGCTTTTTAAGTGGATACAAAATGTCCACAATTTCAACAACTTGGTCTTGTAGGACAAACTCTGAGACTTTTTTTTTTTTAGGGTTTAGTCACATGCAGCATATATGAAGCAGTATCTGCAACTGTCCCATTCATCATAATGGGGTTTGCAGGAATCTATGTGCTTGCCACCAGGCAATCCTCATTCAGATGAATAGAACTGTTTCTCTTATAGAATCTTCTGCACCACATTCCCTATGTCTGAATCTACATCTATAACAAAAAAACACTATTTGTTATGATTTTGCATCAATATCAAGCTGTAAATTTTACAAGAAATAGTGCTAGTATCATAAGTAAAATACCGTACTCTCATTTTTGCATAATTTTTGCCTAAGTTTTTGATGCATTTTTATTATTTTTCCCAAAAACACTGCAAAAACGTTGAGAAAATTGACATGCTGCAGATTTGAAAAACAAAAACAAACTGTGAGTCTCCGTTCCCTTGATGAACTTCTAGTGCGTTTTTGATGTAGATTTTCAGCAGCATTTCTGCACCTATTATATAAATTAGGTTATTTGCGTTTTTGTACAGTCATGGCCAAAAGTTTTGAGAATGACACCAAAATTATATTTTCACATGATCTGTTGCCCTCTGGTTTTTGATTGTGTTTGTCTGATGTTTACATCACATACAGAAATATAATTGCAATCATATTATGAGTACCAAAAGGTTATATTGACAGTTAGAATGAGTTAATGCAGCAAGTCAATATTTGCAGTGTTGACCCTTCTTCTTCAGGACCTCTGCAATTCTCCCTGGCATGCTCTCAATCAACTTCTGGACCAAATCCTGACTGATAGCTGTGCATTCTTGCATAAGCAATGCTTGCATTTTGCCAGAATTTGTTGGTTTTTGTTTGTCCACCCGTCTCTTGATGATTGCCCACAAGTTCTCAATGGGATTAAGATCTGGGGAGTTTCCAGGCCATGGACTCAAAATCTCTGTTTTGTTCCATGAGCCATTTAGTGATCACCTTTGCTTTATGGCAAGGTGCTCCATCATGCTGGAAAAGGCATTGTTGGGCACCAAACTGCTGTTGGACAGTTGGGAGAAGTTGCTCTTGGAGGACATTCTGGTACCATTCTTTATTCATGGCTGTGTTTTTAGGCAAGACTGTGAGTGAGCCGATTCCCTTGGCTGAGAAGCAACCCCACACATGAATCGTTTCAGGATGCTTAACAGTTGGCATGAGACAAGACTGGTGGTAGCGCTCACCTCTTCTTCTCCTAATAAGCTGTTTTCCAGATGTCCCAAACAATCTAAAAGGGGATTCATCTGAAAAAATGACTTTACCCCAGTCCTCAGCAGTCCACTCCCTGTACATTTTGCAGAATATCAGTCGGTCCCTGATGTTTTTTCTGGAGAGAAGTGGAAACCAGGCCTTGCTCAAGGAGTCTCCGCCTCACACTGCATGCAGAAGCACTCACACCAGCCTGCTGCCATTGCTGAGCTAGCTCGGCACTGCTGGTAGTCCGATCCCGCAGCTGAAACAGTTTTAAGATACAGTCCTGGTGTTTGCTGGTCCTTCTTGGGCGCCCTGGAGCCTTTTTGGCAACAATGGAAGCTCTCTCCTTGAAGTTCTTGATGATGCGATAGATTGTTGACTGAGGTGCAATCTTTGTAGCTGCGATACTCTTCCCTGTTAGGCCATTTTTGTGCAGAGCAATGATGGCTAAGCGTGTTTCTTTAAAGATAACCATGGTTAACTGAAGAGAAACAATGATACCAAGCACCAGCCTCTTTTTAAAGTGTCCAGTGGTGTCATTCTTACTTAATCATGACTGATTGTTTGCCAGTCCTGTCCTCATCAACACCCACACCTGTGTTAATGCAACAATCACTAAAAAAAGTTAGCTGCTCCTTTTAAGGCAGGAATGCAATGATGTTGAAATGTGTTTTGGGGGTTAAAGTTCATTTTCTTAGCCAATATTGACTTTGCAAGTAATTGCTGTTAAGCTGATCACTCTTTATGACATTCTGGAGTATATGCAAATTGCCATTAGAAAAACTTAAGCAGTAGACTTTGTAAAAATTAATATTTGTAGCATTCTCAAAACTTTTGGCCATGACTGTACATGCATTTTATCGCATTTTTGACACTGCGTTTTTTTGTCTCCTGTTGGTCATGTTTTAAACAAAACTGTTTTGTTTCGATACTTTCAGGAATTTGGCTTTGCCAAAAATCTATTGATTTATGTATACGGGTATTACATGCATTTTTTTTTACGTTTCCACAGCAGAAACACACTAACAACGCATGTTCATTTTTTATCTGAATTTTTTCTGCATCTGATGCAAGTCTATGGGAAAAATCTGCACATATTGCTCAGCGTGCCACCAAGATAAACTGACATATTGAAGTTTAAAAACACGCACCACAGGTCAGTTTAAACTGTTCCAAAGAAGCACCGTTGGCATGAGATTTCTATAAGTCCTATCCACTTTGCTGAAGCTGTAAGTCGATGCATTTTTGATGCACCAAAAATACAGTGTCAAAAACTCATCAAAAACTCAGAGTGGACACTCAGCCGGAGGCTTCGCTCACATGAACGTATGAATCAGAGGAGTGCAATACAAGAAAATCTCGCATTCCACTCGGAGCACTGTTAGTCAATGGGGCAGAGTAGATCTGTGATTCTTTTCCACCTGTATTCAGGATGAGAAAAAACTTGCAGCCTGCTCGGAGTGTGCAAATCGAATGACACTTGCAACTAGAAGTCTATGGGTGCAAGAAAAAAAGTCGGACGCCACATTGACCATACGTGTGTCTCGCGATTTATACGCACAGATCTTCCAAAAGAGTAGGAAATTGCATCAGCCAAGAATAAAAAATGTAACCTCCTGGCAACCAAAAAAGAGCCCAAACACACACCTCAACAGAGCCCAGGACCATGGTAAGACACCTCAATGTGAATATGTTGATCGTCCTTGGCAAAGAGAGACCTAAATTGTGGGTTACTATGGACCCCGGGTGTGTGGACCGCACAAGCCTCCTGGACTCACACCTGCCCGAAGATGTTCCCGAGCTATGATGATTGCCTACAAGAGGTGCAATGTGAGATAAGTAGTCTTTTTTTTTTTTTTAAACACTCTTGTGACTACTATTGCATGTCTTTAACCTGACATTTTACTGATGGACCTATTTTATTTAAAATAACATTTATTTAAAAACTATGCACACACACACCAAGGGAAACCTGTCAGGTCCCCTATGCACCCAGTACTACGGGCAGTTCTGGGTGTATATTGCTAATCCCTGCCTAACTATCCCTGTATACACTCGCATAGATAAAGGGATTTTCTAAAGATCCTAATGAACGCAGAGACTAGTCGCAAGGGCGTTATTTTCCCCAACTAGTCTGCCCTCTTAGCATGTTAGCACACTCCTGTGGGCATGATAACATGCTATTCAGTGCCCAGTGTCATCGGCATGCACGTGCGTACCTGTCCATTGTCACTGCCTCTGACTTCCGGTCATGCGCACTAGACCTCACTGAAGCCGGGCGCATGACCAGAAGTGCAGGGACGTCTGAACATGCGCACTGAGCCTAAGCACAGCATCAGATGCGGTGACAACAGACAGGTACACGCATCCATGCCGATGATGCTGGGCATTGAATAGCATGTTATCATGCCCACATGGGCGTGTTAACATGCTAAGAGGTCAGACTAGTCAGGGGCAAATAACGCCATTGTGACTATTCCCTGCGCTCATTTTCAGCTCATAAAGGATCTTTAGAAATAATTTTTACTAGATGATGGGACAGTTAAGCAGGGATTAGAAATATGCACACAGAACTGCTCGTGATTCTGTGTGCATAGAGTACCTGACAGGTTCCCTTTAAGCCATATGCGCAGTGCCACAAATTCTTCATCTTAGCCCAACCAAGGTGAGCCGTTTCATATGTGTTTTTGGGGGGTGTCCACCACAACAGTGACCAAACTGCTGTACAGTGTATAATTGTCCAAGTATGCTCATGGTAGGTGATGTTTCCAGTTCTAATAGGGGTTTGTATCAACACAATATATACGCAACTACTCCAAACACTTGTGTGTACACACGCTGCAAACACGGTTTATGTCATATTTGTGTAACAGTCCAGTGTGTTGTATATTTTGTCAGCATGTGCAGCCTTCTGTTTGGCCTTTTTGAAAACATAGATGTCAGTTCACATCCTGCACAATTTTTTTTTCTAAATGTACATTTTTCAGGTTGCAGTGAATGATGTGAATAGACACTGGAGGAGCCTCCGGGATCACTACTGGCGTGAGAGGCAGCAGTGAGGCCAAAATGGCTCAATGACCTCAAAATAGCACCTCAATTTTCTGTCTCCGATATAGATTTATGTCTGCAAGTCCTTGTCTTGTGGCCAATATGGAATGTCTGTTTTTCTGTTGCTAAGCAAAAATGTATTTCTAAATTTTTGGGTTTGTGCATTATAGAATGGAGTCAGAGAGATGGACATGGTGTACAAATCGTGGATAATGCTGGTAAACCTGCGGAGGAAAGTGGCTCAGCGGCGCATGCAGCAGCATAGGCCCATGATGAGAAGGAACCTGGACAGAGCAGCAGTCGAACGCTGCCGTAGGGTACTCCCCTATTGCCGCAGATATCCTCCGAAGAGCCAGGCGCAGGAGGGACCTCTGCATCATCAATACTAGATATGAAGTAGATAGTGGCATCTTAAGCTATGTAGCTCGCACTAAGGATGATGGAGAGGAAGCTTTTGCCCACAGCCTAGCACACTATTTGAAGGACATTCCATGTCCTGTCAGGCTGCGGGCAAGGTCTGCCATCCACATTTTGTTGGATGCATGTACCATGTCCAACAACTCCCAGCTGGTCTTTAGTGCCCTTGAAAGGTAGCAGAAGTCTGCTGACAACCGTCTCCTCATACTGAAGGATGAGGAGCAAAAGTCGGGTGCGGAACATTAACCCCTCCTCTACAATCATCGATTTGAACCCCAGATGCCATCACCTGCAGTCTGGTACATACTTTCAGTATTCCCCTTTGGCACAGTAAGTCACAGCATACTCCCCACAATCCTGTCCCTCAAACCAGTTCCCCATCCACTTAACATAATCGTTAATTTTGTGGAGTGTAGAATAACCCTCTTTTTTTGTTATTTTGGCCTCTTTAGTTTAGCTTGTGTTAGTCTTAAAAAAAAACAAATTACTACAATATTCCCCCTTATGCCTAAATTGGCTGTTTCTATTTCTTTAATAAGTTAATTTGTGTAATTAATAAATTTGCTATGATGGCTTTTTTTGGAAGTTATTACTAGGATACGAGTGTTGTGCAAAATAGCCACAAAAATACTCGAGACACATTTAGCCGCGAAAAAAAGCCCTTTTTTAATGATGACAACTCAAAGAAAAACACTTCAGCCCAAAGCAACAGAGAAGTTTTGTCAAGGATTTTGCCAAGGACTCTCTCCCTCTGGCGAATGAAATTAGTTTGGAAAAATGTCCCGTACTTTTATGGACAAATGCTGACACTGTGCAATGGCAACCTGTGGTCCTGGTCCGGAAGTGTCTCCCTGGTCTTGGCATCACAAACATCCTCAGGGGTATCGTGGATGCTGATAAAGTTACTTTCGGTTAATTGTAATGGCGACATAAGAACCTTCCATTTGGCAACCAAACTTCCACATGCACATTCCACCAGTCTATGTGCATAGCCTGTAGTTGAACACGTGGCAACAGTGGTCTCAACCTCGTTGTAGATAGGTCCTGAGTATGTCTCTGATTAATTGAAAAAACCCGTCCCCTACCACACCATAAGGTGCTGGGTCGCCATTATAATCAGGTAGAAGCCATGGGAGAGGGACACATAAATCCTTTTTTCTAAGCCGCCAATCCATTATGGATAAATTGAAAATTATAGAATCTCCAGGTTGACCATAGACCACAATATCAACAGTGATAAACCTGTATGCACTGTCAGCCAAGGCAAACAACACCACAGAAAAATACTGCTTGTAATCGAAGTATTGGGAACCAGAGTTTGACGTCTTCTTAACCCGGATGTGTTTCCCACCATGTGCACCTCTGCAGTTTGGGAACTGGCATGTTTGCATGAACCCAAGGGCAATCTGGTACCAGTCTTCTGCCCTTTTCTCCGGCTGGTTGGAGTATGGTCCAGATGTCCTCAGATGTTGTCTGAACAATTCCGGAAATGGTCAACTTGCGCAGGAGTAACTTGTGATGTAAAGCAGCATATGAGAGACCAGTGGCTGGAAATCTGCAGTGGAGCAAGAAAATAAGAAAAAAAATCATAAGTTAATTTATGACTGCATCAAGGATCCCATTGTTCAGTATGTATAAAAAAATCAGTTCACACCAACAGGCATGACTGAGTATAAAATTATATACAGTATATGTTCTGTTGGCTCTACAAAAAAAACCATATTCTCTAAAAAACATAGTTGCATTTGTTAAGTACTCAGAAGAAAATAAGTATAATACCAAGACCAACATGGCACAATATGCCAAATGGGAGGATCTTTTTGGGAAATAATTAAATATCTAACTTAGGGGCAATTCAGTAACAATGTGAATGCTCAAAAGTAGTTTGTTTTAAATGTACAGCAGTTAAAAAACATGCTTCTTTAATGTTTAAGATTCCTAAAAAGCGACATCACACTACTTCCATTGTAGCAGGTTACACATACTTTTTTGGCCTTCTAAATTTATATGGGCATTTATCAAGGAAAAGTGACCCAACTAACACAGACCACATTGAGGGAGGGTGTGAGGGAAGTTAAAGTGCAGGAAGCAGAGAAAGAGCGGGAGAAGAGCTTAGGGCTAGAAGAGGAGAAGTAGGGTCGCCTGGGAGAGAAGAATTTACCAGACAGATTATACGAGAATGGCGGTTGGGAGACAGGTGCGGTACCGGGCTGGGAGACAGTGCGAGCTGGACCATAATAGAGCCCTGGTGACCACCGAGCCAGTACCAGATTGGCAAGTTGCTGAGGTCAGTGATTCCAAAGACGGGAAGAGACGCCATCCATAGGAGACAAACAACCCAGGTCTGTGATCAAGGAGAAGTTCATCCGAATGCAGTCCGATGTTTCTCTCGCACCCATAGACTTGAATGGGTGCGAGTGATACGGCTATCGCAGAAAATCGCAGCATGTTGCGACTTTTCACGCATCCATAATCTGGATGTGAGAAAAGCTGACCAACTGATCTCCCTCATTGACTAACATTGGTCATAGTGCAATGCGAGATTTTCTTGCATTGCACTCGTCTGTTTTTCACGCTCGTGAGAGTGTGCCCTTATTGTTGATATAGCAGATTTTACCATTTTCTTGCATAATTTTCTCCTGTCCGATAATAAAGCTGTTAGCTCATTTCTGCACACTTGTCTCCTGTACTGTAACTGAACTCTGCTTAGTAGAGGTTCCTTCACCACTGCTACAGGTGTACTCCTTTAAGCAGGCCTTTAATAAATAATGGTGGACACACTGAAATTTAGAAAACAGACAAAATCTTATGTCTATACACAGAGGCATATAGTTAAATGTAGAAACACATTCTGTGCAAGTAGTCACATAGAAATGAAAAGTAATAAATTAGAATTTGAAGTAGTATATAAAAGATCATGAATTGTAAACGTACCTCAAGGTCACCAGAAGTTGCTCTTTTGCAGAAATACATCTCCGTAAGTTGGTGTTCCTCGAAAATAATTCATGGTCTTATCTCCTCCAATATTTAGATGCACATGCGGCAGTACGCATGAAACTTGTCCGGATGTTGGACGAGCTCCCCATACAACCTCTGAAAGTGGCCTCTTGTGCTGCGTTGGCACACTAGTGAATGGACCCAAAGTCTGCGCCGCCTCCTCGGATCCCCAATTACTGGGTAGCATGCGCCAAGCTGCCTAGACCGCACCCAGTGTAATAAAACACATCCAGTCCGGTTGAACGTTAAATGGAAAGATATGTTTTTCAAAAATATCAGTAACGCAACGAAACCAAAAGGGCAAACCAGGTATGGGACGGCCTTAACAATATCATGCATGTGCTCCCAATGTGGGGCCTTGTGGAGTGTGCTTTATAGGGTTAGCAAGTAGAGATGAGCGGTTCTGTCGAGGCTCGGTTTGTCGTCAGCAAATGAGCCTAGCTCAAAAGGCTCGAAGTTGACCCAAACCCTGGATCAAGTCACTGATTGGCAGTTTGAGTCTCCGCCCTCATAAAGCCAGCTATACACAGATCACTTCCAATGGAGGGTGGGCGATCTTTTTCAAACTTTTTTTTTGTTGCACACTACATCTGATCACACCGTTGCTACCCCATGTGTGCGCCATTCAAACACTGGAAGTGGCTCACACAGGGCTGAGCACCAAGCGTACCTGAGCACAGCTTTGCTTGTGCAAGTTTTGTTTGCACGTAAAGCATTCAATCCCCGAACCCGAACCTTGATTTTTAAAATTGGTGGTTAGTTCGAACACCTAACCTCATTTCTATGCAAACAGGCCCTATGGTCTTTTTTATTGTAAATGCATGATCAAAATCACATTGCATACGAATGCCACACGGGTGACACGCTAGAAAATAATCGCTGTTTCGCATTGTACTTGCATTACACAAGGAATATCATACGGATTTCACTCGTCCTACTTTCTTTGATGAAAATTAGTCCGATTTTTCATGCGCTCGTGTGACTCCATCCTGAAGGTTTAAGTCTGCAAGGAATCAATAAGCAGCAGGTGCATGAGATTTCAGACATCTCAATCACTTTACTAGTACAGTAAAATGCTGCATTTTCAAAATCTCAAAAAACGAGCAGGAAAAAAAACGCAACTTGTGAACAAGCCCTTTTTCTGTACAGAAAAAAAGCCTGCTACTAAAAAGTTGGAGTAATTGAGTCATCATATGTTCTATTTATCTTGTAGAGGTGACATATGCAATTACTTCAAAGTTTACGGTAAAATATACCTTTGATATAATGATGAATCTGCGGTACATTGCATTATTCATGAGAATCACCATTTACATATTAGTGAGATGTAAAACAAATGAGTGATTCTGGCAAGCCATGAAATATAATGGCCAGTCAGTACCTGCCTGCAAAATGAGGATCAAAAGGGTGTAAAATTCTGTTCTTGTAGTATGCACAAGATGAACATGAGATGCTCAGGTGAATGAACCACAATGACACATCTCTTCTGACAATTCTATCAAGGACAAAGATTTGACTTTACCTGAAATATATATCCAACCTCCAGTACATACTACAGATGTCTCTTTCATTTAATATCTTTTTCTATTGTATGATCCATTCTTCATCTAATATTCAGCTTGACCCTTTTCCCCTGGCTGCTCTTATGCATTGATAAGGATACACACGTGTGTGTGTGTGTGTGTGTGTGTGTGTGTGTGTGTGTGTATTGATTTACAAATACAGACATCAATGGGGGCACCTACATTACCAAGTACGTTTCGCCTATAGTTTTCAATATGATTTATGAGCATATAAGTATATATGACTACAATGTATAGAATTATTTATAAGGGCGATTGAAATTCTTGCACTGCGGATAACTGTGTTTACTTGCTAATCTATAAAATGAATTTCTACACCAAAGGAGAAGGCAGAAAATAAATATCTAAAGAAATCAGTAAAGATTTGGATATCTGCAGAGATTACATCTCCGATAGGAAACCAAGATCATTATTTGTACCAGTACCATACGGTTGTCTCTGGAATAAAAATAAAGAACCGAGGAGGAAAGCGACAGAAATGCTGCCTGAATTATGTAACAAAATGTTGAAAAAAAAAAAAATCAGGAAAGTCTAAAGGAGGGAGAAGAGGAGGAGGAGGAGGAGGAAAAGAGTAGTGGGGGATGTGATAAACCATGGGGTCATGATTATAACCCTTCATTATTCGCACTGCGCTTCCAACATGTACAAATATACTGCAGTGTTGCAAAATCATATTAGAAAACACCATCTATGCTGTATGTGAAGAAATAAAGTGAAGCACCTGGAGATGAAATGTATACACCGCAGTCACATGATAGCGGCATTACTGTACACATCATGTAGTCGCACACTCGTCTCATCAAACTGAAAGTTTTTACGATGTGGAATGTGGCAAACATACAGCTACATAAATAAGCTGTCACATAAATGATAGGCGGCACGGTATACATACACAGAACACAGCCACTCAATGTAAACGTCCCCCTGTGCGGGCAGAGCATGCTCGATGCCATATAAACACATCCACACTAAACATACAAAAGCTGACTCCTCACACCAGGAAAATCACAATATCTAATACTCAGACACATACACAGGCTCCATGTGGATTTATCCTCTCCACTGCCTTCATTCCCACCGCTTCCCCTCATGTGTTGCTCTCATTGAAAGCTCTGCAGGCGCTGTTTATACTGGATGAAATATACATATATCCAGAAAGAAACACACGACGTCCACACATTTTTACACAGGCAATGCATGCACAACCATACACCGCAGTCCCCAGGTCTCCTTAGCTCACTCCTTTGTGCCTCCTGTTTGAACAAATTGAATTCCTCACAGAAACCTGAGAGGAATTTTAATGGGAGAGAGACAATGACACCCGATATGCACACACAGGCACCTACCAAGTTCATATCTGCTCAATACAAAATACACCGACCAGTGATATACACCTAAAGCATTGAGACTATATCCATCCTGTATATTCAGAAGCATTAAGACCAACAGGCACTTAAATAATCCATAGAAACACAGTTCGTATGGGCTCTGGTGCACAGTTTTCCTGCGTATGTCATGAATTTCAATTTTATGTTGTTTTTTTTTTCTTTTTCCGTCGATTCATTATTTGTAACAATTTGTAGCATTTGCTTTTCGTATCTTATAGATACAGAGAAAAGAACATATTCAAAGCACGCACCAAAAGACCAGAAAAACGCAGCAAGCAAAACTGCATTGTTTATAGTAGCTTTTATATTTCACTATAGATTTGCCTATAATCTCTGGAAAAACTGTTTTTGCTGCAAAAAAACCCCATATTTTTATCAAACCCAGCATTTTCCCTGCTGTGTGTGAAAGCACTGTAAGGCTATGCTCACATGTGGCATTTTTTTCTGAGTGCATCTTGACTGCGTCTTTTTTCTGTAGTCTCAGAAAATGCAGCTTGTGGCCCAAAAAACGCATGACATTTTGCCACGTTTTACCGCATTTTTGCTGAGTTTTTGTTAATGCGTTTTTTAAAGGAGAAACAAACATGATAGGATAGGATAATTGACAGCTTAGAATAGATAGAGAATAGATAGATAATAGATAATAGGTAGTAAGATAAAAGATACAGTAGATAACAGATAATAGATAGATAATAGATAGATAACAGATAATAGATAGATAATAGAAAGAACATATAGGATAGAAAGAAATAACAGAATAGCTCTATAGAGGGGTAGCTAGCTTGGCCAGCTGTTTTTTAATTTTTTTTTTTTTTTTTTAGGAATATGATGTGGGATCCCCCCACTTTTCAAATCCAGCACAGGAACAGCAGCTGCAGGCTGCAACAATCAGCTGTGTGCTGTACCTTGGCTGGTTATGAAAACTTGAGTGGATCCCACACTTTTTTTTTAATTATTTCATTTATTTAAAAAAAATAAATAAATAATGTGGGGTCCACCCATTTTTTTAAAACCAATCATGTTACAGCAGACAACTGGGGGCTGATATTATTAGGGTGGGAAGGGCCATTGTTATTTGGCCCTTTCCAGCTTGACAATAGCAGCCCACAGCTGCCCCAGAAGTGGCGCATCCATAAGATGCTCCTATTCTGGTGCTAGGCCCGGCTCTTCATGTTGACCTGGTGCGATGGCAATCAAGGTAATAAGGAGTTAATAACAGCCCACAGCTGCAACTAAGGACTAGCTTAGTGATGGCAGGCGTCTATGAGACACCCCTCATCACTAATCTGTAAGTTAAAGTAAATAAACACAAACACCAAAAAAATCCTTTATTTGAAATAAAAGACAAAAAAGCACCCTCTGTCACCATTTTATTAACCCCTCAAAACCCCTCCAGGTGTGACGTAATCCTCACGAGGTCCCACGCCGCTTATAGCTTTGCTACATCTGACAATCACAGCGAGCAGCCATAGAACAAGACTGCCCGCTGTCAGCTCCATGCAGCAACTAAAGTGAGCCACGTGATAAGCGGTGACGTTAGTCAGGTTAGCCGCGGCCACAACTGGAGTCCTCCACCTGTGACAACAAATCACTCACGTGACAGAAGTGAGCCGTGCGATCAGCGGGACGTCACTCAGGTGACTTTCTGTCAAAGAAGGAGGCCGTGGCCATGCTGTGACCGTGGCTAACCTGAGTGACATCACTGCTGAGCATTGCGACCTGAACTTCACAGCGGGAGGTCTTGTTCTATGGCGCTTGCTGTGAGCTTCAGATATGTAGCAGTGCTGGAAACATCATGGGACCTCGTGTGGATTAAATTGGACCTGGAGGGATGTGTTGGGGTTAATAAAGTGGTGAAAGAGGATCCTTTTTTGTCTTTTATTCCAAATAAAGCATTATTTCGGTGTTTGTGTTTATTTAATTTCACTTACAGATTAGTGATGGAGGGTGTTTCAGGTAGATGCCTGCCATTACTAATCTAGGACTCAGTGGCAGCTATGGGCTACCATTAACTCGTTATTACCCCCACATAAGGGCAATCGGGATGAGCCGGGTAAAGTCCCAGGACTGTCGCATCTAATGCATGCGGCAATCCCGGGCGGCTGCTGGCTGATATTTTTAGGCTAGGGGGCTCCCAATAACGTGGGTCTCCCCAGCCTGAGAATACCAGCCCTCAGCTGGGAGGATTTATCTTGGCTGGGTATCAAAATTTCGGAGGACCGCACATCATTTTTTTTTAATTATTTATTTATTGTACTGTATGATATAGACCCGCCTACTGGCGGCTGTGATTGGTTGTAGTCAACCAGCTGTCACTCAGCATTGGGGCATCTAACTGCAACCAATAACAGCTACTGGTGGACGAGGGAAGCAGTGCATATTCCATGGAGGTAATGAGCGGCTCGGGAAATGAATGACCAGCCGCTGGAGCAGTGTGACAGCCGGGCCGGTGCTTCGGTAAGTATGAAGCGCTAGCTCCTACCCCTTTGCACCAGATTCTGGTCCCCATTGACTGTAAGGAAACCGGCATCTAGCCAGATACCAGGGACCAATCCCCCGCCGACCTCGGGGGAATGATCTGCCACGCCTCCAAAATACAGGGACAAGATGCAAAAAGAATTGACATGCTGCATCTTGGCTTTGTCTTCAAAAACGCAGCCAAGATGCACTGTGCGGACAGTAAAACAGAAATCTCATAGACTTTTCTGGGAGAAGGAAACGCACACCTTTAGGTACATCTTTGTGATGTCAAAAATGCACCAAAAGCGCAGTGAAAGATACAATGCGTGAGCATAGCGTAATCATGGCTAGCTCTTTTGCACCCAAGGCAAAAAAACAGACTCCATCCAACCAATTTGCCAATGTTCTTCGTCTTTGACAATTGCATTTTCTACCATAATCACTAGTCTCAATAATAAAGTGTTTCTATTATTATTATTATTATTATTATCATGACAGGAGGTAAAACATGTTGGAGTTTAAAACAGCTGCAGGCTTATGCTAAGGTAACAGTGATGAAAAGACAACAGAGGCATTGTTTTGTTTTAGACTTTTTTAACCCCTTAACAACCACTAATACGCATATAAATGTCAGTTGTTCAGACACGGTATTTTGTGGATAAACCCGGGACATCTGTATGGTAGGTGCTCAAGTAGGATCCAGTCCCGTATGTAGCAAAGAGCAAATACTTGGCACTCAAATAGTTGAATAAAAACTGGTATTTTATTGAGTGATCTTGACCAGATACAGCACAGACGTTTCGATCTAACACAGACCTTCATCAGTGTCAGGGTAGATGATCTGCTCAGCTGGAGAGTGATAGTAGCACTGGTGTAGCTCATGGTGTCCACCGCTATGTGGATGAAGCACTTCTGCCACACAGCGGTGGATACCGTGATCTAAACTAGTGCCACTTTCACTCACCAGCTGTGCAGATCATCTACGCTGTACACTGATGAAGGTCTGTGTTATACCGAAATGTCTGTGCTGTATCTGGTCAAGAATACTCAAGAAAATACCAGTTTCTTCAACTGAGTGCCAAGTATTTGCTCTTTACCTTATTCCCTATAGATGTTATGAGGAATCATAAATAAGTGAACAGCACCACCTCATGGGCAAAATTCCTGCGGCGACAGCTGCATATGACAGCTAACACCGTGGTTATCAGCCCTAACTGGTTTTGAAACCCATTGGAACTTATTAACCATTTAAATACTGCTATCCCCCTTAGGCAGGATCGTCCCCCACAATTGTAATCGTGGGTGTCGATCTTTGCCATGGATTGCCATGGTATCCTGAGGTCACCTGATGACCTCAGGATATGGTGGCCTATAAGATCCAGCTATAATCAGGATCTTACAGGCACAGACAGTGAATCAGTGACAGGTCTCCCGCAGTGTTGTACACGAGTATTAATGTCCCACAGTGGGATTAAGTGAAAAAGTAAAAAAAAGTTAATTAAAACGTGTTAAAATACACAAAAAAGTCAGAGAAAAAAATCACAAAAAAACATTTTGCCACTAGAAGCAGCTTTTGTGTTAAAACAAAAATAAACAAAAAAAGTCACAAAATTGGTATCGCTGCATCCGGAACAGCCCAATCTATAAAACTGTCATGTTGATAAAGTGGCATTTCTTAATCATACTGACACAAAAAAGTGAATGAACAGCGATCAAAAAGTCGTATGTAAAAAAAAAAATGACAGAAATAAAAATACCAAACTGTCTTGCAAAAAAACAAGCCAAATTAAAAAGTTTCAGCTTCCAGAATATGGCAATGCAAAAACAAATTAATTTTTAAAAAATTGGAATAAAAGTGATCAAGAAATGTTTTTCCCAAAATGGTAAATATAGATCACCAATACAAATAATCCCTTTTACAACCCTCTTTGCCAAAAAATAGTTATAGGTCTCAGAATATTGGCATGGAAAAAATATTTATGGTAAATAAAGCATTTTTTGAGTGATAGAAGTAAAACATAAAAGAACAGTACAAATCTGGTATTCCTGTAATCGCACCGATCCGCAGAATAAATCTGTACTATCACTAATACCGCAAAAAATAAAAAGAACTATTCTTAAACTGCTGTCTATTTCTTCATTCTGCCTCCCAAAAATCAGAATAAGCTGACATTTATTCTGTGCTCTCCGCTGTTCACTTACAGTACATCAAGATTTTTGTGTAAATCCAAAAAAACGCAATTAAGGCAAAACCTGTGTTGGAACCACTCACTCCAATGAGGCAGATGGAGACACTTTGGACTGTTTGTCTTTTCTCTGTTCCGGGGGTGTCCCATCATTTTAGGTGTGTTTTTATTGGACAAAAGTGGACAACCACAGTTCTATGCACACCCACAAAAAAGGATACCAGCAAAACAGACTCCAAGCAGAGTCCAAAGTATCTCCATTTGACTCATTATAGTGAGTGGTTCTATTGGGTGTTTTGTCTGAATCACATTTTTGCAGGGTTTACACGGAAATCCTAATGTAAGTGTACAGAGCAGAACACAAGACTGTGATCCCAGCCTTATACTGAAAGTGGTCAAAAAATGTTATGTACCCCAAAATTTTACCAATTAAACCCCTAACTTCCTACACAAAACAACCCCCACTCAGGTTTGTCATCTGTCACTTCAAATATAATGGGTTCCGACGTTACTGGTAGAACAAAGACTCTTCAAAAGTGACATGGCTCCTACAACTGATGGATGGACTCACAGATACCCAGGATCAACAGGTCCAACCAGGTTTAAAAAGAAAAACCTGGTTCAGGCCCCGAATTGATCCCGGATATCTGGCTAGATGCCAGTCCCCATATAAGTCTATGGGGACCAGAATCCGGTGCTTTAAAATGGTGGTAAAACGGATAGGGGGATTGAAGCAGGCGCATTATACTTATCAAGTTTCCTGCGCCACTCTAACGCTACTTCCAGAGCCGCTCATTAACCTCATACATATGCACTGCTTCCCCAATTCACCGTCATTCCACACGTCTCTGATTGGTTGCAGTCGGATGCATCCCCACCCTGTGTGACAGCGTGTCTGACTGCAACCAATCAGAGACGCTGTGTGTGTGTGCATCTCTATTGCTGTGAAATAAATAATCGAATTTGCGTAGGGTCCCCCTGTGTTATGATACCAGCGCTGATAAAGCATACAAGTAAAGGCTGCAGCCCCCAGGCTTGCACTTATCTTGGCTGTGTATCAAAATAAGAGAGACCGCATGCGGCTTTTTAAAAAAATATTTACATAAAATAATTTAGTAAAATTGGTGATCGGTCCCTCCCAATTTTGATCCCCAGCCATGATAAAGCCATTATCTAGGAGCTGCTCTTCTCAGGCTGGAGAGACCCATGCTTATGCCCCCCCCCCAGCCTTAAAATAGCAACCAGCAGCCATTAGATGCAACAATCTGGGAACTTTATCTGGCTGTTCCCGATTGCCTTAGTGTGGTGTCAGTCAGTATTAAGGAGTTAATAACAGCTCGCAGCTGCTACTAAGTCCTAGATTAGTAATGAGAGACGTCTATGAGACCCCCCCATTAGTAAGCTGTAAGTGAAAAGAAATAAATACAGTGAAAAGAAATAAATACAAACAAGGAAAAAATCCTTTTCTTGAAATAAAATACAAAAAGCACACCCTCTTTCACCCCTTTATCAACCCCCAAAACACCCAGGTCTGAAGTAATCCATACGAGGTCCCAAAACAATTCAGGCTCTGCTACAACTAAAGTGACAACGCGTGGGCATAGAATATGGACGCACGTTGGGAGCTTCAGGCAGAGTCTAAGTCACAGTGTTAAGCAGTGACGTCACTCAGTTTATTTGTGTTCACAGCTAGAGGTTCCCATGGTCCTCCACCTGTGATCGCAGGTAACCTGACCTCAGGTGACCTCATTGAACCACATGTGGGGTATCAGTGGGCTTAGAAGAAACTGGGTAACAAATTTTGGGATCCATTTTGTCATGATATCCCTTGTAAAAGTGAATAAATTGGGGCTAAAGCAACATTTTAAGGTAAAATGTAATTTTTTTTTTCATTCCACCTTGCATTAATTTCTGGGATGCACCTGAAGGGTTAATAAACTTCTTGGATACGTTTTTTAGCAATTTGTGGTGTGCAGTGTTTAGAATGGTGTCACTTTTGGGTATTTAATGTCACATAGGCCTCTCAAAGTCACTTCAAATGTTATGTGGTCTCTAAATTAAACTGTTTTGTAAATTTTGATGGAAAAATGAGAAATTGCTGATAAAGGTTTAACCCTTCTAACTTCCTAACAAAAAAATATTATGTTTCAAAAATGGTGCTAATGTAAAGTAGACACTTGGTAAATGTTATTTATTAACTATTTTATATTGCTTAACTCTCTGGTTTAAAAGCATTGTAATGGGGTCCTTCTCCAATATCACACAATCAACAGAGCGAGAGATGGGTGAACAATCCAAAGATTCTTTATTCCATGCAAATCAGAAGATCTATAAAAATAATTCACCACAAAAAGGTAAAGTAGTCCAGTAATGGGATGAGTCACAATCCCCCAGCAGACCTTTTCCAGGGAAATCGGGGTTTCTCAACGGCTCTCCGGGGTGCTGCTTGTAGCTGCAGCTTCTTCCCCAGAGGATGAATCTTCCTGCTTGTCTCTTGTTGTCCTCAGCCAGACTGAATAATTCCCCAGGTAAGCAGAGAGTTTGGGTGAATTCCAGGTCCCCCTCCCCCACACCTAGGGACAGAAGCACTGCAGGGGGTTATTAACCTGCAGACAGGACAAAGAATACACAGAATAAATGGAGCAAGGCTCCTAAAATACGAACCTACACAAAATGATACACAAGCCACAATATCAAACCATCACAGGCATAAAAACTCAAAATTTGAAATTTGCGAAAATATTTGCCAAACGTTCGATTTTTTTTCACAAACACAAGAAATATCATCCTAAATTTACTCCTATCAAAAAGTACAATATGTCACGAAAAAATAATCTCAGAATTACCTGGATACATTGAAGTGTTTCAGAGTTATTACTTCCTAAACTTACACTGATCAGATTTCTAAAATTTGGACCAGACAAACACAGAAAGAGGACAAAACAACACAGTATAATGAACAAACTAAAAGGAGGAATCTTTTGCAGGTTCTCATCCGCAGTACAAGTAAAAAAACTCAGTATATACATACAAAGGAGAGAGAGAAACTGGCCATCAGTTCAAAGCTTAAACTCATAGTGGGCAAAATGAATAATGACAGTCATCAGCTAAGGAAGATTAAAGCCAAAATGTTATTATCCAGAGATGAATTTGGAGAAATTACTACTACTAAGAAACTACAAATTAATAATCAGAATTGATATGAGAAAAGCAAAAAGGCAAGTGCCACCATTAGCTTATTAGTGAAGGATGACCAGCTGATCCACATGATACATGAAAACACTATTAAATGCATTTGGAATACACTGCAAAAGCTGCATGAGAGATCCAGGCAAAACAGCAAAGTATTAGGCCCCTTTCACACTGTGTTCTTCTCTATGTTCAGTGGTCTAATCTGGGATTACATCTGAACCCTCCACAAAATGGCATTTGGACATATGCGCCGACAAGGTAATTGACTATAATGGTACAGATGTAGTCACAGTGTGCTCTGTCATGCACCATTTTTGGCAGTATACGCTTACTGGAGGTGGACACCCAGATGTAGTAGACTGCATCTAGGTGTCTGCCTCCAGTAGGTGTTGTGGAGATACGGGGGTCAGTGGGTGCTCTCGTCCGCTGGCCCGGCCGCCTTTAGAAAGACAGCGTGGCCCAGGGCTCATCCCAACTGAACGCCCGAACTCCTTAACCGTGGGTGGAACACTACTCAGACTACACAGGGTGAAAGAATCACAATATTAGGACTTTATTGGAACCCCAAACAATTAACGGCAAATAGCACATAACCAGCAAAACACACAAATGTAACAGGCAACAGTTTCTCACCCTTCCGCTGGCTCACCAGGGATTAGAATGTCTGTACCTCAGCGCTTCCAGGGCTACTTACTCCAATCCAGAAGCACCCCGCTTTCGGCGGAAACCCACTGAGAATAGAATAACGCCTGATTTAGGAAGCTAGCTGAGGTCTGCAAAGTCTGCAGCCAGGTGACCAAATTGTCCCAACCTGGGTTTCTTCCTTAAGTAGTCTCTGGTATCACAGCTGAATCCTTGCATTCAATGCTGAAGTCCATTTAGTGTTAGAATCCAGGTTCAGCTATGGCTTGCCAATCGGATCCGCAGATCCTAGATTGATAGCATGTAGCAAGAGTCTCTCTGGGCAATGGACAGTCCTCCTTCTTATACCCCTGAGCTCTCCATTCAGACCATTGGGGTCTTCACGATTGGTGGATAAGACTGGGCTCTTATTGGCTAGTTTTCAAGCCGTGTACAGAATATCCCAGTAATAATGGTCAATGGCAGAGATGAGGAAGAGACACCTAAAGGTGGCTTTACACACTGCAACATCGCAAACGACATCGCTGTAACGTCACCGGTTTTGTGACGTTATAGCGACCTCCCCAGCGACATTGCAGTGTGTGAAACACATCAGCGACCTGGCCCCTGCTGTGAAGTTGCTGATCGCTACAAATCGTTCAGGACCATTCTTTGGTCCTTTGTTTCCTGCTGTGCAGCAAAGTCTCAGTGTGTAAAGGGGACTTTACAGCGACTTTGTTAGCGACTTCCCTTTCAAAAAGCTGCTTTAGGCCTGCAACACACATCCGTTTAAAACGTGCGTGTTTGGTCCGTTTCCGTACATACCGGAGATACGACCAAACGTGCACACATGTTTTTTTATGTTTAAAGGCACACGTGCGTGTTATTTGATCTTCCGTGTGTTCGTGTGCGTCCCACGTTTTTTGCTCTGTTTGACACGGAAGCATGTTCGTTTTTGGGACGGAGCACGCACACACGGACATAATGTTAGCCTATGGGAGTCCAAATAAAACGTTCCTTGCACGGATGTGTGGTTATGTTGTCCGTGAGAAATGTCCGTGTGTGATGCAAAATGTCGTTACTACATGTCGGAAGACAGAGTAACGGGATGAGAATGAACTCGGGTGAACTCCACCCGACTTCATTGTCATGCCGCGGCTCTGTTTGTGTGCCGTGTACTGATTAGCGGTCACCTGTGAAGGATTCACCGGTGACCTCTAATCCCCCGAGTGACTGAAGTGTCCCCCCCTCTCTCATACTCACCGATCCCCGATCACCGGCGCTGCACGGCATTCACACTGCTCCGGCGGCTTTTTCTAATTTGAAAAAGCTGGCCGCTCATTAAACAATCTCGTATTCCCTGCTTTCCCCGCCCACCGGCGCCTATGATTGGTTGCAGTGAGACACGCCCCCACGCTGAGTGACAAGTGTCTCACTGCACCCAATCACAGCAGCTGGTGGGCGTGTCACTATGGAGTATAGAAATAAATAAATAAATAATTAAAAAAAACGGCGTGCGGTTCCCCCCAAATTTAATACCAGCCAGATAAAGCCATACGGCTGAAGGCTGGTATTCTCAGGATGGGGAGCTCCATGTTACGGGGAGCACCCCAGCCTAACAATATCAGTCAGCAGCCGCGAGTAACCTCAGTGACAGCTCAGCTGATCGCGATACTAACCTCAGTTGCTGCGTGGAGCTGACCGAAGCGGCGGTGAGTAGCGTTATCAGCTGAGCTGTCACTGAGGTTACCCACGGCCACCGATGCATCCACTGCTGGATCCAGGTAACCTCAGTGACAGCTCAGCCGATCACGCGGCTCTCTTCATTTGCTGCGTGGAGGTGACAGGAACGGCGGTTTCTTCTGCTGCTCCGGTCACCTTCATGCAGCAGAGCTGGAAGCGACGCTGGACCATCCTGGATTCCGCCGGACATGGAGGGCTTTTTGGGGCTGATTAAAGTGGTGAACCAGGAAATGTGTTTGTGTTTTTTATTTCTAATAAAGGATTTTTCAGTTGTGTGTGTTTATTTACTGTAATTTACAGATTAATCATGGAAGGTATCTCGGGGAGACGCCTGACATGATTAATCTAGGACTTATTGGCAGCTATGGGCTGCCAATAACTCCTTATTACCCCGATTTGCCAACGCACCAGGGCAAATCGGGAAGAGCCGGGTACTGGCCCAGAACAGTCGCATCTAATGTATGCGGCCATTCTGGGCAGCTGCTGACTGATATTGTTAGGCTGGGGGGCTCCCCATAACGTGGAGCTCCCCATCCTGAGAATACCAGCCTTCAGCCGTATGGCTTTATCTGGCTGGTATTAAATTTGGGGGGATCCGCACGCCGTTTTTTTTAATTATTTATTTATTTATTTCTATACTCCATAGTGACACGCCCACCGGCTGCTGTGATTGGGTGCAGTGAGACACCTGTCACTCAGCGTGGGGGCGTGTCTCACTGCAACCAATCATAGACGCCGGTGGGCGGGGAAAGCAGGGAATACGAGATTGTTTAATGAGCGGCCGGCTTTTTCAAATTAGAAAAAGCCGCCGAAGCAGTGTGAACGCCATGCAGCGCCGGTGATCGGGGATCGGTGAGTATGAGAGAGGGGGGGACACTTCAGTCACTCGGGGGATTAGCGGTCACCGGTGAATCCTTCACAGGTGACCGCTAATCAGTACACGGCACACAGACAGAGCCGCGGCATGACAATGAAGTCGGGTGAAGTTCACCCGAGTTCATTCTCATCGCGCTACTCTGTCTGCTGTCTGCCGACATGTAGTAAACGACATTTTGCATCACACACGGACATTCCACACGGACAACACAAACACTTATCAGTTAAGTTTCACACGCACACACGGACATTTCACACGCACATACGGGATACATACGCAGGCCACACATACCATAAAAACGGACCTAAAAAACGGAAAATGGACCCGAAAAACGGCTCGTTTTACACGGACGTGGTTTTCACGGATGTGTTTTTTAGGCCTGACAACGTCCCCAATGACTAGCTAGGTCGTTCTGCAGGTCCGGATCGCTGTTGCGTCGTTGGCCAGGTCTGCCTGTTTGACAGCTCACCAGAGACTTTGTAGTGATCCTGGCCAGGTTGGGATCGCTGGTGGGATCGCTAGAAAGTCTCAGTGTGTAAAGGGGCCTTATGTTAAATCGCATCCAGCAAACACATTGTAATACAATGGGTGTCTGGCCTTCAGTGGCCAAAACAATTACATGAGTCAACAAAAACTTCAATACTAAACTCCCAAGAGTCTTGTTGAACAATGAGGGATTATCCCCCATCTATAAACAAACTATCTTTATGTCTGGCTGAATTGTAAGAAAAATAACCCATGCTAGGAACTGAGTGTCCATGTCGTCACAGGTTTATACTCCCGAAAATAGTGCATGACAGAGCACATGGTGACTCTGTGTGTCTGCACCATTATAGTCAACAGCCCCATTGACGCATATTTCTGAATCCTGTTTTGTGGTGGGTTCGGACATAAGCAGTGTCGGGACCACTGAACATGGAGAAGAATGCAGTGTGAAAGGGCTCTTATACAGGAAGTCTCTAACTTACAAACATCCGGCTTACGTACAACCCCTAGTTATGTATGTTGACTGTTCAAAACTAATACTTCACTGCTGAACTCTTCAACTGTCCTCCGTCCTCTTCTTTTCAACACCACATGTCACATCTCCAACCTCTTCACTATAGACCAGGACTTTGGGCCACATTGTCATTACAACCTTATGACACGCAGTGAGCTCCTGCCAGAAGAGACCAAGGATTCAGCGGAATGCCAGATGACAGAGACAAGAGGAATGGATGTCGAGCACTGGGGCAGCTGTAAAGGTGAGTATTGGTTAAAAAAAAAGGAAAAAATAATACTTAACTCTATGACTGCTGTACTGCTGGACATCCTGTCCTCTTCTCTCCGCCATCACACTCTGCATCTCCAGGACTTCTAACCATGCCCTGGACCTGAAGGTCACTGTGTGTAATAAGGTCAAAACATTGACATTGCAACACTATCATGTGCAGTTAACTCCAAGTTTAGATATAGTCGAATTATTGGTAAATAGCGCTATAGAGAGAAGGCTGGAGATGTGCGACAATGGAAAGAAGAGAACTGGATGGTGGTCGGCAAGAAATGAGACGGCAAGAGCAGTCAGTGGTGAGTGTAAGTTTTTTTCCCCCGCTCATGTTCCAACTTATATACATATTTGGGTTTCTTTCTCCCTTAATAATAAAGACTTTCATTTATAAACTGCATTTTGTGCTTACTTGTGTTATCTTTGTCTAATAATTGAATTTTTTTGGTGATCTGAAACATTTATGCGTGACAAACATGCAAAAGAATGATAAATCAGGAAGGGGGCTAACAGTTTTTCACACTACTGTATATTTGTCTGTATGTATGTGTTCTGTGCAATCTGTATAAAGGTGCTGTTTGTATACATATACAGTATATGTCTATATATGCTTGGTGTACACATGCATATAGTTAGGTCCAGAAATATTTGGACAGTGACACAATTTTCGCGAGTTGGGTTCTGCATGCCACCACATTGGATTTTAAATGAAACCTCTGCAACAGAATTCAAGTGCAGATTGTAACATTTAATTTGAAGGTTTGAACAAAAATATCTGATAGAACTTGTAGGAATTGTACACATTTCTTTACAAACACTCCACATTTTAGGAGGTCAAAAGTAATTGGACAAATAAACCAAACCCAAACAAAATATTTATATTTTCAATATTTTGTTGCGAATCCTTTGGAGGCAATCACTGCCTTAAGTCTGGAACCCATGGACATCACCAAACGCTGGGTTTCCTCCTTCTTAATGCTTTGCCAGGCCTTTACAGCCGCAGCCTTCAGGTCTTGCTTGTTTGTGGGTCTTTCCGTCTTAAGTCTGGATTTGAGCAAGTGAAATGCATGCTCAATTGGGTTAAGATCTGGTGATTGACTTGGCCATTGCAGAATGTTCCACTTTTTTGCACTCATGAACTCCTGGGTAGCTTTGGCTGTATGTTTGGGGTCATTGTCCATCTGTACTATGAAGCGCCGTCTGATCAACTTTGCGGCATTTGGCTGAATCTGGGCTGAAAGTTTATCCCGGTATACTTCAGAATTCATCCGGCTACTCTTGTCTGCTGTTATGTCATCAATAAACACAAGTGACCCAGTGCCATTGAAAGCCATGCATGCCCATGCCATCACGTTGCCTCCACCATGTTTTACAGAGGATGTGGTGTGCCTTGGATCATGTGCCGTTCCCTTTCTTCTCCAAACTTTTTTCTTCCCATCATTCTGGTACAGGTTGATCTTGGTCTCATCTGTCCATAGAATACTTTTCCAGAACTGAGCTGGCTTCATGAGGTGTTTTTCAGCAAATTTAACTCTGGCCTGTCTATTTTTGGAATTGATGAATGGTTTGCATCTAGATGTGAACCCTTTGTATTTACTTTCATGGAGTCTTCTCTTTACTGTTGACTTAGAGACAGATACACCTACTTCACTGAGAGTGTTCTGGACTTCAGTTGATGTTGTGAACGGGTTCTTCTTCACCAAAGAAAGTATGCGGCGATCATCCACCACTGTTGTCATCCGTGGACGCCCAGGCCTTTTTGAGTTCCCAAGCTCACCAGTCAATTCCTTTTTTCTCAGAATGTACCCGACTGTTGATTTTGCTACTCCAAGCATGTCTGCTATCTCTCTGATGGATTTTTTCTTTTTTTTCAGCCTCAGGATGTTCTGCTTCACCTCAATTGAGAGTTCCTTAGACCGCATGTTTTCTGGTCACAGCAACAGCTTCCAAATGCAAAACCACACACCTGTAATCAACCCCAGACCTTTTAACTACTTCATTGATTACAGGTTAACGAGGGAGACGCCTTCAGAGTTAATTGCAGCCCTTAGAGTCCCTTGTCCAATTACTTTTGGTCCCTTGAAAAAAAGGAGGCTATACATTACAGAGCTATGATTCCTAAACCCTTTCTCCGATTTGGATGTGAAAACTCTCATATTGCAGCTGGGAGTGTGCACTTTCAGCCCATATTATATATATAATTGTATTTCTGAACATGTTTTTGTAAACAGCTAAAATAACAAAACTTGCGTCACTGTCCAAATATTTCTGGACCTAACTGTATGTGCTGTTTGTGTGTAACATACAGTGTTTGTGTCACATATTGTGTGTATTATTGTGTGTGTATATAACATCAATTTATAAATCCTGGCAGCATAGATGAGAGTTCATGGGTGTAAACATGTCGGCAATCGCCCATTGAACAAGCTAAATGCTTCTCATTCATTGGGTAATTGCTAATTGGTTGTTTATGGTGGAGCCAAAATCATTGTTCTCAGCAGCATATAACCCGCTGCAAATTGCAGAAGTGCTGCCGATAACATGATATTGTAGAGGACAGATTGATCTATTAGTGGTCATTCTATACTCATCATTCTAAGTCAGTCTGTAAAAAGAGCCTGGGAAATACGCTCTCGAAAACTTCAATATTGTTGATTACGCTCATTTAATGGTCTGAACTCAGCGCATTTAAATGTAGCCTAAATGTTTCATTGTGATGATGCATTGTGTAAGCATATAGGGCCCTACTTTAATCTTTCGCCCAGGGCCCCACTTTGTCTAAAACCAGCCCGGATCACTATGCAGTTTACCTGACAGATACAATACACTTATTAATGCAATGTAGACAAGGCCGGAGACACAACTGACGATATAATTTGTAAAGGATAGGAGATGAATACCAGAAAAGAAAGGAAGTTGTGCAGGACTCCACAGAAAGTTACAGATACAAGGTCACAGTTGAACGAAAGAGAATATTAACATGTAAACCAGAACAAAAACAATTTCAGAATGGACTAAACAAAAGGTCAAAGCTACAACCTCTGATGTAAGTGAAAATAATGGGACTGGACCTTTGAAGTGACAAATAATCAAACATTAGAATGTTGGTCATCAACTCTGGAGTAATGTCACATGACAACAGAGCGAAGCTTTTTCACAGAACTTGATATAAATAACAAGAAATTAATCTATCTTGCGCATAGAAGCAGAATAAATGCAGAATGTATTGTTCTTTGTGCTCCCAGTAAAATGAACAGAGTTTAGCCATACCATTAAAACATGTTGGTGCTCATCTGTACTGGCTCAAGTGCAAGACCATGATCCCTTCTCCTATGACTTGCTCCCTCTGTACTAATCAGCATCAGGTTTTAACTCTACACTTGGTAGGATAGTAATGTGGGAGTCTGATCGATGCCTAACTATTACTGACCCCTGGACTTGATGACAGCTGTCAATTCACAGCTGACATCAACCCCAAAAGTATTATCCCAATTACCACTGCACCAGGGCAATTTGGAAGAGCCGAGCAAAGCAATAGAATTGACACATCCAATGGATGCGACACTTCTGGGTGGCAATGGGCTCCCATTTTTTGGCTGGGAAGGGCCAAATAAACATTGGCCTTCCCTGCCTGATATTACCAGCCCCCAGCTGTCTGTTTTACCTTAGCTGATAATCAAAAATAAGGGGACCACATGTCGTGTTTTTTTTTAATTATTTAACCCCTTGATGACCAAGGACATATTGATACGCCCATAGACGTGTCTGTTCCATTACTGTGGGCTCGCGGTAATCCCCACACATGTCTGCTGCTCTGATCCACCCGCGCCTTTTAACGCCTTAGATTGCACTGTAAAAGTCTGACATCACATTCTAATGTGCTCTGTCAGGGATCGTGCCATTCCCAGCTGCCATCGGCAGCCCCGTGATGTGATCATGGGGTGGCAATGGGATGACTCACTTCATATGAATGTCAGCACAGTGCCAGCATTCACAGGAAAGCAGCATTTCTGCTGATCAGAGCGATGCTGAAGCATGGCTCTGATCAGCAGAAGTGATCAAAGTACATAAAGTCCCCTGGGGGGACTACAGTCATAAAGTCCCCTGGGGGGATTAGCAAACAAAGTAAAAAAAAGTAAAAAAAAAAAAAGTTTTAAAAAATATTAAACAATAAAAAAACCTAAAAGTTTAAATTACCCCCCTTTTCCCCATTGAAAATAATAATAATAATAATAATAATAAAATAAAAAAATACACATATTTGGTATTGCCATGTTCAATGATGGTTTATTTTATTGTGTCTTGAGCGTGTATTTTTAATTATACCAATTTTACATAGATGTGATGTTTTGATCACTTGTTATTTTAATTCAATGTTAGAGCAGCCAAAAAAAAAATAATTTTGGAGTTTGGAAATTATTTCTCGCTACATCGTTTACCAATCAGATTAATTCATTTTATATTTTAATAGATCAAGCAATTCTAAATGCGGTGATACCAAATATGTGTATTTTTTAATATTTAATATTTTTTAAAACTTTTTTTTTTACTCACTTTACTAGTCCCCCTAGGGGATTTTATGCCTGCAGTGTGCGATTACTTCTTCTGATCAGAGCAATGTTTCAGCATCACTCTGATCAGGAGAAATGCTGTGTTACTGTGAGTGTTGGCGCACTGCCAGCATTCATGGGAAACTCATCATAGCAGTGATAGGTGTCATCATCTGACCCCACGCTGCCATGGCAACCCATTGACCCCCATGATCACGTTAAGGGGCCGTTGATGGTGGTGGGGAATGGCGCTATCCCTGCTGGAGCATGTTAGGTTGCGTTGTCAGAATTTGACAGCGTGATCTAATGGGATAAAAGGGGCGGGTGGATCTTCGACCCGCAAATAAGAAAAAAATCAAAAAAAAATCATAGAGTTGCAATTTTTTTGCAATTTCAATGCACTTGGATTTTTTTTCTGTATTCTAATACAATATGTGGCAGAATGAATGATATCATTCAAAAGTATAACTATGGATATATTGCTGGAAAAATAAAAAAGTTAAAGCTCTTGGAAGAATGGGAGGAAAAAAACGAAATCGGAAAATCACCTGGTGGTTAAGGTGTTAATTGAACATTTTTTTTTAAAAAAAAAGGGCTTGGTGTCCCCTCTATTTTTGATAACCAGCCAAGTTAAAGCAGACAGTTGAGGGTTGCAGCCCACAGCTGTCTGCTTTACCTGCACTGGTTATTAAAAATAGGGGTGACCCCAAGTAATTTTTTGTTCTTTATTTTGTACACAGCAGTTTACAGGCAACTTTCTCATGAGGAACAACCTGTTAATTGGCTGCTCTGCAGCCTTTCAACAAACTTTATTTAGTATCTGAACAACACCAGAACTCTGAACTCGGACACGGACATCCCTGAAAAATCCATGTTCAAATCAAAAGCCAGAAACTAGGTGTTCGGTCTGACCCTTCAGGTTTTCTCATCCATAATGAAGAATCCATTGTTTTCAACTAGAAGACTATTACTGCACACAACAATGTAATTTCTTTTTATCAGATTAGCCATATATAAATAAACTACATTCCAGCACAGGACATACTGTATAAGCATTCATTTGCTTTTTTCTGTTCCCTCAGTGGAGTTATTTTTTTTTTATTATTTTTAATAAATGTTCACATTATATAGAAGAACAGATACACTGAATAATAAGAGAATTTATACAAAAGTCTCCTTTTGTATAAATAGTAACATATTGGTTTTAATAAAGTCAGTATATTGTTAATCCACAGATCCCAATCCCTAACCCACCCAACAACTCTCCTTCCCTAGTACCCTTTGCACTATTATGACTGATAAAGAATTTAGTATAGATACAGTAAATAGCACTTATAGAATTATTATATTTATACTATATAGAGAATATCCCAGAGGCTACTTTCATGTATATTTTCAGTCCAAGTGATGTCCGTGGAAAAACAGCACTTGGACCAATGTTAATCAATTAGACTGCTCAGATGAAGTTGATAACATGGATGGAAGTAAGATGAAACGCACTTTGTGATGGAGGGACACGATACCTGGCATATCCCCAACACTGGTGACCTCCTTACTAGAAGTATTTACAGCTATATAGATGAGTGTCTATCTGTTTACCCACCGCTTTGGGTACTTGCTTTTTATTAAGAAAACTAGTATTACAATAGGAGGAGTATGCATTTTGTGCACTGTTTAATAAGGGATTGATTCTTTTGGTCATTTTTAATGATTGATGTGAAAAAATTGCAACATTTAAGGGTTTCTTTAATATTTTGGAAGTCTATGGATGCACAAAAAAAATCAGATCCTATACAGATCAAATGATTTTTCAGATAAATTGCCATTACTAACATAGGAAAATGTACAGTATTTGGTCCTATAAATTTTATTCAATGCCGTATAACACTGAATGCAATACGAATGTAAAAAACAGAGATATGATGGGTGACAATACAGATGAAAAATCGTATTTTTATTTGGATGAAAAGCGGACTATTGTTAATACGCTCATGTGAACTTGGTCTAACTGAAAAAAATGATGGGTCTTAAGCGGGCTTTACACGCTGCGACATCGCTAGCCGATGCTAGCGATGGCGAGCGTGATAGCACCCGCCCCTATCGTTATGCCGATATTTGGTGATCGCTGCCGCAGTGAACATTATCGCTACGGCAGCGTCACACGCACTTACCTGGTCGGCGTCGTCGCTGTGACTGCCGAACAATCCCTCCCGCAAGGGGGAGGGACGTTCGGCATCACAGCGACGTCACCGCGACGTCACTAAGCGGCCGGCCAATCAAAGCGGAGGGGCGGAGATGAGCGGGACGAACATCCCGCGCACCTCCTTCTTTCCTCATTGCTGGCGTGTGGCAGGTAAGGAGAGGTTCCTCGTTCCTGAGGTGTCATACGTAGCGATGTGTGCTGCCGCAGGGACGAGGATCAACGACAGAAGCGATATTTGAGAATGGACCCCCATGTCAATGAGGAGCGATTTTGGACGTTTTTGCAACGATCCAAAATCGCTCCTAGGAGTCACACACAACGAGATCACTACAGCGGCCGGATGTGCGTCACAAAATCCGTGACCCCAACGAGATCGTTGTAGCGATCTCGTAGCGTGTAAAGCCCGCTTTATTCATGAAGACTGGTGTTGCACATGCCAATCTTAATAAAGGGCTCATTGGAGTACGATGCACTGAATTGATTAAACAGAACATGACGCTTAATGAGATTTTCTCAGTGGCGTGTGCCTCCATGCACCTCACCAGAAATGTTCTCCTGGCTGGAGTAACATTTTTGGCATAAGCAAACATGGCAGATTTGCTGAATTTGATGTTTCTTCCCAACTCCGAATATTTGGGTAGAGCTGTTTCAAACTGAAAAAAAAGTCACATTTTTGTGCAATTCCACGCTGTGCAAAAATCTTGTATCTTATTAAAGCATTTTACCCCAATTTTCTGGCTTAAAATCTTTTCTGATTGGGGCCCATATTTACATAAGATAATTTCTGCACTATTCATTCATATAGCAAGATATTAATTTAAATGTTTCTATCAATGTCTGTGTTGATTGAAATTGGTTGTGTTTCACAAATTTTTTTCTCATGTCAAAAATTAATTTTGGGTTAATTTTTAGTTATTTTCAACAGTTTCTGTCCAATCTATATGAAATAGCAATCTACTTTACTAATACCAAGAGATAGAGGCATTGGTAGGGCCTGGCTATCAAGGATGATCTTACTGATGGCTGCTGCACAAATATAGTGTAGTGTATATGTGTTACTTCTTCATTGGTTTTGTAAGAGGGAAATGGTTCTTTACCAAAACACAACATATCATATTTTGTCGACGATAAGATGCCCTTTTTTCCCAAAAATTTTGGAAGAAAGTGGGGGGTAAATCTTATAGTTTAGATGTACCTCGCTGTGGCTGTTGGGAGGACGGTATGGCGCCCCTGAGGCTTCAGTCACTACAGTGTACTGCATCTAATTTAAGGTGCAGCATTCGTTTCAGGTGAGGAAGAGGTTGATCACCGTTTTTTCCATATTTCACTTTACATACAGCTTAGGTACCTTCCCACTGGGGATCAGACTAGGGTAGGCTGGGGGTGGCTATCACGAGGCATGGGACTTTCCCAGTCACTAGGACAACCACCTGGGAGGCGGGCACCACTTGGAGTAGAAGTAGGAGCAACTTTGACACAATCTTCAGTCAAGTCGGGACTAAAGTTCTGGCAACCTGACACCACTTTCTTCAACTTCTTCTTCTCAGAGCCTGGGGCTTGGAGTAGGAAGCCCAGCCCGAGTTCTTCACTTCATTGAGGGGCAACCCTTGAGGAAAGGACACACTCTGACACTGGTGGTGACCTCCGATTTACCCGGGATCGGCTGAGGTCCATCACGGCAGAAACCGGCACTCTGTGGTTGCTATCTTACAGTGAGTAAAGACCTTGAACGGCAACCACTGTGTCACCCCGTACGTGCCGGTGCCATCGCCCCGCTCTCCAGTGCCAACGGCCACTACCACCACCATCATCCTCCCCTGGGTCCTGGCTCTACCTATGGGGAGCCGAACCATCTGAGCTACGACACCATCCGCCCCAGAGGACAGCACCCACAGCGGCGGCTAATCCCTGGCCGCACACCACAGGTGGCGTCACGAAGCAACTACTCCCAACATCCTCAACCCCTTCATCCTCATCATCCCACCATCCATGCCTTTTATTGACACCGACGGGGTCACGAAACTAGGCAGGGCCATCCATGACATCCCTGACCCACACCTGACGAGTATTCCAAAGACCCCGTAGGGGCCCATCAACGGCAGTAAAGGAATGGATCATAAGAGGCAGGAGCAGGGTCACAGGAGGCAGGAGCCACCACTGGGGCAAACACGTGTGCCCGCTAATAAAGGAAATGAATATTCACTCTTCCAGACACCCATAATCCCGCACACCACTCGGCACTGAGGCCAGTGCCAAGAGGTGGGCGAAATTATGAGCATGAGGAACAGTGAATATTCATTCTCTTTAACACTAGAACTAATGAGGTAGTCATTTTGACTACTTTGCACTATGTATTTCTATATAGGTGTCACGAGTCCAGTAGTTCTAGTGTTAATAGCGTGCACACGTGATCATCCAACTGTTGGCTTCCTGCAGTGTCTGGGAGCTCGCATTTGTCCGATATTAAAGAGAATGGATATTCACTGCTCTCTATGCCCATAATCCCAGGCATGGGGAGAAGTGAATATTACTACAGCTGACTTTGGCGTATAACTGAGGGTATATGGCAGTAATGTCATGAACTGCGCCACTTACATACTAAAGTCACTTGCCAGCATCAGAAGAGGACATCATGCACTGGGAGAGTAGAGGAATGGTGAGTAAAATAATTTATTTTTTATGTGTGCGGTATAATGGGGGATTTACATACTAGGATAAGGACCATATACAGTATACCAGGATGTGGACATATATCAGGAAGAGGGCCATATGTGCCAGAATGGCCTCAGGATGTAGATCATCTATACCATCATAGGACAACAATGGGGAATATATATACCAAGATGGAGGACATATACACGCAGATGGGGGACACTTATACCTGGAAGGTATAGATGGAAGACATTAGTGCAGCGTTGGGGGACATTACCCCCATAACAGTGTCAGCAGCATATCCCACCCCCCATAACAGTGTGTCAATACCCCCCCCTCATAACAGTGTGTCATGACCACATTTTTTGCTTCAAATTTATTGAGTTCAACATTTTGGATTGAATTAGAGAAGAGATATAGGCCTTATGTAGGATCATAAAGGATGTTTTTTTAATGTATCAAATGTTAAAAATGTTTTTTATTTTCAATATGGCCTTTAAGAGCTTATGTTTTTAAATTTAGTATCAGGCTGATCAATTTGTTTGGTCCTGTAGAACACTTACACCTGTTTACCAAAGGCTTATTAAGCTTAGATAAACCTTATTAAAAGTGGTTTGGTTTTCCTTTATTGCAGACTACATTTAAAGGGTGTTCCCTAGTTTCAGCATCCATTAAACTTAAAGTATTAACAGCACAACTCTAAAGTTGCATAAACTTTAATACTTATTTCGCAAGTGCAAAAAATTTGAGACACCGCCTCATAAGACATAAGTTCTTCCTGATCTATCTAAATCTTATTATTTTACACTACAGTTCAAATGTTTGGGGTCACACAAACAATTTTGTCTTTTCCATGAAAAATCATACTTTATTTATCAAATGAGTTGCATAATGAATAGAAAATATAGTCCAAACAGACTTCCGGGAGGCGGAGCTACGAGGTAGCTGCTTTTATCATGAGCTCCTCAGCAGCCTAGGCCAAAAAAGTTATCCAGGCCCATCCTAACATCTCAAGGCTGCAGGGATAAAGCCAGGACAAGGGGCGCACATCAGGCCCGGCTCTCCTGATACTCCGGAGATGAAAGGTGTATGCTGCACCACAAAGAAAGGAGTGCTCTGACACAAAGCACCAGGCTGCAGGCTGTGGGCTGTGCTGCACAGAGGAACGCTGCCCATCCTCCCTGCTCCCCCTGCAGCTGTGCCACTGCAAACGGAAAGCACCCGGGATCTTGTAAGAGAGGGGTTAAATATTGGGCACTAACATCCAGAAGGAGACAGGGAGGGGGACTGAAGTGCTTCCAGCGGCTGCCATAGTTTTCAGTGAACTCTCACACACTCCCCTCCCTGCCACAGAAGAAATAGTTTAACACTGAGCAGCAGCAAGCTCAGCAAACAGGACTGCACGCTGTGTTTACCTGTCACCCAGAGCTCCGTGGACAGGCCCACTGTCTGAGATACTGTGAGTGAGGGGGGAGCTGAGAGCCCCTGGAGACATTCGGCTGTGAGAGCAGGTCAGGAGATAAACAGAGGGCTGTGGAGGGGGCAGATACATCCCTGCAGGTCTCATCTTATATGGCTGCTGCACAAGGCCTGTAATCTGCAACAGATAAGCCTGAAGTGCATCACAGCTCAACTTGATTAACCCCTACTTCACCAGCACTGACAGTATAGAAGAGGGTGAAAAACAAAAAGAAGTGGGATCAGTCATCTGGCCTGCCTCCTGCCCTTCTGACTGGTCTTTTTCAAGTAACATCTATACACTCTCATACACAGCGTGGAAATAATTGTGAAACAGCCAAGTTTACCACACAGATGTAATTAAGCTTATGTTATTGTGACGTCACCACAGTCTCTAAAGAAGCTCCATATTTACAGTTCTTACTATGTATAAATTTGTGGGTAAGAGCAATGCCACACAACCAAGTAAAGGAATTAGACCGCAAAGACGAAACCAAAATGCACCCCCATCACCAGGGGCTTCCCCTGAGGCAACTACAGACCCACCCCAGGCCACTGCTAAGGCCATCACGGATCTCTTGATGCCGGTGATTGATGGGCGTCTGGCAGCCTTCCAGTCTTCATTAGACATTATAGTCACCCAAGTTAATGCCCAGGGTTCAAGGCTAACAGATGTGGAGCAGAGGGTCTCTGACATGGAGGACTCTGTAAAGGAAATTTCAGAGATGCTGGAGAGCAGGAATAAGGACATTGCTGTATTGCTGGACAAGGTAGATGATCTTGAAAACAGGTCCAGACGCAATCATTTAAGGTTGGTGGGCGTCCCTGAATCGGTTCGGCAAGCTGATCTACTGAAACTCACTTCAGAATGGCTACCAGGAGCTTTGAAATTGGATCTAAAGTCGGGGCCAATTGCTATTGAAAGGGCTCACAGAGTGGGCCCACCTCGAAATGATGGAGAGGTCAGACCCAGACAAGTAATTTTTAAGGTCCTGGACTTCCAAGACAAGATCAGATTGCTGACAGCATTTAGAAAAAAATCGCTCACTTACCTACAATAACTCTAAACTGCTTTTGTTCCAAGATTGCTCAGCAGCCTTGACAACAAGACGCAAAGCCTTCAATCCAGTATGCAAACTATTGGCGGAAAAAAATATTCGCTTCAGTCTACTGTATCCTGCTGTTCTACGCTTCACTACAGGGGGAAAGAATTGGACTTTTGAAGATCCTAAGTTGGCTTTAAATTACCTTCTTCAGGAAAATGGAGCTTCGCCAGCACTCAACATAGACACTTAAATCGGAGACGTCACTGTGCTATAGTTCTGATGTTCATTCTGTTTTTCCTTTTTTTTTTTCAGTGTCAGGACTGCCAGAGAGGCAGGTGACATTGCCATTAGATTAAGGTTTTTGTTTAGATGGGAAGGGGTTAGGGGGCTCTGTGTGCGTACCTTTAGTTTAGCTCTCATATGGGTTGTCGCGTTTTCTCGCTGGGATGGACGAGGGAACCCAAATAGGTTGTTTATAATTTTACAATTAATTCCTCCTTCTGGAATAGGATAAATGACTAACACAGAGAGCACAAATGTGTCCACGATTAATTCGCTGTATTGGTGCTCCTGGAATGTTAACGGGTTAAACTCTCCTATTAAGAGGAAAAAAGTTTTAAATTATCTACATCGTTTAAATTGCCATATTGTCTTCTTACAGGAAACACACTGGATGAAGGGCAATCACCCATTTCTTCACAGCAGAAAATATGCTGTATGCGCAGAAGCGTCATTTACGAGAAAACAAAGAGGGGTAGCTATATTGATCAATAAGCATATTAGTCATGAAGTTCTGGAGGTTTCAGAGGACCCTATGGGGAGATTATTATTGGTGAAAGTGAAGATAGAGGGCACTATCTACAACTTAGCAAACATATATGCACCAAATATTCCTGATCCACAGTTCAGAGCCAGATTGATCGAAAGTATCACAGGTTGGGATATGACTAATTTAATTGTAGGCGGAGATTTCAATGAGGCTCATGATTGAATTTTAGACATGTCAAGTCCCCAGCCATCTCTTCTATTGGCGCTCCATAGTGGTTTGCAATATCTCGTCAATCAATTGGGACTAATAGACACATGGCGCATGCAGCACCCAATAGATAAAGATTATACATTTTATTCACATGTCCATGACTTACATACACGGATTGACTATTGGCTACTAAGCCCAGCACTGATGCCACATTTACTTTCCTCCAACATCCTAGACATCTGTATTTCGGATCATGCACCGGTTACTTTTAATTTGTTATTATCTACCACAATACTACGGGAAAGAAGGTGGAGGTTTCCTTCATATTTATATCAATCTGAGGATTTCAAAGCTTCTTTACAAAACTACTGGAGCTTTTATGAGAAGGATAATCACGAGCATAGTGGGGACGCTGGTTTGTATTGGGCTGCCTCCAAGGCAGTAGTAAGAGGTCAGATAATATCATATGTCAGCCATAAGAGAAAAAAGCTCCTGGAACAAACTATATCAGCACAAAAACTTCTCACGCAGGCATATAAAGATTTTAAAAATAACAACACGGATGCGAAAAAACAACATTTCTTAGAGGCCAAGGAGGCGGCGGACACCTTGGCCCATGAGATGGCACTTAGTAACCTGGACTATCAGAAACATAAATACTTTAAATGGGGCAACAAACCTGGGAAATTACTAGCTTCTTTAACCAAACCCTTTAGAACCACCACTAGAATCCACAAAATTAAAAAGAAAGATGGTACCATGGTAACAAAAGATGAGGAAATAGTGGAGGAGTTCAGGGCATTCTTTGGCTCGCTGTATGAGGCGGAACCGAGGGAGGTTGACGGGGAAGCTGATTTTATCCATGGTACCGTAGCGCCCATCTTGACAGAGGAACAAAGAGTAGTACTAAACGCCCCTATAAATATTTCAGAAATAGTAAAAACTATTGGCACTCTTAAACTAGCCAAAAGCCCAGGGCCCGACGGATTTAGTAACGAATATTATAAGATCTTGGGAGCCTCTATCAGTCCTCATCTATGTGCAGTGTATAATAAGATAGTCACAGATAGAATAATTCCCGACAGGTTCAATGAGGCAAACATTATAGTATTACCTAAGCCAGGAAAAGACCCACTACAGGTGGAGGGATACAGGCCCATCTCATTACTCAACTCTGATTTTAAAATCTTTACTAAAATACTAGCTGGTAGATTACAACAAGTGATTCCAGATCTTATTCTGCCCTTCCAAACGGGATTCGTGCACGGGAAATCCATCACCTATAACATCAGGACGGCTATTGGGGCTATCTCTTATAGTAGGAAGCATACATGTACCAAACATATAGTAGTTATCCTTGATGCGGACAAGGCCTTTGACAGGGTCTCTTGGGCCTATTTACATAATCTTTTGGCATGTCGCCAGGTGGGATCCTGGTTTTGCGAAGCAGTCAAGATGATATACACAGAACCCAAATCCAGACTATCTATAAATAATACATTCTCTGAGCCATTTGAGGTACAGAGGGGAACGAGGCAGGGGTGTCCCTTGTCACCTTTATTGTTTAATTTGGCTCTGGACCCAATGTTGAGGACCCTACATAATTTAGCAATATTTCAGGGCATGAGAGTTGGTGGGACAACAATTAAACTTTTGGCTTTTGCCGATGATATTTTATTGTTTATTGCCAATCCCTCTCTAGCGATTCCAGAGATAATGAACACATTGAATAATTTTGGAAAGGCCTCAGGCTTCAGGGTAAATTACAAAAAAACTGAGGCATTGGCAATGTACAAATCGGGTAAAATTGATAACAACTTATTTCCCTTCCAGTTGTGTACCAGGTCCATTAAATATTTGGGGATTCAGCTCCCAGCAAACCCCTTGTTACTATATCAAATTAATTATAAGCCTCTTATAAATTCATTAATACATCTACTCCAATCTTGGAAACATCTGAAAATATCCTTTTCGGGCCGATGTCACTTAATTAAAATGGTAGCATTCCCCAAAATAATGTTCTTATTTCAGACTCTCCCGTTGCTTCTACGCAAATCAGATATTAAGCTACTAAATTCATCCTTTGGAAAATTCATTTGGGGGCACAAGGGGCGTACTAGGATCAGCTTAATCAAGCTTCAATTACCAAAAGGGGCAGGGGGCATAAATCTTCCAGATCTGGGCAGATATAATCTAGCAGCAAATTTTAGATATGTGGTGGACTGGGTGCGAGGAGTATCTCACTTTGCCAATGTACAATTGGAACAACAGCTATGTTCACAAGTCTCGTTAACAGCATTGCTGCATTTAGGGAACGAGGAAATACCGAGTGAGGTTAGGGATCATCCAACACTATGGCATACTATACAAACGTGGAGGAAGGTGAGGAAACTTGGTAAAACTAACACTTCAAGTTCCCCATTTCAACCCTTTATTGGAAATCTGAGATTCCTCCAGGGTCGCCCTCCGAGGATTTATGAAACATTGTCAATGCAGGGTTGTGCTTATGCTGCAGATCTAATGGAGCCTGATTGGTCGTTGCTTTCTTACGAGAAGGCGGCACACCGATTTCCAGCTTTTGTGGGTCAGCCTTTTCTTTTTCTTCAGGCGCGTAGCTTGGCACAAAAATATCTTGTTGACAAGCCAAAGGGAGATCTTGGAGGAAGTGTGGATAACTTTCTTAGGAGGGCAAGAAGCCAGGCGTCCTCGACTAGTCAGGTTTATTCAATGTTGTGTACAGTTTGGACATGGGAGGGGAAAACAACAGGTCCAGCAAAATGGAAGGTAGACATGCCAGAGTTCGAGGTAAAGGATTTTTTACAAGCCACGCTGTTGCAACGTAAATTTCTGTCGTCCAGAAGCTACACAGATATGGCCTTGATGATTCTACATAGAGCATATATTACTCCAAAAATTCAATCAAAAATGGACACAAATGCCTTATACTCTTGTTCTAAATGTGGCATAAGAGACACTGACCTGTTTCACCACTTATGGGACTGTGTTCAGATACAGGGAGTATGGAGAAGCATTCACTCAGTCTTACAAAACACATACAATATTCAGTTTGCTCTGACACCACAGTGGGCGATTTTTAACATGTTGGAGGAGGCTCAACAAAGTCTCCCGAGAGGTACCAGGGCAATGTTAACTATTTGGGCCTCGGCCACTAGGAAAAGTATCCTACATCTCTGGGTAAATCCTGAAACACCCTCTCTAGCGTTTATCCAAACAAAACTAATGTTCATATTCAAAATGGACTGGCTGGATGCACTGTCGAATAAGGAGAAGCTGACTAAGCGTTTCTTTGAAACATGGTCTTTATTTATACCTAACTTGGCTACAGTGCTTAAGGATAGACTTAAATCTCAGTTTGGACAGACCTCTTGGTACCTTCTTGAACTGCTCAATGGACACATACCAATTACATAAGTTACCATTTTAAGTTGCTTCTGGTCGCACGCAGAGCGGGGGGAGGGGTGGGCGGGACTGTTTTGATTATAATGTCATCAATGAAATGCTCTTTGTATAAGAGCAGATTGTAAAAGAAATTCGGTTAAAATTCAATAAAAAGATGTTTAAAAAAAAAAGAAAATATAGTCCAGACATCGACTAGGTTAAAAATAATGATTTTTACTTGAAATAATAATTTTCTCCTTCAAACTTTGCTTTCGTCATAGAATGCTCCTTTGCAGCAATTCCAGCTTTGCAGACCTTTGGCATTCTAGCTGTTAATTTGCTGAGGAAATCTGGAGATATTCACCCCATGCTTCCAGAAGCCCCCCACAAGTTGGATTGGCTTAATGGGCACTTTTTGCGTACCATACGGTCAAGCTGCTCCCACAACAGCTCGATAGGGTTGAGATCTGTGACTGGGCTGCCCACTCCATTACAGATAGAATACCAGCTGCCTGCTTCTTCCCTAAATAGTTCATGCATAATTTGGAGGTGTGCTTTGGGTCATTGTCCTGTTTTAGGATGAAACTAGCTCCAATCAAGCGCTGTCCACAGGGTATGGCATGGCGTTGCAAAATGGAGTGATAGCCTTCCTTATTCAAAATCCCTTTTAGCTTGTACAAATCTGCCACTTTACCAGCACCAAACCAACCCCAGACCATCACATTACCTCCACCATGGTTGACAGATGGCGTCAGGCACTCTTCCAGCATCTTTTCAGTTGTTCTGTCTGCATCTCACATATGTTCTTCTGTGTGATCCAAACACCTTGAACTTCGATTTGTCTGTCCATAACACTTCTTTCCAATCTTCCTCTGTCCAATTTCTGTGTTCTTTTGTCCATATTAATATTTTTCTTTTATTAGCCAGCCTCAGATATGGCTTTTTCTTTGCCAGACTCTAATGTACTTGTCTTGTTGCTCAGATGTGCAGTGGGGCCTCGCACTTTTCTTTCTACTCTGGTTAGAGATTGTGTGTGCTCTGCTCTGAAGGGAGTAGTACACACCGTTGTAGAAAATCTTCAGTTTCTTGGCAATTTCTCGCATGGAATATCCTTCATTTCTAAGAACAAGAATAGACTGTCGAGTTTCACATGAAAGTTCTCTTTTTCTGGCCATTTTGAGAGACCCAACAAATGTATTGCTCTGGATTCTCAACTAGCTCAAAGGAAGGTCAGTTTTATAGCTTCTCTAATCAGCAAAACTGTTTTCAGCTGTACTAACACATTTGCACAAGGGTTTTCAAGGGATTTCTAAACATCCATTAGCTTTCTAACACAGTTAGCAATCACAATGTACCTTTAGAACACTGGAGTGGTGGTTGTTGGAAATGGACCTCTATACACCTATGTAAATATTGCATTAAAAACCAGACGTTTGAAGGTAGAATAGTCATTTACCACATTAACAATGTATAGAGTGTATTTCTGTTTCATTTAATGTTAGCTTCATTGAAATAAAATGTGCTTTCCTTTCAAAAATAAGGAAATATCTAAGTGACCCTAAACTTTTGAACTGTAGTGTAGATTACTAATCTTTTTACTTCTGAAGTAAGTTTAACCCCTTCACGACCATGGACGGAAAGATCTGTCATGGTGCCCTGGTACTTAAAGACCAATGACGGATCTTTCAGTCATGGCGGAATCGCGGCACCGGAGCCCCGGTGACTGCGATCAGTTCACAGAAACCGCAGATTCGGGAAGGAGGGGACCTGCACCTGACCTCAGGAGGGGTGGTGCCTCCTCCCCGGACCTATGGAGGCTGTGATTGGCTGATGAACGCCGCTCAACCAATCACAGCCACTGTAATGTTCCAGCCATTGAAAGTGGCTGAAACATTGAAATCCAGCCCTGACCAGTGCAGCTATAGCACTGGCCATTGGCTGGAGCTGGGTGACCTCACTGGATCACCATCCCCCAGCTCCAGCAGCTCTGATTGGAGAGATCGGCCTGTGACCGATATCTCCAATCACAGTGGACCTGTTGCCGGTGACCGCCCCCCTCAGCTTCACTTGTCGGGCCTGCAGCACGCCAGCACAGTGAGTGTATACAGTGCAATGGCAGGGCGACAAGCTCCGGTCCCATGCTGTTATGTGACCGGAGCATGGGACCCGGAAGTTGCCGCACTGCTATTGCACTGTATCAAACCGGCGAAAAGCCTCCCGATCTGCCGCCGCCGCCCTCCTCCATCTGCCACCACTCTCCCCGATCTGCTGCCCGCACCCCCACCTCTCACCCCCGTGATCGGCTGCCCACCCCCTCCCCCTCGTGATCGGCTGCCCGCCCCCTCCCCCTCGTGATCGGCTGCCCGACCCCAACCCCTTGTGATCGGCTGCCCGCCCCCTCCCCTCGTGATCGGCTGCCCGACCACTCCCCCTCGTGATCGGCTGCCCTCCCCCTCCCGCTCGTGATCGGCTGCCTGCCCCCTCACCTCCGTGATGTGCTGCCCGCCCCCTCACCTCCGTGATGTGCTGACTGGACCCTCCCCCTCGTGATCGGCTGCCCGACCCCTCCCCATCGTGATCGGCTGCCCGCCCCTTCACCTCCATGATGTGCTGCCCACCCCCTCACCTCCGTGATGTGCTGCCCGGCCCCCCCTCGTGATCGGCTGCCCGACCCCTCCCCCTCGTGATCGGCTGCCCGCCCCCTCACCTCTGTGATGTGCTGTCTGCCCCCTCACCTCCGTGATGTGCTGCCCAGCCCCTCCCCCTCGTGATCGGCTGCCCGACCCCTCCCTCTCGTGATCGGCTGCCCGCCCCCTCACCTCCGTGATGTGCTGCCCGGCCCCCTCACCTCCGTGATGTACTGCCCGGCCCTTCCCCCTCGTGATCCGCTGCCCGACCCCTCCCCCTCGTGATCGGTTGCCCGCCCCCTCCTCTCCGTGATGTGCTGCCCGCCCCCTCACCTCCGTGATGTGCTGCCCGGCTCCTCCCCCTCATGATCGGCTGCCCGACCCCTCCCCCTCGTGATCGGCTGCCCGCCCCCTCACCCCCATGATGTGCGCTCCCTCACCTGTCACCCCCATGATGTGCGTTCCCTCACCTGTCACCCCTGTGATGTGCGCTCCCTCACCTGTCACCCCCGTGATGTGCGCTCCCTCACCTGTCACCCCCGTGATGTGCGCTCCCTCACCTGTCACCCCCTGTGATGTGCGCTCCCTCACCTGTCACCCCGTGATGTGCGCTCCCTCACCTGTCACCCCTGTGATGTGCGCTCCCTCACCTGTCACCCCCGTGATCTGCTGCCCGCTCTCCGCTCACCTGTCTCCCCCGTGATCTGCGCTCCCTCTCCCACCTCTCACCCTCCCCGATCTGCTGCCTTCTTCATCTCCTGTGATCCTGCTGCCTAGATCCATCCTGTAAGGTAACTATCCCCAATCTCACCTCCCACTCCCCTTCCCCCCCATCAACCCATCCCCCCTTCTTCCCCATCCTCCGCCGATCCTGCATCCACTGCGCCCTCTCCCATCCGCCGCCACCCTATCCCAGCCGCCGCCATCTCACATTCACAGATGCTCCCTTTATATGCCGCTGCCCCCCCATCTGCCGCCCCCCCATCTGCTGCCCCCCATCTGCCGCCCCCCCCATCTGCTGCTGTTCTGATGCATCCTGTAAGTATTGTTCGTGGCTCTTTTCTAACTATCCCCAATCGCATCTCCCACTCCCTCTCCCCCCCTCCTCCCCCACCCGCTTGCCACCAAGTGCTGATCAGCTACGTGATTGGCTGATCAGGTACGTAATTGTTGCTCGAGTTTTTGCTTCATTTTGTGCACCCCAAATTAAAAAAAAAGACAAAACTTGAACAATTAGGTACCTGATCAGCAATCGTCCTGCAGTCGTACTCGACTTTGAACAGGACTTCTTTTTTCCATCCCACCTAGTCCCCCCACTTTTTGCAGAACATCCGTGCGTGCGTCCTGATTTTTTTTTTATGCCATGGGGGTCTAGTTTCTAAAATGGAGTTACATGTGGGGGAGCTCCACTGTTTCGGCACCTCAGGGGGTCTCCAAACACAACATGGAATACGCTGATTATTCCAGACAATTTTGCGTTTGAAAAGTCAAATGACGCTTCTTGCATTCCGAGCCCTGCTGTGCGCACAAACATTTGATTTTCACCACATATGAGGTATCTGTGTATTCAGGAGAAATTGCACCATACATTTTATGGTGCAATTTTTCCTGATACCCTTGTGAAAAAAAAAGCTACCTGGTTGAAGTAACAATATTGTGGTAAAACATTTTTTTTTTATTTTCACGGCTCAACTTTATTAACTTTTGTGAAGCCCCCAAAGGTTCAAAGTGCTCAATAAAAATCTAGATAAATTCCATGAGGGGTCACATGTGGGGGAGCTCCACTGTTTCGGCACCTCAAGGGCTCTCCAAACGCAACATGGTGCGGCTAACGATTCCAGCTAATTTTCTGTTCAAAAAGTCAAATGACGCTCCTTCCCTTCCGAGTCCTGCCGTGAGCCCAAACAGTAGTTTTTCGCCACATATGAGGTATCTGCGTGCTCAGAAGACATTGCCCAACAAATTATGGGGGTTCATTTAATCCTGCTACCCTTGTGAATATGCAATATTTGAGGCTAAATTAACATTTTTGTTGCAAAATGTAAAATGTTAATTTTTTCCTTCCACATTGCTTTAGTTACTGTGAAGCACCTGAAGGGTTAATAACCTTCTTGAATATGGTTTTGAGTAGCCTGAGGGGTGCTGTTTTTGGAATGGTGTCACTTTTGGGTGTTTTGTGTCATATAGATCTTTCAAAATCGCTTCAAATGTGATGTGGTCCCTAAAAAAAAGTGGCTTTGTAAATTTTGTTGTAAAAATGAGAAATTGTTCATAAACTTTGAACCCCTATAACTTCCTTAATTTTTTTTTTTTCCCAAAATTGTTCTGATGTAAAGTAGACATATGGGAAATGTTATTTATTAATTATTTTGTGTCATATGTCTCGATGGTTATAGAGCATAAAAATTAAAAGTTTGAAAATTACAAAATTTTCAAAATTTTCCTGAAATTTCCGTTTTTTTCACAAAGAAACGCAAAAACTATCGGCCTAAATTTACCACTAACGTGAAGCCCAATATGTCACGAAAAAACAATCTCAGAATCACCGGGATCCGTTAAAGCGTTCCAGAGTGATAACCTCATAAAGTGACACTGGTCAAAATTGCAAAAAATGGCCTGGTCTTTAGGGTCAAAATAGGCTTGGGGCTGAAGGGGTTAAGAAAGCATAGTATGTTATCAAACTATTTTTTTTGTAAAAAAAACCTCACCTGTTTGGGACCTTAACCCTATCTCGTCATACAGATAATGGCTGTGTTATAGTCTTCTTCTACCTCTGACAGCTCAGTTCACCATTGTTGACCACTGAAACATAGCAGCATTTACAGTATGCAGATCTGGGGACAAATAGTGATGAGCGAGTACTAAAAAGCTCGGGTGCTCGAAGCTCAGGCCGAGCATCCCAAGATACTCGTGTACTCGGGCCGAGCAACGAGCCCAATGTTATCCTACGGGAGACCCGAGTATTTTTGTGAAATGACCCCCCGGCAGCATGGAGAAACCCTAAAAATGTCACAAAAGTCTCAGAAGAGTGCTCAAATGATATGGCAACAGCATGGGGAAGACCCCTTGAAGCATTTATCACTCAAAAGTCACAGCTGTGAACAATTTTGTCCGCGTTTCACGCCATTTTTACGGACTCACCAGAAAACCTTCCAAAATGACCCCAAAATGATTTTTCATGGCAGAAATGTTAAGGGCACATACCCAATAGTGAGATAGAGCTGGTGTATGTTACTTTTTGAGATTAATACATGAAAGATTTTACGTGAAAACATTGTGTGGCACTCCGATGTCCCTGAGAAGAGACGTACATGAAGGCCTCTTGAGTCTAATGTGCCCATTTTGAGGAAGTGAGTCTTTGTAGTATTTTCCTTTGCCAGGGCAGTCCAAAATTGTGAGGTTCACCAATGCCCCTGCATAGAGACGTGCATGAGGGCCTGTAAACCTGAAGTGCCCATTGGAAGGAAGTGGGTGTATTATAGTATAGCCCTTTGGCAGGGCAGCCAAAAATTGGGAGGCTCCACGTTGTCCCTGGGTAGAGACGTGCATGAGGGCCTGTAAACTTGAAGTGCCCATTGTAAGGAAGTGGGTCTATTGTAGTATACCCCTTTGGCAGGGCAGTCCAAAATTGTGAGGTTCACCAATGCCCCTGCATAGAGACGTGCATGAGGGCCTGTAAACCTGAAGTGCCCATTGTAAGGAAGTGGGTGTATTATAGTATAGCCCTTAGGCAGGGCAGCCAAAAATTGGGAGGCTCCACGTTGTCCCTGGGTAGAGACGTGCATGAGGGCCTCAAAACATTAAGTGTCCATTGTCAGGAAGTGGGTGTATTATAGTATAGCCCTTAGGCAGGGCAGCCAAAAATTGGGAGGCTCCACGTTGTCCCTGGGTAGAGACGTGCATGAGGGCCTCAAAACATTAAGTGTCCATTGTCAGGAAGTGGGTGTATTATAGTATAGCCCTTAGGCAGGGCAGCCAAAAATTGGGAGGCTCCACGTTGTCCCTGGGTAGAGACGTGCATGAGGGCCTCAAAACATTAAGTGTCCATTGTCAGGAAGTGGGTGTATTATAGTATAGCCCTTAGGCAGGGCAGCCAAAAATTGGGAGGCTCCACGTTGTCCCTGGGTAGAGACGTGCATGAGGGCCTCAAAACATTAAGTGTCCATTGTCAGGAAGTGGGTGTATTATAGTATAGCCCTTAGGCAGGGCAGCCAAAAATTGGGAGGCTCCACGTTGTCCCTGGGTAGAGACGTGCATGAGGGCCTCAAAACAATAAGTGTCCATTGTCAGGAAGTGGGTGTATTATAGTATAGCCCTTAGGCAGGGCAGCCAAAAATTGGGAGGCTCCACGTTGTCCCTGGGTAGAGACGTGCATGAGGGCCTCAAAACATTAAGTGTCCATTGTCAGGAAGTGGGTGTATTATAGTATAGCCCTTAGGCAGGGCAGCCAAAAATTGGGAGGCTCCACGTTGTCCCTGGGTAGAGACGTGCATGAGGGCCTCAAAACATTAAGTGTCCATTGTCAGGAAGTGGGTGTATTATAGTATAGCCCTTAGGCAGGGCAGCCAAAAATTGGGAGGCTCCACGTTGTCCCTGGGTAGAGACGTGCATGAGGGCCTCAAAACATTAAGTGTCCATTGTCAGGAAGTGGGTGTATTATAGTATAGCCCTTAGGCAGGGCAGCCAAAAATTGGGAGGCTCCACGTTGTCCCTGGGTAGAGACGTGCATGAGGGCCTCAAAACATTAAGTGTCCATTGTCAGGAAGTGGGTGTATTATAGTATAGCCCTTAGGCAGGGCAGCCAAAAATTGGGAGGCTCCACGTTGTCCCTGGGTAGAGACGTGCATGAGGGCCTCAAAACATTAAGTGTCCATTGTCAGGAAGTGGGTGTATTATAGTATAGCCCTTAGGCAGGGCAGCCAAAAATTGGGAGGCTCCACGTTGTCCCTGGGTAGAGACGTGCATGAGGGCCTCAAAACAATAAGTGTCCATTGTCAGGAAGTGGGTGTATTATAGTATAGCCCTTAGGCAGGGCAGCCAAAAATTGGGAGGCTCCACGTTGTCCCTGGGTAGAGACGTGCATGAGGGCCTCAAAACATTAAGTGTCCATTGTCAGGAAGTGGGTGTATTATAGTATAGCCCTTAGGCAGGGCAGCCAAAAATTGGGAGGCTCCACGTTGTCCCTGGGTAGAGACGTGCATGAGGGCCTCAAAACATTAAGTGTCCATTGTCAGGAAGTGGGTGTATTATAGTATAGCCCTTAGGCAGGGCAGCCAAAAATTGGGAGGCTCCACGTTGTCCCTGGGTAGAGACGTGCATGAGGGCCTCAAAACATTAAGTGTCCATTGTCAGGCAGTGGGTGTATTATAGTATAGCCCTTAGGCAGGGCAGCCAAAAATTGGAAGGCTCCACGCTGTCCCTGGGTAGAGACGTGCATGAGGGCCTCAAAACATTAAGTGTCCATTGTCAGGAAGTGGGTGTATTATAGTATAGCCCTTAGGCAGGGCAGCCAAAAATTGGGAGGCTCCACGTTGTCCCTGGGTAGAGACGTGCATGAGGGCCTCAAAACATTAAGTGTCCATTGTCAGGAAGTGGGTGTATTATAGTATAGCCCTTAGGCAGGGCAGCCAAAAATTGGGAGGCTCCACGTTGTCCCTGGGTAGAGACGTGCATGAGGGCCTCAAAACATTAAGTGTCCATTGTCAGGAAGTGGGTGTATTATAGTATAGCCCTTAGGCAGGGCAGCCAAAAATTGGGAGGCTCCACGTTGTCCCTGGGTAGAGACGTGCATGAGGGCCTCAAAACATTGTTCCCATTGCAAAGGAGCGGGTCTCCTGTCGTTGTAATGTCCATTCTGCAAAGAATGGGCGAAAAAATTTACCACTGGGGGTATACCTGAAACAAAGGCCTAAGTATTGCAATTTGTAACGGTCATCATGGTGGCGCATGAGGAGAAGGAGGAGCAGTCCAGCGATTATCCAAAGTCCAGAAGTGTGTACCCATGGGTGAGTGGAGGTACATGGCAAACTTTAAATTCCGCTCTCATTTGCTCGTGGTGTGGTGAAGTCTGGCCCAATCCAACCCTTGTTCATCTTGATCAGAGTCAGCCTGTCAGCATTTTCAGTTGACAGGCGGGTGCGTTTATCTGTAATGATTCCACCTGCGGCACTAAAAACACGCTCTGACAAAACGCTAGCGGCAGGGCAGGCCAGGACTTCCAAGGCGTAGAGAGCCAATTCATGCCACGTGTCCAGCTTGGATACCCAATAATTGTAAGGCACAGAGGAATGTCGGAGTACAGTTGTTCGATCTGCAAGGTACTCCTTCAGCATCTGGGCAAACTTAGGATTTCTTGTGGCACTACCCCGCACCTCAGGGGCTGTGGTACGTGAGGGGCTGAGAAAACTGTCCCACATCTTAAAGACTGTTCCCCTACCTCTGGCGGATTGGACTTGTGCCTCTCTCGGCTGTACGCCTCGGTTGTCCACTGATTCCTGACCTATGCCGCTAGCGTTTTGTGAGGGGAATGCTTTGCCTACTTCCGTGACTATGGCCTTCCGGAACTGCTGCATTTTGGTTGACCTCTCCTCCACGGGAATAAGAGACAAAAAGTTCTCCTTGTAGCGTGGGTCTAACAGTGTTACCAACCAGTAATGATTGTCGGCCAAGATGTTCTTAACGCGAGGGTCACGAGACAGGCAGCTTACCATAAAGTCAGCCATGTGCGCCAGACTCTTAACAGCCAGGACTTCAGTAGCCTGACCAACAAGATGACTGAACATGCTGTCCTCCTCCTCCTCCTCCTCCTCCTCCTCATCTACCCTGTCCTCTGGCCAGCCACGCTGAACCGAGGATATGACTGGTGTGCATGTCATATCCTCAATTTGGCCGGAGAGTTGCTCCATGTCTTCATCCTCCTCCTTGTCATAGTCCTCCACTGCACGTTGTGATGAGACGAGGCTGGGCTGTGTGTTATCACCCACACCCACTACTGTTTCTTGCTGCAACTCATCGCGCTCCGCCTGCAATGCATCATGTTTGTTTTTCAGCAGAGACCGTTTTAGAAGGCAGAGTAGCGGTATGGTGACGCTAATAATGGCGTCATCACCACTCACCATCTTGGTGGAGTCCTCAAAGTTTTGGAGGATGGTACATAGGTCTGACATCCATCTCCACTCCTCAGGTGTTATGTGTGGAATTTGAACCATTTCCCGACGGCTTAGGTGATGCAGGTACTCAACAACTGCCCTCTTCTGCTCACATATCCTGACCAACATGTGCAGAGTTGAATTCCAACGCGTGGGGACATCACACACCAGTCTGTGAGCCGGAAGATGCAAACTGCGCTGAAAGCCGGCAAGGCCGGCTGAAGCAGTAGGTGACTTTCGAAAATGTGCAGACAGGCGGCGAACTTTTACCAGCAGATCAGACAGCTCTGGGTATGACTTTAGAAACCGCTGAACCACGAGGTTGAGCACATGGGCCACGCATGGAACATGTGTCAGCTGGCCTCGCCTCAAAGCCGCCACCAGGTTCCGGCCATTGTCACACACGACCTTTCCTGGCTTTAGGTTCAGAGGTGTGAGCCAGTGATCTGCCTGCTGTTTCAGAGCTGTCCACAGCTCTTCTGCATTGTGGGGTTTGTCACCTATGCAGATTAGCTTCAGCACAGCCTGTTGCCGCTTCGCCGAGGCAGTGCTGCAGTGCTTCCAGCTTGGGACTGGTGTGGAGGGTACAGTGGATGAGGATGCGCAGGAGGAGGAGGAGGCTGAAGAGCATGACATTCCGGAGCTGTAGAGTGTGGGTGAAACACTGACTGAGGTAGGGCCTGCAAACCTTGGTGTGGGAAGGACGTGTTCCGTCCCTCGCTCAGACTGGATCCCAGCTTCCACAATATTAACCCAGTGTGCCGTCAACAAGATGTAGCGGCCTTGCCCACAAGCACTTGTCCACGTGTCTGTGGTTAGGTGGACCTTGGGTGAAACAGCATTGTTCAGGGCACGTGTGATGTTTTGTGACACGTGGTTATGCAACGCGGGGACGGCACACCGGGAGAAATAGTGGCGGCTGGGGACCGAGTAACGTGGGACAGCTGCCGCCATCAGGTCGCGGAATGCTTCTGTCTCCACCAGCCTAAAAGGCAACATTTCCAGCGCAAGCAGTCGCGAAATGTTAGCATTTAGAACTGTGGCATGTGGGGTGTTGGCAGTGTATTTGCGCCTGCGTTCAAAGGTTTGCTGAATGGATAACTGAACGCTGCGCTGGGACAAGGACGTGCTTGATGATGGTGTTCTTTCTGCGTAGGCAACTGCAGGTGCAGGAGTGGAGGAGGCTTGTTCGCAGGCAGCATGGACAGGGGATTGGCTCGCATGCACAACCAGCGAAGACGTAGCAGTGACATCAGCAAGCACTGCTCCTCGACTCTGTTGTACTTCCCACAAAGTCGGGTGCTTGGCTGACATGTGCCTGATCATGCTGGTGGTGGTCAGGCTGCTAGTTTTGGTACCCCTGCTGATGCTGGCATGGCAGGTGTTGCAAATGGCCTTTTTAGAATCATCTGGAGCCAACTTAAAAAACTGCCAGACTCGGGAAGACCTAACATTTGTACAGGCACCTTGTGTCGTCGTGTTGTTCCGGGGAACGGTTGCCTGACTTCTGCCTGGGGCCACCACCCTGCTTCTTACTGCCTGTTGTGATGCTACGCCTCCCTCCCCCTGTGCACTGCTGTCCTCGCTCTGCATATCCTCCTGCCAGGTTGGGTCAGTTACTGGATCATCCACCACGTCGTCTTCCTCTTCCGCACCCTGCTCCTCCTCCTGACTTCCTGACAATTGTTTCTCATCATCGTCCACCACTTGTTGAGACACGTTGCCAACTTCGTGAGAACGTGGCTGCTCAAATATTTGGCCATCTGTACAGACGATCTCCTCATGACCCACTTCAATATGAGCTGGCGAGAGGCCAGAATGTGTGAATGGAAACGTGAACAGCTCTTCCGAGTGTCCAAGTGTGGGATCATTAATGTCCGAGGAGGACGTGTACTCAGCCTGGTGGTAGGAAGGAGGATCAGGTTCAGAAATGTGCGGTGCAGTATCACGGCTACTGACACTTGACCGTGTGGAAGACAGAGTGTTTGTGGTGGTGCCAATCTGACTGGAAGCATTATCTGCTATCCAACTAACAACCTGTTGACACTGAATTTGGGACAGGACGTGCGAGCGACTAGATGTGGCCCTTTGTTGTGGCGAAATTAGAGCTTGCCCACGACCTCGGCCTCTGCCTGCACCACCATCACGTCCACTTCCTTGTTCCTTGCCAATGCCCTTGCGCATTTTGCAATGCTGTGCTGATGTGTATTCACTACTTGTGTGTTATATCAAAGTTTGTGGAAATTGCACACAAGTGCACCTGTACGCTGCCACCGACAGGCACACACGTGCGGTTTTAAAAACCAAGCACGGACGCACTAAGAACCTAACAGGTTTTTTTGGGGAGCGACAATTACAGACAAGTCAGACACTATCTGCACTGTTTTAGACTGTGTACACCAGCCCCAGATATGATGAAGGCTGGTATACGGTCACCACTAGGAATGGCTATATATACCCTGCCTGCCTGCCTGCCTGCCTGTATACTGGTACAATAGTCCTGACAAGGACTCTTCTGGTCACTAGCCTGTATTCAGACCTGGCTATACCCTGCCTGTATATAGCAACAATAGTCCTGAGAAGGACTCTGCTACTGTACTCCGACCTGGCTATACCCTGCCTGCCTGTATACAACTAGAATAGTCCTGAGAAGGACTTTTGGTCACACTGTTTGCAGCCCTGCAACTGAAAAATCTATAAAGGGCCGCAAAGCTTTCCCTGAATCAGCGACACTCTCCCTGCACTCACTGTCTGGATAGCTGTGAGCAGAGCACAGCGCGCCGGCCGGTATAAAGGCTCGGTCACGCTGTGCAGGCCGGCCAATCACTGCAATTCCACAACTAACAGGGCTGTGGCATTGCAGTGGTCTGCCAGCCAATCCCTGCATGAGGGCTGGCTCTCAAAAGAGCGCCAACATGCAGGGATGAAGACCACGAGTACAGCACGAGTATCGCGAGATTACTCGGTCCCCGCCGAGCAGCCCGAGTACAGCGATACTCGTGCGAGTACCGAGTAGTTACAAGCATGCTCGCTCATCACTAGGGACAAACCATTCCACTAATCCATTGACTCCTCACAAAATGATCATTGGGTGCCGAGGGATTGCTATGGCAGCTGGGGGTCTGCTGAAGGCCCCTGTAGGTGCCATGATGGTGGCTGGCTGACATTCATTGGAAATCATAATCTTTACTGTATACTGCCATACCATAGTATGGCAGTACATAGTATGAGCGATCAGATAATCATGGGTTAAAGTCCACTGAGAGGATTAGAAAACAAAGTAAAAAGTAAAAGAAAATTAAAAAATATATCTAAAAATACATAAAAATTTGAATAATTTAACTTTTCCCTCATTCAAAAGAATTAAAGGGAACCAATCATCAGGATTTTCGTATACAACCTAAAGCCAGTGCAATACTGGCACTACAGGCTGATTCTATACATACCATTAGTGGTCAGGTCAGCTCGGATATTGAGGCTTTCAAATCCAAGAAAGTGAAGTTTATAAATTCAGCAGCTTCTTGAGTGACAGTTGCATCTGAGCAGATAATCTCTGGGTGGGTATTCATGTGGATTCCCGCTCCCCCTGACTGTTCCTCCCTCTATGGTAAGTATTATACAAATGATTCACTTTTTTAAAGGACCTGTGTGAGGTCATAACCATGTGATCTGGTATCCAGCTTTGTTGGCTGAGGCCCCACCCCTTCTGGTCACATGGGTATGACCTCACCACAGGTCCATCAAAAAAGTGAATCGTTTGTACACTGTGTGCAGAATTATTTGGCAAGTTGTATTTTAGAGGATTTTTTTTATTATTGATCAACAACTATGTTCTCAATCAACCCAAAAGACTCATAAATATTAGAGCTTAATATTTTTGGAAGTTGGAGTGGGTTTTTTTAGATTTGGCTATCTTAGGAGGATATCTGTTTGTGCAGGTAACTATTACTGTGCAGAATTATTAGGTAACTTAATAAAAACCAAATATATTCCCATCTCACTTGTTTATTTTCACCAGGTAAACCAATTCACCGGACTATAAGACACACCCTTTTTTTTAGAGGAGATAAAAATAGAAAATAATTAAAGTAAAAAAATGTGGTCATGACACACTGTTATGGGGGGTGGGTCTGCTGCTGATGCTGTTAATATCCCCAAATTCTGTACTCTTATCCCCCATTCTGGGCCCCTTCCAGGTAGATATGGCCCCCATCCTGGAATTTGTATGTTCGCCATCCTTATATGTGTGATCCTCCAACCTGGCGTGTATGTGTGTGTGTGTATATATACAGTGCCTACAAGTAGTATTCAACCCCCTGCAGATTTAGCAGGTTTGATAAGATGCAAATAAGTTAGAGCCTGCAAACTTCAAACAAGAGCAGGATTTATTAACAGATGCATAAATCTTACAAACCAACAAGTTATGTTGCTCAGTTAAATTTTAATAAATTTTCAACATAAAAGTGTGGGTCAATTATTATTCAACCCCTAGGTTTAATATTTTGTGGAATAACCCTTGTTTGCAATTACAGCTAATAATCGTCTTTTATAAGACCTGATCAGGCCGGCACAGGTCTCTGGAGTTATCTTGGCCCACTCCTCCATGCAGATCTTCTCCAAGTTATCTAGGTTCTTTGGGTGTCTCATGTGGACTTTAATCTTGAGCTCCTTCCACAAGTTTTCAATTGGGTTAAGGTCAGGAGACTGACTAGTCCACTGCAACACCTTGATTTTTTTCCCTCTTGAAGCAGGCCTTGGTTTTCTTGGCTGTGTGCTTTGGGTTGTTGTCTTGTTGGAAGATGAAATGACGACCCATCTTAAGATCCTTGATGGAGGAGCGGAGGTTCTTGGCCAAAATCTCCAGGTAGGCCGTGCTATCCATCTTCCCATGGATGCGGACCAGATGGCCAGGCCCCTTGGCTGAAAAACAGCCCCACAGCATGATGCTGCCACCACCATGCTTGACTGTAGGGATGGTATTCTTGGGGTCGTATGCAGTGCCATCCAGTCTCCAAACGTCACGTGTGTGGTTGGCACCAAAGATCTCGATCTTGGTCTCATCAGACCAGAGAACCTTGAACCAGTCTGTCTCAGAGTCTTCCAAGTGATCATGAGCAAACTGTAGACGAGCCTTGACATCACGCTTTGAAAGTAAAGGTACCTTATGGGCTCGTCTGGAACGGAGACCATTGCGGTGGAGTACGTTACTTATGGTATTGACTGAAACCAATGTCCCCACTGCCATGAGATCTTCCCGGAGCTCCTTCCTTGTTGTCCTTGGGTTAGCCTTGACTCTTCAGACAAGCCTGGCCTCGGCACGGGTGGAAACTTTCAAAGGCTGTCCAGGCCGTGGAAGGCTAACAGTAGTTCCCTAAGCCTTCCACTTCCGGATGATGCTCCCAACAGTGGAGACAGGTAGGCCCAACTCCTTGGAAAGGGTTTTGTACCCCTTGCCAGCCTTGTGACCCTCCACGATCTTGTCTCTGATGGCCATGGAATGCTCCTTTGTCTTTCCCATGTTGACCAAGTGTGAGTGCTGTTCACAAGTTTGGGGAGGGTCTTAATTAGTCAGAAAAGGATGGAAAAAGAGATAATTAATCCAAACATTTGAAGCTCATTGTTCTTTGTGCCTGAAATACTTCTTAATACTTTAGGGGAACCAAACAGAATTCTGGTGGTTTGAGGGGTTGAATAATAAATGACCCTCTGAATAAACTTTTCACAATTTAAAAAAAAAAATAAAAAAAGAAATAACATTCTTTTTTGCTGCAGTGCATTTCACACTTCCAGGCTGATCTACAGTCCAAATGTCTCAATGCCAAGTTAATTCCGAATGTGTAAACCTGCTAAATCTGCAGGGGGTTGAATACTACTTGTAGGCACTGTATATATATATATATATATATATATATATATACACGAGTATATATATTATATATTTATTATAAAATCATCCAACCCCGTCCAGGTGTACAGTAATGCCTTTATATACTAAATTTATTTATTGCCTTAATTTTACAGATGTGATGCTCACCTGACTTTGTTTGGTCCTTCCTCTGCACTAGAAGCAAAGTCTCCCATATCTGAAAAGGACCTGCAGTGATGTAATGAAGAGGCAGGCACTGTGCTGTTCTGTGCTGTTCTGGCCCACCCCTCTTTATTACATCACTGCAGGTCCTTGTTCAGCTACAGGAGACTTCGTTTCTAGTGCAGAGGCAGGATCAAAGTGAAAGCAATGTGAGCACTCAGCACAGAGACTGCGGGCTGTGCTGTGATGGTATGCCGTGCTCTGGCCCAGACACTGCAGTAATGTGCACTTCCTCCGAGCCAGACATGACTGCAGCGGCACCCTGCTCCTGCCTCCTAAACAGTGGACACAGTCTCCCCAGCCTCTGCAGGAAACCGGCGGCAGGAGACCCACGTGTGTCCGCTGTTTACATTAAACAAGTATTGATTTGCTGCTCCTCACACCCGCTTCTAGTCACTGACTGAAGAGAGCAGAGAGAGGTGGGCGGGGAGCAGCTAATGAATATTCGTTTACTTTAAACAGCGGGCACACAAGGTTTCTCCAGCCGCCGACTTCCTGCAGCAGCGACCCTCCCTGCCTCCTGTGATCCCACTCCACAGCCGTTCCCTCCCCACAGCTCCCTACCCCGAAGATACCCCGCTTTGACATTCAGACCATAAGATGCACCCCACACTTTCATCCCAAATTTGGAGGAAAAAAGTGCGTCTTGTGGTCCAAAAAATACAGTAACTGCACAAAATTTAGAAATAAACATTTCGGAGATGCAAAAACAAAACCCCAAAAAATTAGTGACCAATATAGCCACCTTTCTTTATGATGACACTCAACAGCCTACCATCCATAGATTCTGTCAGTTGCTTGATCTGTTTACGATCAACATTGCATGCAGCAGCCACCACAGCCTCCCAGACAGTGTTCCAAGAGGTGTACTGTTTTCCCTCCCTGTAGATCTTACATTTTATGAGGGACCACAGGTTCTCTATGGGGTTCAGATGAGGTGAACAAGAGGGCCATGGCATTATTTTTTCATCTTTTAGACCTTTTCATCTTTTAGACGATACCGACTTCTTCCTGTACCACTGCTTGAAGAAGTTGCCTTCCAGGCACTGGCAGTAGGTCTGGGAGTTGAGCTTCACTCCATCCTCAACCCGAAAAGGTCCCACAAGTTCATTTGTTGATACCAGCCCATACCAGTAACCCCCCTCCACCTTGCTGGCGTCTGAGTCGTAGTGGAGCTTTCTGCGCTTTACTGATCCAGCCTCTGGCCCATCCATCTGGCCCATCAAGAGTCACTCTCATTTCATCAGTCCATAAAACCTTTGAAAAATCAGTCTTAAGATATTTCTTGGCCCAGTCTTGACATTTTATCTTATGTTTCTTGTTCAGAGGTGTTCGTTTTTCAGCCTCCCTTACCTTGGCCTTGTCCCTGAGTATTGCACACCTTGTGCTTTTTGATACTCCAGTAATGTTGCAGCTCTGAAATATGGCCAAACTGGTGGCAAATGGCATTTTGGCAGCTTCACGCTTGATTTTCCTCAATTCATGGGCAGTTATTTTGTGCCTTTTTTGCCTAACATGCTTCTTGCGACCCTGTTGGCTATTTGCCATGAAACGCTTGATTGTTCGGTGATCACGCTTCAAAAGTTTGGCAATTTCAAGACTGCTGCATCCCTCTGCAAGACATCTCACAATTTTGGACTTTTCAGAGCCCGTCAAATCTCTCTTCTGACCCATTTTGCCAAAGGAAAGGAAGTTGCCTAATAATTAAGCACACCTTTTATAGGGTGTTGATGTCATTACACCACACCCGTCCTCATTACAGAGATGCACAGCACCTGATTTACTTAATTGGTAGTTGGCTCTCAAGCCTATACAGCTTGGAGTAGGACAACATGTACAAAAATTATCATGTGATCAAAATACTCATTTGCCTAATAATACTGCACACAGTGTATAATACTTACCATAGAGGGAGGAACAGGCAGCAGGGGGGCAGGAATCCATATGAATACCCACCCAGAGATTATCTGCTCAGATGCAACTGTCACTCAAGAAGCTGCTGAAATTATAAACTTCACATTCTTGGATTTGAAAACCTAAACATCTGAGCTGACCACTAATGGTATGTAGAGAGTCAGCCTGATAGTGCCAGTATAGCACTGGCTTTAGCTTATATATGAAAATCCTGATGATTGCTTCCCTTTAATAAAAAATTATATCTAATTTGTATTATGACTGCACCCATAAAAGTCCTGCTCAAAATCGAAAATTAATCAAGCCAATCAGTAAATGCCATAATGAGAAAAAAAGAAGTCGAAATTCCAGACAAGCAATTTTAGGGTTGCCAAACCTCCACAAAAAATGCAATAAGAAGAGATCAAAATGTTGTATCTGCCTCAAATGGTATCAATAAAAGCATCAGCTCGGCACACAAAAAAAGAAGCCCTCCATTGTATGAAAAATTAAACTGTTGTGAATCCCTGAAAATTGCAATACAAGCCAATTTTTCATTTATGAATTTCCAATTTCATTTTCACCACTCAATTAAATAAATAAAAATAAACAAATTAAACAAATTTGGTATTACTGTAATCACATTGACTTGCAAAATCATTCTGACCAATCATTGTTGCCATAAAACGAACATCTTAAAAACAAATCCCACCAAAACAATTGTGAGATTTCATCACCACACTTGGATTTTTTTTTTCTCTTTCTAGTACGTTGAATGGTAAAATGAATGGTGCCATTCAAAACTATAACTTATACAGCAAAACACAAGCCCTCATATGTCAACAGAAAAATAAAATAAAAATAGGATTTTAGAATGAAAGAGAAAAAAAAAGCAAATGCACAAAAATAGAAAATCACCAGGTCGGGAGTTAAAGGAATTTTTACAAGTCAATGGGAGAAAGCTTCATGGTCACTACACAAGATATAGCGTTATGCCACTTGTGATCTACCATGTCACCTTTAGTCACCTGTAGATAACAATGGGATATATTAGACCCCCTACAATCTGATATCAATTCATAAGTATTAAAGACCTGGAAAACCAGTTTAATGACTAGGAGACATAAAGATACAATTGCACAATTTGCCACAGTTTAAAAAAACCTCCAATGATGAATTGGCCAAAAACATGTGGTTAAAAAGGAACACATCCACATTGAAAATCAAACCCATAATTCCCTTTACTCTAAAAATAGAAACAAAAAAAATTATGAATCGGATTATAATTAGGGATGATCGAATACCCTCTTATTTGCTCCGCCGAATATCCGCCGAATACCTCGCAGCTATTCAAGTATTCGCGAATATCCGATGCAAGTCTATGGGAAACTCGAATAATTTCATGTTGGACCCGTCAGTGACCTGTGGTGACTGAGGAAATGGCTGAAATGAATGGGAAAGGCAGAAACAGTATGGGCACAGCCTGTAGAAGGTGCCTCACTGCATTTCTGCCCCCTCCCAATTCATCCAAGGTGACAGGACGCACACTAATGCGCCGCCCGCATTCACCCTTTTCCTCTGATTTCTGTCGCATGTGCCATGACACATGCAACAGAAAACTACTCCCCGGGTCCAGCTAAGTCCCCTTCCATACCTCCTGGTGTCTCCCGGTGATGCCCCGCTGTTTTTACTTTTTTGCAGCGCTGGTCCCCCGCATCCCTCATCCTTCACAATGAACGCTATGCGCATGCGCAGAGTGCGGATGTCAGCTCAGCTCAGCTTCCTGTGTTCCCTGAGAACGGCTGTGGAGCTGCGCTGGCTGCACGCACACCGCTGCTGTGACCCGGGGAGAGTGGATGCAGATTCCTTCCACCCACACTGCTCACATGGAGGATCTGCACTCCTAGAAAATGGGGGACACGTTCCCTGATTTTTTTTTTCTTTACAATAAATTGGTGAAAGAGGGAATGTTTTGGGGGAGTGTTTTTTCAAATATTTTTTTTTTTTTGTCTTTATTTTTTTTTCTACTTTTATTACTGACAGTTGGTGATGTCGGGTATCTGATAGATGCCATGACATCACCTACTGCTGGGCTTGATGTCAGGTGACATTACAAATCTGGTATCAACCCCATTTATTACCTCATTTGCCACCGCATCAGGGCAACGGGATGAGCTGGGGTGAAGCGCCATGATTGGCGCATCTAATGGATGCGCCACTTCTGGGGCAGCTGCTGCCTGCTATTTTTAGACTGGGAAGGGCCAATAACTATGGACCTTCCCACCCTGAAAATACCAGACCACAGCTGTCCGCTTTACCTTGGCTGGTGAACCAATTTGGGGGGAACCCCATTTTTTTTTTTATTATTTACTTATAAATAATTATAAAAAAAAGAGCCTGGGGGCCCTCCAAATTGGATCCCCAACCAAGGTAAAGCTGCCAGCTGTGGTCTACAGGCTGCAGCCATCTGCTTTACCCTAGCTGGCTATCAAAAATGGGGAGGACCCCACGTCGCTTTTTTTTTTTTGGCTAAATACAAGGCAATGTGTTTGACATCGGTCTGCCTGTCTATCTATCTATCCATCTATCCTTTTTTATCTATCTATCCATTATCTATCTATCTATCCCTCTATCTATCTTTCCATCTATCTAGCCCTCTATCTATCTAGCCCTCTATCTATCTATCTATCTATCCATCTATCTGTCTATCCCTCTATCTATCTATCTATCTATCTATCTAGCTATACATCTATCTATCTATCTATTCCTCTATCTATCTATCTATCTATCCATTATCTATCTATCTATCTATCTATCCCTCTATCCATCTATCTATCCTTCTATCTATCCATCCATCTATCCATCCATCCATCTATCCATCTATCTATCTATCCCTCTATCTATCTAACTATCTATCCCTCTCTCTCTCACATCTCTCTTACATCTCTGTCTCACATCTCTCTCTCTCATCTCTCTCTCTCATCTCTCACTCTCTCATCTCTCTCTCATCTCTCTCATCTCTCTCTCATCTCTCTCTCTCACTCTCTCTTCTCTCACTCTTTCATCTCTCTCATCTCTTTCTCATCTCTCTCATCTCTCTCATCTCTAACTCTCTCTCATCTCTCTCTCATCTCTCTCATCTCATCTCTCTCTCATCTCGTTCTCTCTCATCTCTCTCATCTCTCTCTCATCTCTCTCTCTCATCTCTCTCTCTCTCATCTCTCTCTCACTCTCTCATCTCTCACTCTCTCATCTCTCTCTCTCATCTCTCTCTCTCTCATCTCTCTCTCACTCTCTCATCTCTCACTCTCTCATCTCTCTCTCTCTCATCTCTCTCTATCGCTCTCATGTCTCTCTCTATCTCTATCTCTCTCATCTCTCTATCTCTCTCTCTTTTCTCTTTCATCTCTCACTCTCTCTCATCTCTCTCTCATCCCTCTCTCATCTCTCTCTCTTTCTCTCATATCTCTCTCTCATCTCTCTCTCTCTCTCTCTCATATCTCTCTCTCTCTCTCTCTGTGTCTCTCATCTTTGTAGCTGAATTTTCTGCTTCTGGTTTCTCTACTGCAATACAGAGGACAAGATTACCAAATCTTCCTATGTTTTTCATTACAGGCAGTGGCTCAATGGGTAGAGCTGCTGCCTAAGGAGCATTAGTTCACGAGTTCAAGTCCCGGCCGTCCCTGTAAAGAATTGAATCTATTATAAATTATAATTATTATTTAATTATAATTTAATTTAATTATGCACTGAGGGGAGGAGACGGACATCAGCAGTGAGCCCACGACACACCTCTAAAATCGGAGCAGTTCACGGAATGAGGCTGCATTGAGCACTCGCTCACAGACGTCGCCGAGTGTGGATTACGCCGGACCTGGATATTTAAGGGCTTAATAAAGTGGTGAATCAGGGGCTTTTTGGTGTTTTATTTCAAATAAAGGATTTTTCGGTGTTGTGTTTATTTACTTTACTTACAGATTAGTGATGGCGTATCATAGACACTGCCATTACTAATCTTTGATTTAGTGGCAGCAATGCGCTGCCATTAACTCCTTATATTACCCTGATGGCCACCGCATCATGGCAATCAGGAAGGCCTGGTGACACGCCGGGACTGTCGCATCTAATGGATGCGACATTCTCGGGGCAGCAGCGGGCTGATAATCTCGGCTGAGAGAGGGGGAGCCGTAACCATGGCCCTCACCCTCCCCAGCTTGAGAATACCGGCCCACTGCTGTGTGCTCACCTCGGCTGGGTATCATTTGGGGGGACGGCACGTCATTGTTTTACATTATTTATTTATTTGTTTTACTGCACGATATAGAACCACCCACCAGCGGCTGTGGTTGGTTGCAGTAAGAGCTGTCACTCAGCATGGGGGCGTGTCTGACTTCAACCAATCATATGCGCCGGTGGGCGGGGGAAGCAGGGAATACGAGATTAATTAATGTGCGGCCGGCATTTTCAAAAGCAGGAGAACCCGCCACAGTGTGACAGCCGTGCAGCGCCGCGCCCGTGATCGGTGAGTAAGAAAGAGAGAGGGAGAGACCGACTGACCATAATGGCCGCTGCCTTATATAGCCCCTATGATGCCTTGCGGCCAAGCCAATCACAGTAACACCCTAACAAAGATGGCTGTGGCGTTACTGTGAGGGCAAGCAACGTCAGATGTGTTCATTGGCTGGAAAAAGGCGCCAGGAAGTGCAGAAATGAAAATGAAAGTACCGGAGCGAATACCATATTAGCCGTCGGATAGCGATACCACGGATACGCTATTATCTGCCGGATACCGAATAGTGGCGAATACACTAATTATAATATATTATATACCTTTTTTTTAGGTGTAATGGGAAAAATATATTTCAAATTGTGTTTGGGTTTTGTTATTAGAACGTTCACCACGTGATAACTTTCCTATATGATAACTGGGTCACTCTGATTATATCGATACAGCAAACAGTCTATATAGTTTTTAAATGCTTTAGTATGGCCAATAAAAACAATTTTTTTTTATTTATATTTTTTTCACATTACAAGACTCGTAATGTAATATTTTATTTTTCCATTAACTGATATTTGTGGACCATTTGTAGTCCTTGCTACTATATTGAGCTTCATTTACGGTAATATTTTAATCATTTTTTATTCTATTTTCTGGGAAGCTGGATGATCAAAAAAGGAAGTTTGCCCTGCACTGATTTCCAGCTTTATTGGCACACATTAAACTATCCAAACATATGTTGACACACTTTGCTGACACACTTTACTTCCATGCTCATCAACCGCTTCTGGTACAGTATGTATTTAATACGGAAAAAGTTTGTTCCGGATTCGGATGAAAAGTGATTTCTAGCTTTATTGCTAAATGTTAAATGAAGGATGAGATGGTTGATAAAAGATCATTTCTTATGCATTTCGATGCAATATGTGCTCTTATTTGTAAACCTATGTCTGGATATGGATTTTAACACATTGGCCATTTTTTCCTCCCTCTTGGATATACATTGTTACAGAGGCAGAGTGTGAATATGGAAGCAAAGTGTGCATCAAACCTTGTGAGCAGATTTACTTTCTTCCTTAGGCCCCCTTTACACGTCAGTGATTCTGATACATATGACGTCCGATTTCATACGTACCGGATTCACGGACATACGCAAACCCATTAAAATCAATAGTTCTTAGGTGTGTTTCGAGACTATTATAATGGTTTATATAATCTTAGTAGTCCAGTGGCAGACATGTCCCCAACAAATTTCCAAGCAAAAGTTGATGAATATGTTGATAGAACTCCTCTCCCCCCACTGAACCGTACGGATTCTCTTATGCTAGATGATTCTTTTGACGAACGGGAGGTCACTGAGGAAATTAAAAATTTGGCCAATGGTAAGAGCCTGGTCCGGACGGGTTTCCGGCCAACTTTTATAAACAGTTTGCCTTGGAATTGACGCCCTTCTTGACTAGGACTTTAAATTCCAATTTCTTCGGCTTGTCCCTTTGCCGCACAGACTCTTGTGGCCACCATAACAGTAATTCCCAAACCTGGTAAAGACCCTCTCTGTGCTCCAAGTACCGCCCTATATCTCTCATAGGAGTAGATGTAAAGATTTTCGCCAAACCTATAGTCAACCGGTTATCTCCACTATTAACTGCCTCAATCCATACTGACCAAACAGGGTTTGTCCAGGGTAGAGAGGCACGCGACAATACTATTAAAACTTTGCTTCTGACCTTCCATATGTACAGACAAGGAATACCGGCCTGCCTTCTATCGATTGATGCCGAGAAGGCATTTGATCGTATTAATTGGCCCTTTTTACGCTCATCCTTATGACACCTGGGAAGCGGTCAAACTATATTAGAGAGAATTTTTGCCTTATATCATAATCTCTCAGCATGAGTCCGCGCCAACAATACTCTGTCCTCTCCCCTGCAAATATCTAATGGCACTAGACAGGGGTGCCCTCTCTCACCTCTGTTATATATTATAGCTATGGAGCATTTGGCTATATCTCTCCGAAACTCTCCTGATATAAAGGGCTTTGAAGTGGGTCAGAAACATTATAAACTTGCCTTATACGCAGATGACTTACTCCTGTATTTAACGAACCCAGAAATCGCTTTTCCAATTCTTATTCAAGAATTCCAACGCTTTGGCATAGTTTCTAACTTCAAAGTAAACTATACAAAGACAGAGGCCCTTAATATTTATTTTCCTGACACACAAGTCAATAGACTGAAGTCCGCCTTCCCATTCAAGTGGGAGACCCAATCCATCAAATATCTGGGGATATCTGTTTCGGCTGATCCAGATGAGTTGTTTTTGGCTAATTACTCCCCATTACTTAACAGAACTCTTGCTGATCTTAATAGATATAACCGGGGCCGACTTTCCTGGTTTGGCCGAATCAATGACCTAAAGATGGACATACTCCCAAGGTTCCTCTATCTATTCCAAACAGTCCCGATAAAGGTTGCCAGACAGTATTTCCGACAACTACAAAGAGCATGTAGCAGGTTTGTTTGGGGGACGGGAAGACCTCGGATTAGATACTCCACATTGGTGAGGCCTAAATCCAGAGGAGGCGCTGGCTTTCCTGATTTTGAAAAGTACTACCAGAGTGCCCTCCTTGCGAGGGTCTTGGATTGGAGATTTAATGATCTCAATAAACAATGGGTGGGTGTTGAGACCCTTCTTTCCCCCTTCCCATTAGCGCAGCTCCTATGGGCCCCCCTACAGCATAGACCGGCAATTTCGGGGTTTCAACCTTTGACTCAGGCACTCATGCTTTTCTGGGACAGACATCTGGAGACTTTAAACTTATCACACAGACCGGGGCGTATGAGTTTACTTTTTAATAACTTAGACTTCCCCCCTGCGATGGAGAGATCTTCCTTCCTGTGTTGGAACTCCTCGGACTGAGTTACACCGGGACAGGTTGCCAATAGACTATCTGGAACAGCATCTTTTGGGGCCTTGCAGGGGACCTGCCCGGAGAGGAGACTATCCTGGTTGGAATATACTCAATTGACCACATTTCTAAATAAAAAAAATTCCCGGGAAATGCTCTATCATCCCTACCTACACATTTTGAAACCCTAATCTCACTTACTGTGGCACCGAAATATGCCATTGCATTGATAAACAACCTCTTATGTGCAGCCCAGTATAAAGGTACCCCATCATTTATACATATATAGATACTTGGCAAAGAGAACTCCAGATTACGTTGTCGGAGCAGGACTGTCTCAAAATATTTACACTTTCTCATAAAATGTCCATTTCTTGTAGCGCACAAGAGAAGAATTTGAAAATTCTTACACGCTGGTATAGATGCCCTGACATATTGCATAGGATCTTCCCCACAGTACCAGATACCTGTTGGAGGTGCGGAATCGAAATTGATACTATGAAACACATATGGTGGGATTGCTCTCTGGTAAGGACATTCTGGGATTCATTTTTTAAATATACTTTCAGGTGACGGGTATTCGGGTGGCCCCCACACCTCAAATAGCCTTAATGTCCTTACTTCCTGGGTCCCTCTCTGTAGCCAAAGGGGGTGTCCTGCTTTTCTTTCTCATCGCCGCTCGTATGATTATCCCAAGACATTGGAGGACAACTACAGTCCCCTCTGTGAGGGAGTTTTTGGAGGAGATGAATAGACTAAAAGGTATGGAAACCCTGATGGCGGACGATAGTGACAAATGGGATAAATATGCTAGCACTTGGTTTTCTTGGACTCTTTTCCGAGAGACCTCAGGTTGTACATCTTGGCTCAGATAGGGGGTTTTGCCTGGGTCTTTCCCCTTACAGGTTCTGATATGTAGCTAATGTTCGCAACATGCGAATAAGTACGTCTATCTCTGCGAGATAGCTCTTTGGGCACCCTATCTACCCATATCTACCCATATCTACGCCTTCCTCTTCTCATACCCCTCTCTCTTAAGGCCCAGTCGGAAGCGGCAGCAGTGCCGGAAATAGCAGCACCATGGACAGGTAAGTATAGACGTTCATGCTGTCAGTGGGCTATCTGGATGTCACACGGATAGCACAGGGATAGCACAAGTGGGCCAAAATCAAGGCACATGTATGGGCCATACGCACCTTCAACATGGCTATGCAAAACACAAACATTTTTCCTGGATGTGTGAAGGGGGCTTTATACACAGGGATGAACCAAAAAAAGAACCCAAGCAATTGTGTCATTGTTATTTTTTTCTTTTATGGTTTAAACTAAATGGAATATTTAATGTAATAATTTAATAGCATAATTGTTACGTTTGTGGCGATATCAGTTATCTGTAGTTTGATTTTTTTCATTGGTTTCCATAAAAAAACATTTTGTAAGGGATCAATGCAATTTATTTTTAATGAACTTTCTTTACAATATATACAATTATACATCAGTCTCATGTGTTTGCTTGACTTTCTATAATACACCGCACTACTTTTGTAGTGCAGTGTATTATGCTTGTTGGTATTATATTAACACCCAGCTTATTAGGCCGTCCCTCAGGCAGACAATAAGCTCATTCCAGAGTATACCTGGGGTGCTTTGTGAGGCCTCTCACTGCCATGGTCATCCATGGGAACCCCATGATTTTGCCATGTCGATGAGATTACAGAGGGGTTTGCCTGTCATCTTGGGTGGCATGTCACCTATACATGACTTACCCCACAGTGCTGTAAAAACATGGTTCCGTCAAATAAGGTCCCAAAACATGTCATATAAAAATGTATTGGAGGTCATTAAGAAGTAAAGGAAACTTGATATGGTCTTTGAAATGCTCAAATTTAAGAACATCAAGTTCCATTTACCATACCTGTACCCAAGAGAACACATCATCACACAAATATAATTAAGAGAAATCACAAATGAAACAAAGAACAATTTACACTTTGGCCACGTGTTTACAGATTTGCAAATGATCCTTAGTGAAATGAGTTGTAGTTTAATTTTAATTATTAGGGCAGATAAATTCAGGTTGAGTCTTGTCATGATGCTAAATCTTGCTATCATGGTGGGTGAGAAAAAGTAATAAATAGCATAGAACTTGTTGTCCCACGCAACACTTTGGGAAATACTGTAATGTCTTTAACCATTGCATATGCTAATTGGACTTTAACACTTAAGACTGGATTATATAACCTTTGTCATCTTGGGTGGCATGTCACCCTCTGTTTGGCAAAACAGAGAATGCAGCAATGACAGTGAAAGAATGCAGCAATGACAGTGAAAGTCCAACAAATGCCTATATTCTCAGATTACTCACAAACAGACAACAAGATTGATGATTAAAGTCTTAAAATAGGAAACAAACTTCACGAATACAGAACATTTGGCGAATACAAAAACTTACAATTGGCAACAAGTTTCATATTTTTAACAATCTGCAACAAAAACGCTTAAAGAATTGACATGATGCAGATTTTATATCTGCACCAAATTTGCAAATCAAAAATTTTCAATGTGTGCATGAGACTTCACTTTACTGGCATCACGGAACCCTTCAGGTTTTGCTACAAATGTGCACCGAAAAAAATGATACAGTGGGGGAAATAAATATTAAACACGTAATCAATTTTCTAAGTAAATATATTTCTAAAGGTGCGATTGACACATATTTCTCACTAGTTGTGGGTAACAACCCATCCAGTTCACACAGGCACAGAAATTATACCTTAGATATTCATAAATTTATTGATAAGTAATAATGAGAAATGACACAGGAAAAGAGCTTTGAACACGCATAGTGAAATGTATTTAATACTTCGTACAATAGCCTTTGTTGGTGATGACAGCTTTAAGGCGCCTCTTGTGTGGCAAAATTAGTTGAATACATTGCTCAGGTGTGATTTTGGTCCATTCTTCCACACAAACTCTTTTCAAATACAGAAGGTTCCGGGGGTTGCGGAGGCTCCTTCTATGAACTCTGAGCTTTAGTTTCTTTCATAAATTTCCTGTTGGATTCAGATCAGTTGATTGGCTGGGCCATTCTAGCAGCTTTATTTTCTTTCTCTAGAAAAAAATTTAAACTTTTTGGCTGTGTGTTTGGGATGATTGTCTTTCTGAAATGTCCACCCTCATATTCATCTTGAAGCTGAAGAAATGTATGCAAATTATTTTGACTGTTATTTTCATAATTTTACAGTTCACAGTGACAGCAGCTGATGTCTTCACATCAGAATTCTGGACTGTAGACATGAATCACTGATAATCATAATGATTTATTAAAGTTTCCCAATGTTTCCATAAAAAAAATTGCCTGTCAATAATTTTTTGATTAGCTGTCCAGAAAAAAATAAAATATCAAATTGTCAAAACTGCATCCAAAGAGCTCAATTTTGGTTCTATCTGACCAGACTATATTCTGCCGATATTTCACAGGCTGGTCTAAATGTTGTTGTACAAATTTTAAATGCATTTGAACATGCTTTTTGTTCAGCAATGGAGTCTTGCATGGTGAGCATGCATACAGGCCATGGAAATTAAGAGCACTACTTATTGTTTTCTTTGAAACAATGGCACCTGCTGCTCCCAGGTCTTTATGTAGCTTACTATACATGGTTCTGGGCTCTTGGACAACTTTTCTGATAATACTTTTCACTCTGCTGTCTGAAATCTTGGGGGAAGCAGTTGGGAGTTGCGCGGTTTATGGTGAAATTATGTTTTTCCACTTCTGAATCATGGCCCCGACAGTGCGCACTTGAAGCTTCAGTAGTTTAGAAATTCTTCGGTAACCAATGTCATCAGTATGTTTTGCAACAATAAGGTTGCTAAGGTTTTGAGACAGCTCATTGGTTATACCCATCATGAGATGCTTCTTGTGCGGCACCTTCGGAATAAGACTCCTTTTTATAGGTCATTAGTTTAACCATCTGGCATTTTTCACTAAGTGGCAGGATTCCTGTCTATTTACTAATAGATTTCAGCATTTGTCATGACTTTTCATGACTTTCTGCAACTCTCTTTCATCATGTGTTTAATACTCTTTCCCTGTGTCATTTCTCATTATTACACGGAACTAAATTTGTACACATCTATAATTTGATTTCTTAGCCTGTGTGGATTGGATGAGTTGTTACTGAAATGTGGTGAGAAATTCATATCAATAGCACCTTTAGAATTTAGAAAATAGGTGATAAGTTCAATACTCATTTCACCCTATTTATTACCTCTGGGGTGGCTAAAGTTTGAATTTATATTAGATACACTACTTACTTACAGGCCTAAGTGTGTTTGCTCCCCTCTGTGGTGGCAATTCTTGCCTTGTCTCAGCTATAGTGGTACTCTCATAGAGGTGGGCTTGTCATCCCTCCCAAATCAACTAAAATGACTGTAGTACAGGCTGGTATTCATTTCATGCTCCTCTATGGCCCTATGTAGTGTTCTGAGGTATAACATTTTATATAGCAAATGCTAATCATCTCCATTTGATAGCTAACTATGACACAAACAGTGCAGGTCTCCTTCTTATGCTTAAGTGCACTATCTGCCTGTGTCTATGTAATGTTGGTCGGTGTGGACCCACTGCACCTTTTGCTAGGCTTATCCTGGAGGGGCGTAACTAAGCGACTACCGTGTTTTCACTAGAGCCTCTAATGGTGAGGATAACTATGCTGGATAGCTGTTAGTAACCAGGCAACACCTGCCAGGCAGTCCCGGGGACTACAAAAGCTGATCGACTGGTCAAGGCAGGTCTATGAGGTACAGAGGGCAAGGGAAGAGACGTAGTCAGACAGTCCATGGTCAGGGCAGGCAGGATAGGTTCAGTATACATAGCTGAGGTCCGTAGTGGAGCAGATGGGATGGGTGAACAAGCAGGGTCAAACATGAAAGAATCAATGCAAGTAAATGTGAAAACAGGACACTAGAAGATGAGCAACAAGGAACCATTGTTCGGGCAAGGAGTGGTGGCAGCAGTGGCATAATATGGAAATTGCTTGCATGTGATAGGTCAGGCCTACTCCCTGCAGCACACAGCATTCCTGCAGAGACTGGCCACACCCCCTTAAGGGCAAGTGGAAGTTAATGCAGAAACAGCAGTGCAGAGCTATGCTGCAACAAGCAACTCAGTGGGGAGACCTGACATGAGGAGAAACCATGTGGTTAGCATGATGACTGGAGTGACACTGAAGAGGTATGCAAGTTGTCACCATGACAGTGCCCCCCTTTAAACACCCTTTTCTCATGTCAGTTCAACAGAGAAAATACTCCAGAATGACAGAAGCACAGATATTCTTTGCGGGTTACCAGGATTTCTCCTTAGGTCCAAACCCCTTCTAGTCCATCAGATAGAAAGTCCTCCCCAAACATTTATAGAATTCAGGATGTACGACTCCTGAACCTCAAAGATGGCCAAGGGATCATCATGAACAGCGGTAGTGGAAGTAGCATGGGGCATCAAGAAGCAATACAGAACCACCGGCTCCAGGAGTGACTCACAGAAAAGCATTTGATATACATAGATTTGCAGAGAGTTGAAGATGGTAGGTTTTGTACAGACCGAGGTACCAGGGAGCAAATTTGTATGAAGGATTTCCCAGGTGAATATTCCAGGCTGACAGCCAGACTTTAACTCCAGGCAAATACTGAGGCGGCAAATCAATATGCTTGTCAGCATGAGTCTTCATCCAAGGAGTGAGGCCTGTGTCTACTGCCAGATCTGTACAAAGTCACCGTACAATGTTGTCAACTGCTGGTTCCCCATAGGAAGCAGATATAGGACAGGGCACTTGAGGACACTGGGAGTATATAATGAAAAATGGAGATGCAATGGAAGACTCCCCGACGTGGTTATTGTGGAAAAACTGTACCCAGAGGAGTAGTTGTACTCAGTCATCCTGATGGGCAGAAATAAAACGATGAAGGTAGTACTCAAAAATCTGATTTACTCATTCTACTTGCCCATTTTTCTGTGAATAGTACGTGGAGGAAAAATACAGCTGAACATTCAGCACCTTGCACAGAGCTCTCCAAAACTTCGAAGTGAACTGTACTCCATGATCAGTGACTATGTGGAGAGGAAGACCATGGAGATGAAACACATGCTGGAAATACTGCGAGGCAAGCTTAGGAGTGGAGGCAAGACCAGCTGGAAGAATAAAGTAAGCCATCTAAGAGAACAAATCCACCACAAACCCTCAGAGAGGCAGTCTATAATGTAGTCCATAGCAATATGTTGCCAGGGAGTGAAAGTAGCCAGCAAGGGTTGGAGGAGGCTAACAGGATTGTCCCTGTAAGACTTATTTCTATCGCTCTGTGAACAGACACTTAAAACTTCCTGAACATCCTTGACCAACGAGGGCCACCTAAAGTGGTGAGCAATTAGCTCATTGGACTTGCATATGCCTATATGGCCAGCCAACTTGGATTTTTGACCCCAAGACCCTCTTCCTCTTAGCAAAAAAATCAATGGTTTTACAGGGAGGAATGTCTTTTAAAAGAACCGGAGCCATTTTGACAAATTTGCCCATTTAACAATATCCTGTGGGTCCTCCTCTGAATCAGGCACATCAAAGAATGAAGAGAGAACATCCACCTTCACATTCTTCTTCATAGGATGATTGTGCAACTCAAAGTTAAAGCAAGCAAAGAGTGGCTGCCTGGTTTGGCGAGGATTTAACCGTTGGGTGGACTGCAGAAAGATTAAGTTCTTATGGTCCATGTAAATTACCACTGAAGCACTGGCACCTTCCAATAGCTGTCTCCATTCGTCAAGGGCCATCTTAATGGCCAGTAATTCACGATTTCTGACAGTATAGTTTTGCTCAGCCGAAGAAAACAATTTAACACTAGAACTACTGGACTCGTGACACCTATATAGAAATACATGGTGCAAAGTAGTCAAAATGACTACCTCAGTAGTTCTAGTGTTAAAGAAGAAACCACAGGAGATGGACCATCCCTGAAGAAGTCCTTTACAGAAGGACTGCTTCAGCACCGACAGAGGAGGTATCCACCTCCAGGAAGAACTGCTTGTTAGGATCAGGGTGTTGCAACACCGAAGCTCTCGTGAAGGCCTCAATCAAGTGTTGAAAGGCTGATACAGCTGATTCAGACCAGAATTCGGTATTAGCTCCCTTTTTGGTTAAGGCAGAAATGGGTGTCACGAGCAATGTTAAATAAATAGCCTGTAAAAGTTAGTGAAACCCATGAAGGGAAGATTGGCCCTTAGACATTGAGGACAAGGCCAGGAAAGAACAGAAGAAATTTTCTCTGGATACATCTTGGCACCCTGGTAGGAGACAATGTAGCCGAGGAAAGGCAAGGAGGGTTTGTTAAAGACTAGTGATGAGCGAGCATGCTTGTCACTACTCGGTACTCGCACGAGTATCGCTGTACTCGGGCTGCTCGGCGGGGACCGAGTAATCTCGCGATACTCGTGCTGTACTCGTGGTCTTCATTTCTGCATGTTGGCGCTCTTTTGAGAGCCAGCCCTCATGCAGGGATTGGCTGGCAGACCACTGCAATGCCACAGCCCTGTTAGTTGTGGAATTGCAGTGATTGGCCGGCCTGCACAGCGTGACCGAGCCTTTATATCGGCCGGCGCGCTGTGCTCTGCTCACAGCTATCCAGACAGTGAGTGCAGGGAGAGTGTCGCTGATTCAGGGAAAGCTTTGCGGCCCTTTATAGCTTTTTCAGTTGCAGGGCTGCAAACAGTGTGACCAAAAGTCCTTCTCAGGACTATTCTAGTTGTATACAGGCAGGCAGGGTATAGCCAGGTCGGAGTACAGTAGCAGAGTCCTTCTCAGGACTACTGTTGCTATATACAGGCAGGGTATAGCCAGGTCTGAATACAGGCTAGTGACCAAAAGAGTCCTTGTCAGGACTATTGTACCAGTATACAGGCAGGCAGGCAGGCAGGGTAGTGGTGACCGTATACCAACCTTCATCATATCTGGGGCTGGTGTACACAGTGTAAAACAGTCCAGATAGTGTCTGACTTGTCTGTAATTGTCGCTCCCCAAAAAAACCTGTTAGGTTCTTATTGCGTCCGTGCTTGGTTTTTAAAACCGCACGTGTGTGCCTGTTGGTGGCAGCGTACAGGTGCACTTGTGTGCAATTTCCACACACTTTGATATAACGCACAAGTAGTGAATATACACGTCAGCAGTGCACAGCATTGCAAAATGCGCAAGGGCATTGGCAAGGAACAAGGAAGTGGACGTGATGGTGGTGCAGGCAGAGGCCGAGGTCGTGGGCAAGCTCTAATTTCGCCACAACAAAGGGCCACATCTAGTCGCTCGCACGTCCTGTCCCAAATTCTTGGGGACCGCAGCAGAACACCGCTCTTGAACCAAGACCAGTGTCAACAGGTTGTTAGTTGGATAGCAGATAATGCTTCCAGTCAGATTGGCACCACCACAAACACTCTGTCTTCCACACGGTCAAGTGTCAGTAGCCGTGATACTGCACCGCACATTTCTGAACCTGATCCTCCTTCCTACCACTAGGCTGAGTACACGTCCTCGGACATTAATGATCCCACACTTGGACACTCGGAAGAGCTGTTCACGTTTCCATTCACACATTCTGGCCTCTCGCCAGCTCATATTGAAGTGGGTCATGGAGAGATCGTCTGTACAGATGGCCAAATATTTGAGCAGCCACGTTCTCACGAAGTTGGCAACGTGTCTCAACAAGTGGTGGACGATGATGAGACACAATTGTCAGCAAGTCAGGAGGAGGAGCAGGGTGCGGAAGAGGAAGACGACGTGGTGGATGATCCAGTAACTGACCCAACCTGGCAGGAGGATATGCAGAGCGAGGACAGCAGTGCACAGGGGGAGGGAGGCGTAGCATCACAACAGGCAGTAAGAAGCAGGGTGGTGGCCCCAGGCAGAAGTCAGGCAACCGTTCCCCGGAACAACACGACGACACAAGGTGCCTGTACAAATGTTAGGTCTTCCCGAGTCTGGCAGTTTTTTAAGTTGGATCCAGATGATTCAAAAAAGGCCATTTGCAACACCTGCCGTGCCAGCATCAGCAGGGGTACCAAAACTAGCAGCCTGACCACCACCAGCATGATCAGGCACATGTCAGCCAAGCACCCGACTTTGTGGGAAGTACAACAGAGTCGAGGAGCAGTGCTTGCTGATGTCACTGCTACGTCTTCGCTGGTTGTGCATGCGAGCCAATCCTCTGTCCATGCTGCCTGCGAACAAGCCTCCTCCACTCCTGCACCTGCAGTTGCCTACGCAGAAAGAACACCATCATCAAGCACGTCCTTGTCCCAGCGCAGCGTTCAGTTATCCATTCAGCAAACCTTTGAACGCAGGCGCAAATACACTGCCAACACCCCACATGCCACAGTTCTAAATGCTAACATTTCGCGACTGCTTGCGCTGGAAATGTTGCCTTTTAGGCTGGTGGAGACTGAAGCATTCCGTGACCTGATGGCGGCAGCTGTCCCACGTTACTCGGTCCCCAGCCGCCACTATTTCTCCCGGTGTGCCGTCCCCGCGTTGCATAACCACGTGTCACAAAACATCACACGTGCCCTGAACAACGCTGTTTCACCCAAGGTCCACCTAACCACAGACACGTGGACAAGTGCTTGTGGGCAAGGCCGCTACATCTCGTTGACGGCACACTGGGTTAATATTGTGGAAGCTGGGACCCAGTCTGAGCGAGGGACGGAACACGTCCTTCCCACACCAAGGTTTGCAGGCCCTACCTCAGTCAGTGTTTCACCCACACTCTACAGCTCCGGAATGTCATGCTCTTCAGCCTCCTCCTCCTCCTGCGCATCCTCATCCACTGTGCCCTCCACACCAGTCACAAGCTGGAAGCACTGCAGCACTGCCTCGGCGAAGCGGCAACAGGCTGTGCTGAAGCTAATCTGCATAGGTGACAAACCCCACAATGCAGAAGAGCTGTGGACAGCTCTGAAACAGCAGGCAGATCACTGGCTCACACCTCTGAACCTAAAGCCAGGAAAGGTCGTGTGTGACAATGGCCGGAACCTGGTGGCGGCTTTGAGGCGAGGCCAGCTGACACATGTTCCATGCGTGGCCCATGTGCTCAACCTCGTGGTTCAGCAGTTTATAAAGTCATACCCAGAGCTGTCTGATCTACTGGTAAAAGTTCGCCGCCTGTCTGCACATTTTCGAAAGTCACCTACTGCTTCAGCCGGCCTTGCCGGCTTTCAGCGCCGTTTGCATCTTCCGGCTCACAGACTGGTGTGTGATGTCCCCACGCGTTGGAATTCAACTCTGCACATGTTGGTCAGGATATGTGAGCAGAAGAGGGCAGTTGTTGAGTACCTGCATCACCTAAGCCGTCGGGAAATGGGTCAAACTCCACACATAACACCTGAGGAGTGGAGATGGATGTCAGACCTATGTACCATCCTCCAAAACTTTGAGGACTCCACCAAGATGGTGAGTGGTGATGACGCCATTATTAGCGTCACCATACCGCTACTCTGCCTTCTAAAACGGTCTCTGCTGAAAAACAAACATGATGCATTGCAGGCGGAGCGCGATGAGTTGCAGCAAGAAACAGTAGTGGGTGTGGGTGATAACACACAGCCCAGCCTCGTCTCATCACAACGTGCAGTGGAGGACTATGACGAGGAGGAGGATGAAGACATGGAGCAACTCTCCGGCCAAATTGAGGATATGACATGCACACCAGTCATATCCTCGGTTCAGCGTGGCTGGCCAGAGGACAGGGTAGATGAGGAGGAGGAGGAGGAGGACAGCATGTTCAGTCATCTTGTTGGTCAGGCTACTGAAGTCCTGGCTGTTAAGAGTCAAACAAGAAGATTGGAAGGGCACCACCCGTCGGGATCTCCTGGTATATGGAAGATCAGAAGAAAAAAGAGAGAAAAGATATACCAAAAAATGGGATCACCGAATCCAATGTTGTGATTATGAAAAAATATATTTTATTATACAAACAAAGTGGGAGGAGCAAGGTAACAAGGGCACATACACAATTGATTAAAAACAATTAAAAAGCCAAAATTGGCATGATTCCCCACCACGCCAGCCTCCAATATATAAATATATAAATATAATAGAGGGTACCCCTTACAAATACAGTAAATTTCCAAACAATGAATGGTAACTGCCCGGTACAGGTATAGAGCCACCGATGTATAGAGCAATGGTTTCACACATACATGAGTATAATAATGGAGAAAATCTCTAGCATATATATATAAACACAGATAGTAGAAGGTGATGACTTAGCATGGGTAAAAACCACTGATATACGAATGACCGACTTCAACATATGGGGTAGTGAGGGGTATACATAAGTTCAGGTCAAAATGCAAAGATACAAAAATAGTGAGTAGACCTTACACAATACCCCTGTCAAATACCCAGATAGTTAAATCACAGTGAAATAGGCATCCACAGTCTATATACCACACACACAGTACCCTGCGGGCACCGGTCAAAGGAAATCAGATTGGCAACATATGCCTGTGTTCACCAGAATAGGTGTAAGGATAAATAATGTGTACCTATGTTATTTAGGGTAAGTATAGATTATACAGGACATGGTCATCCAGTCCAGAGCATCGGCCTACCCATGGTCATGCCCTGGAAAAACGTAAAGCTGGAATAATCAACCACAGGCACAAGAAGCAGGATAATTCCAACACCAAGCCAGTGGGTATATACCTAGACTAGAATTTGCTGAGTCTGCAAGATAGCATACTCACACCTGATGGCACAGTGGGTACCAGGGGGGGAGGAGAAGGGGTACAACAGGGGGAGGCAGGAGGCGTGTGACCCCACGCGTATCGCCACCCGTCGTGTGGCTTCCTCAGGGGAGAAGAGTGTGCAAAGACAATCAGAGTGTGCCCTATATAAAAGCAGAAAAAATCATTAGGAAGTGATGACTCACCAGTCTCTTTGGTGTGGGACGCTAGCGATGGCGGCCGCCATATTGGAATAGTCACATGATTAAAGATCCGCCCTAACAGCGTACTGCGCATGCGCGGGTATACCCAGCGCTACTCAAATTGAGTAGCTCTTTACAAGAATTAGAGTAAATCCAACATAGAGCAGACGCGAACTACTGCGCAGGCGCTGGATGTTTACAATGCAGTAGGGAAAGTATCACACGTTTTGAGAATACATTGATATCTATGCAGACGCTTGTATGTGAAGGTATTCAATTAATCCCTGCACACACCAAAAACTACATCTTCGCGCCGACATATGTATAAGTATAGAAAAAGGGCCAAAGCATATTTTAACCCCTTAGATCCCAGAGGAGCATCAGGACTCAGGCATATATATTGGGGGTAATTCAGGCATAGGAGCTGCCAGGGCTAAAAGGGCGGCATATGTACCGATAAAAAAGCCCAATATTTATACAGGAGTTTAACGTGTGCATCACAATACACCCCATAAAGGAGGCAAGTTTTAATACAAAGATGACACCTAGTGGATCATACATGAGACCCCAAGAACCCACTCGGATCGAAACAAATAGGAAACCAGAGGGACCCCTATGTTATATAGGTAGATGTGAGCAGTCCATGGAGATAAAGTAAGTCCACTGATTTGGATTACGGAAAATATCCGACAGCGTGATTCCTTGTAGTCAGAATATGGACCAGATCTTATCCACCTATTGAAGTCCAAAGGGTCTGGATATGTAGTTGGTACAGAACATCATAGATCCTGGAGGTGAACTTGTGCAAAATCCTCGGGCAAAGGTTCCCCCCTTTTTTTTCCCTTTTTCTCTCTCCAAATGTAGGGGTAGACTATCCTCCCATGTGTTGATATTGTTCTGATCTGCGATGTGGAGTCCAGAAACTTTTCCAATTGTCCAGGTGTGTGATCTACGTTCGAATGAAAGACCAAAAATAAAGGTAATGAGTACAAAAGGCAAAAGAAACAGCATGACAACCTAGAGAGTCTTATAGAATCCCGTATATAGTAGATCTTCATTTAGACCATGTGGGGCCACACTTTTTAGGTTATAGATCCATCTTGACTCCTTTCTTAGAAGCTCCTTCGTGCAACTCCCTCCCCTGATATTCTGGGTTACAGAATCTATAACAAAGACCCTCAAATTTACATGGCGTCCTCCATGTATTAGTAGGAAATGAGAGGCCACAGATGTAAGAGTTTTGCCCTTAACAAAACAAAAAAAAAACAAAACACCTTGCCACTGGAGGAGAAACAGGCCTTCAGTGACCTCCTGGAACTGTTAGAGGAAAACTCATTGGATGACGGTAAGAAAATACCCTTTACGGGACGTCTCCTATCACAAGCTACTCCCTCTCTTAGCCTTTGCCCAGCCATACAAATTTTTTTTAACAAAGTTTGTAAGGATCTGGAGAAACTAAAATTAGATAACAATAGAAATAACAACTTGACCACAGAGGAGAGACGAACCTTATCCAGGCTCAAGAACAACAAAGACTTCCTTATAAAGGAAGCCGACAAGGGAGGTAATGTGGTCCTGTGGCCGGTGGATATGTATGTCAAGGAGGCTAAGAGACAATTGCTTAATCGTGATTGTTATGTCACATTGCCTTCTGATCCTACCCTGACCTTTAAAAGGAATTTAGATAGACTCTTATCCACGGCCCACATGCAGGAGATTATCACCCTTAAGGAGAAGAACTTTTTGATTACCAAGGATCCTATTACACCTACCTTTTACATGCTCCCAAAAATTCACAAGGAACGCCCGGAACCCCCAGGCAGACCGATTGTGTCGGGAATTGGGGGTCTATTTGAGAGACCTTGCATCTATTTGGATTTTTACCTCCAACCGCTGGCACAATCCTCTCCCTCATATGTGCGTGACTCCTCACATCTGATAGAACAGCTGGCTACCTTGGTAATTCCACCTAATACCTTAGCCGTGACATTAGATGTAGAATCCCTCTATACTTCCATACACCATGACTTGGGGTTACGTGCAGTGTCGGAGTGTCTTGATCGAAGAACTACGGGGAACAGGAAGCACGACTCATTCATCCTGGATTTACTACACATGGTATTAGATAAAAATTATTTTGTCTTCGATCGAGTGTATTACCGACAGACGTCCGGGACCGCAATGGGGGCGTGTTGTGCACCACCCTATGCAAATATCTTTTTAGGGTGGTGGGAGGAAACTTTTGTCTATACCCTGGATCAATATAAAACCTCTGTGATCCAGTGGTATAGATACATTGATGATATTCTATTTTTTTGGTCTGGCACAGTAGATGAGTGTGAACAGTTCATCACGACCCTTAATGACAATGCCCTGAATATCAAACTCACCTCCACAATCGCCCCCGGGACGGTCGAATTCCTGGACCTGAAAATCTCTCTGGACCATAACTCAGTCAGTACATCACTCTTCCGTAAACCGACAGCCACCAATAGTTTACTTCACTATAAGAGCTTCCATCCTGCACACGTAAAGAACGGCATCCCTAAGGGACAATTTATAAGGCTCAAGAGGAATTGCAGTGATAATGCCGACTTTGAATGTCATGCCTCTGATTTATCCAATAGGCTTCGAAAAAGAGGTTATCCGAGGAAAGTGATCTCTACTGCGCTGCAAGAATGTAGATCTACTCCGCGTGAAACCCTCCTCTGTCCAAAAAATCGGAACAGCAAGTCACCAGTGAGTATAATCACTTCTTATAATAACCAGTGGCAAGATCTCTTCGGGCTCCTTAGGGACAACTGGGAGATCCTTAGAAGTGATAAGAAGCTACATTCCTTCATTGATGAGAAACCAAGACTGGTGGCCAGAAAGGCGCAAAATCTGAGGGGTGTTCTATCAAGGAGCCATTTCCAGAAACCTACGCATACCTTGGGTACTGGCACTAGACTGAAGGGGACATTCCCATGCGGAGCCTGTACAGTTTGCCCTTACATGGTGGCTGATGACAATATATCTCTTTCTATCTTTCCCGGACAGATCACCAGCAACAAATATTACAATTGTCGCTCAAGAAATGTGATCTATCTTCTGATTTGCGACTGTCCGAAAATCTATGTTGGACAGACAACACAGGAGGTAAGGAGGAGGGTCCAGCAACATTTGTCAACAATTAATACAGCGGGTGCGGATCATGTTAAGGGCAAAACTCTTACATCTGTGGCCTCTCATTTCCTACTAAAACATGGAGGACGCCATGTAAATTTGAGGGTCTTTGTTATAGATTCTGTAACCCAGAATATCAGGGGAGGGAGTTGCACGAAGGAGCTTCTAAGAAAGGAGTCAAGATGGATCTATAACCTAAAAAGTGTGGCCCCACATGGTCTAAATGAAGATCTACTATATACGGGATTCTATAAGACTCTCTAGGTTGTCATGCTGTTTCTTTTGCCTTTTGTACTCATTACCTTTATTTTTGGTCTTTCATTCGAACGTAGATCACACACCTGGACAATTGGAAAAGTTTCTGGACTCCACATCGCAGATCAGAACAATATCAACACATGGGAGGATAGTCTACCCCTACATTTGGAGAGAGAAAAAGGGAAAAAAAAGGGGGGAACCTTTGCCCGAGGATTTTGCACAAGTTCACCTCCAGGATCTATGATGTTCTGTACCAACTACATATCCAGACCCTTTGGACTTCAATAGGTGGATAAGATCTGGTCCATATTCTGACTACAAGGAATCACGCTGTCGGATATTTTCCGTAATCCAAATCAGTGGACTTACTTTATCTCCATGGACTGCTCACATCTACCTATATAACATAGGGGTCCCTCTGGTTTCCTATTTGTTTCGATCCGAGTGGGTTCTTGGGGTCTCATGTATGATCCACTAGGTGTCATCTTTGTATTAAAACTTGCCTCCTTTATGGGGTGTATTGTGATGCACACGTTAAACTCCTGTATAAATATTGGGCTTTTTTATCGGTACATATGCCGCCCTTTTAGCCCTGGCAGCTCCTATGCCTGAATTACCCCCAATATATATGCCTGAGTCCTGATGCTCCTCTGGGATCTAAGGGGTTAAAATATGCTTTGGCCCTTTTTCTATACTTATACATATGTCGGCGCGAAGATGTAGTTTTTGGTGTGTGCAGGGATTAATTGAATACCTTCACATACAAGCGTCTGCATAGATATCAATGTATTCTCAAAACGTGTGATACTTTCCCTACTGCATTGTAAACATCCAGCGCCTGCGCAGTAGTTCGCGTCTGCTCTATGTTGGATTTACTCTAATTCTTGTAAAGAGCTACTCAATTTGAGTAGCGCTGGGTATACCCGCGCATGCGCAGTACGCTGTTAGGGCGGATCTTTAATCATGTGACTATTCCAATATGGCGGCCGCCATCGCTAGCGTCCCACACCAAAGAGACTGGTGAGTCATCACTTCCTAATGATTTTTTCTGCTTTTATATAGGGCACACTCTGATTGTCTTTGCACACTCTTCTCCCCTGAGGAAGCCACACGACGGGTGGCGATACGCGTGGGGTCACACGCCTCCTGCCTCCCCCTGTTGTACCCCTTCTCCTCCCCCCCTGGTACCCACTGTGCCATCAGGTGTGAGTATGCTATCTTGCAGACTCAGCAAATTCTAGTCTAGGTATATACCCACTGGCTTGGTGTTGGAATTATCCTGCTTCTTGTGCCTGTGGTTGATTATTCCAGCTTTACGTTTTTCCAGGGCATGACCATGGGTAGGCCGATGCTCTGGACTGGATGACCATGTCCTGTATAATCTATACTTACCCTAAATAACATAGGTACACATTATTTATCCTTACACCTATTCTGGTGAACACAGGCATATGTTGCCAATCTGATTTCCTTTGACCGGTGCCCGCAGGGTACTGTGTGTGTGGTATATAGACTGTGGATGCCTATTTCACTGTGATTTAACTATCTGGGTATTTGACAGGGGTATTGTGTAAGGTCTACTCACTATTTTTGTATCTTTGCATTTTGACCTGAACTTATGTATACCCCTCACTACCCCATATGTTGAAGTCGGTCATTCGTATATCAGTGGTTTTTACCCATGCTAAGTCATCACCTTCTACTATCTGTGTTTATATATATATGCTAGAGATTTTCTCCATTATTATACTCATGTATGTGTGAAACCATTGCTCTATACATCGGTGGCTCTATACCTGTACCGGGCAGTTACCATTCATTGTTTGGAAATTTACTGTATTTGTAAGGGGTACCCTCTATTATATTTATATATTTATATATTGGAGGCTGGCGTGGTGGGGAATCATGCCAATTTTGGCTTTTTAATTGTTTTTAATCAATTGTGTATGTGCCCTTGTTACCTTGCTCCTCCCACTTTGTTTGTATAATAAAATATATTTTTTCATAATCACAACATTGGATTCGGTGATCCCATTTTTTGGTATATCTTTTCTCTCTTTTTTCGGCTGTTAAGAGTCTGGCGCACATGGCTGACTTTATGGTAAGCTGCCTGTCTCGTGACCCTCGCGTTAAGAACATCTTGGCCGACAATCATTACTGGTTGGTAACACTGTTAGACCCACGCTACAAGGAGAACTTTTTGTCTCTTATTCCCGTGGAGGAGAGGTCAACCAAAATGCAGCAGTTTCGGAAGGCCATACTCACGGAAGTAGGCAAAGCATTCCCCTCACAAAACGCTAGCGGCATAGGTCATGAATCAGTGGACAACCGAGGCGTACAGCCGAGAGAGGCACAAGTCCAATCCGCCAGAGGTAGGGGAACAGTCTTTAAGATGTGGGACAGTTTTCTCAGCCCCTCACGTACCACAGCCCCTGAGGTGCGGGGTAGTGCCACAAGAAATCCTAAGTTTGCCCAGATGCTGAAGGAGTACCTTGCAGATCGAACAACAGTACTCCGACATTCCTCTGTGCCTTATAATTATTGGGTATCCAAGCTGGACACGTGGCATGAATTGGCTCTCTACGCCTTGGAAGTCCTGGCCTGCCCTGCTGCTAGCGTTTTGTCAGAGCGTGTTTTTAGTGCCGCAGGTGGAATCATTACAGATAAACGCACCCGCCTGTCAAATGAAAATGCTGACAGGCTGACTCTGATCAAGATGAACAAGGGTTGGATTGGGCCAGACTTCACCACACCACCAGCAAATGAGAGCGGAATTTAAAGTTTGCCATGTACCTCCACTCACCCATGGGTACACACTTCTGGACTTTGGATAATCGCTGGACTCCTCCTCCTTCTCCTCATGCGCCACCATGATGATGACCGTTACAAATTGCAATACTTAGGCCTTTGTTTCAGGTATACCCCCAGTGGTAAATTTTTTCGCCCATTCTTTGCAGAATGGACATTACAACGACAGGAGACCCGCTCCTTTGCAATGGGAACAATGTTTTGAGGCCCTCATGCACGTCTCTACCCAGGGACAACGTGGAGCCTCCCAATTTTTGGCTGCCCTGCCTAAGGGCTATACTATAATACACCCACTTCCTTAAAATGGACACTTAATGTTTTGAGGCCCTCATGCACGTCTCTACCCAGGGACAACGTGGAGCCTCCCAATTTTTGGCTGCCCTGCCTAAGGGCTATACTATAATACACCCACTTCCTTAAAATGGACACTTAATGTTTTGAGGCCCTCATGCACGTCTCTACCCAGGGACAACGTGGAGCCTCCCAATTTTTGGCTGCCCTGCCTAAGGGCTATACTATAATACACTCACTTCCTTAAAATGGACACTTAATGTTTTGAGGCCCTCATGCACGTCTCTACCCAGGGACAACGTGGAGCCTCCCAATTTTTGGCTGCCCTGCCTAAGGGCTATACTATAATACACCCACTTCCTTAAAATGGACACTTAATGTTTTGAGGCCCTCATGCACGTCTCTACCCAGGGACAACGTGGAGCCTCCCAATTTTTGGCTGCCCTGCCTAAGGGCTATACTATAATACACCCACTTCCTTAAAATGGACACTTAATGTTTTGAGGCCCTCATGCACGTCTCTACCCAGGGACAACGTGGAGCCTCCCAATTTTTGGCTGCCCTGCCTAAGGGCTATACTATAATACACCCACTTCCTTAAAATGGACACTTAATGTTTTGAGGCCCTCATGCACGTCTCTACCCAGGGACAACGTGGAGCCTCCCAATTTTTGGCTGCCCTGCCTAAGGGCTATACTATAATACACCCACTTCCTTAAAATGGACACTTAATGTTTTGAGGCCCTCATGCACGTCTCTACCCAGGGACAATGTGGAGCCTCCCAATTTTTGGCTGCCCTGGCAAAGGGCTATACTGAAATAGACCCACTTCCTTACAATGGGCACTTCAGGTTTAAAGGCCCTCATGCACGTCTCTACCCAGGGACAACGTGGAGCCTCCCAATTTTTGGCTGCCCTGCCTAAGGGCTATACTACAATAGACCCACTTCCTTCCAATGGGCACTTCAGGTTTACAGGCCCTCATGCACGTCTGTATGCAGGGGCATTGGTGAACCTCACAATTTTGGACTGCCCTGGCAAAGGAAAATACTACAAAGACTCACTTCCTCAAAATGGGCACATTAGACTCAAGAGGCCTTCATGTACGTCTCTTCTCAGGGACATCGGAGTGCCACACAATGTTTTCACGTAAAATCTTTCATGTATTAATCTCAAAAAGTAACATACACCAGCTCTATCTCACTATTGGGTATGTGCCCTTAACATTTCCGCCATGAAAAATCATTTTGGGGTCATTTTGGAAGGTTTTCTGGTGAGTCCGTAAAAATGGCGTAAAACGCGGACAAAATTGTTCACAGCTGTGACTTTTCAGTGATAAATGCTTCAAGGGGTCTTCCCCATGCTGTTGCCATGTCATTTGAGCACTCTTCTGAGACTTTTGTGACATTTTTAGGGTTTCTCCATGCTGCCGGGGGGTCATTTCACAAAAATACTCGGGTCTCCCATAGGATAACATTGGGCTCGTTGCTCGGCCCGAGTACACGAGTATCTTGGGAGGCTCGGCCCGAGCTTCGAGCACCCGAGCTTTTTAGTACTCGCTCATCACTATTAAAGACACATTTGGATAACTTGGCAAGAATATCAGGATGTCATCCAAGCATATGACCATGGAAACAGAGAAAGTCCCGGAAAATGTAATTAATGAATTAGTGAAAAAATGCAGGTGTGTTGAATTGGCCAAAGGGCATGATGAGAAACTCCTAGTCAAAATCACAAACATTGATGCCTGTTTTCCATTTGTCCTCTTGCGGATTTGGATCAAGTTAGAAGCCTCTCTTAGTCCAACGGTTTCTTGTCAAATGCTCAGAGATCAACGGCTTCTTGTCAAATTCTCAGAGATCAACGGCAGAGGGTACTTGTTCTTGATGGTGATTTTGTTGAAACCATGATAACATTGTGCAACAATGATTTTGCTACAGAGAGAAAAACGTGATTTTTACTAAATTGAACTCTGATTGCAAATATAAACCCCCAAGTTGCCTGACACCTCTAGATTTTAAATTATACATGCAAAATCATTTCACTTATAATATTAATGTGTTACATATTGTAAATATTCCAGCAGACATGCCTGGACCTGTCTGGACGGGCTCAGCTAGGTCTATCGGCTGATGTCAGCAGTAAGTATATAAGGCAAGGTAGACCGAGTTCAATAAAGTTATCTGTTATAGTGCTATCTGGTTTGAAACTTAAACGGAACCAACCACCAGGATTTTGCTATATAAAGTAAAGGCAGTGCCATACTGGCTCTAGGATGCTGAATCCAAGCATATCTTTTGTTGAAAGATCGGATGCTTGATTGCTGAAACATCTGTAATCAAAGTTCCAGAAATGCACTGTACCTTTGATTGGCATGTGCAGCAGGGCAGGCCTTTGTGGGTCAGGCCCTCTATGTAAATTCCTCCTTCTGCGTTCTCTATGACGTGCCCCCTTTTCTTTATTTAAATTTTGCGCTGTGCCACCAATGCTGTTGTTGGCTGCACGGTCTTATTGCTGTACAAGAAAAGCCACAGCCACTCCATAATTTACCAGGAAATTATGTGACAATATAGTAAAACCATAGTGATCACAATGCTTGAATGGGGACTAGGACAAGTCGTTTAAATTTGAATGCAAACAAGAGAAATTGCGACCAGACTCCAAGGTACAAAGGTGAAAAAACTTTATTGGTAAATAGGTGCAGGGCGGCACTAACAAGTGTGGACATAGGCAATGATCTTTAGCAGACTGCTGACAAACCATAAATAATAATTGCTAATAGTGGTAACGGTTACATGTAAACCAGTGTACCTATGTATACAGTCAGGTAATTAACAGTCCACCAGGGAAACTGCATGAAATGCACTAAAGTATGAATGGGTCACATACCAAAACAAACTCCTCAATGGACCATGGCAATCCCATAGAGTATATGTTAAGACAATCAATAACAAGCAGGGTTGCACAAGGTTAGTGTGGAGGATTATGGAAGGGACCCCAGCCCCCAATGCTCAGGGGGACAATGGCAGATGCAGTTTACCTGGAAAGTGTGGAGACCAAAGGAGCCTGCGTCCAACCCGACGGCCGTTTCGGCTGTGAAGCCTTCGTCAGGGGGCGTGGCACAGTGAGGGGAAGTGGGAGTTAAAAAGGGGGTGTCCGCCAATCAGGGTGGATGAAAGAATTAGCGTCTCCATGTTGCGCGCGCTGTCCAGGGCAACCAGGGACGCTTAACGCGCGCCGCACTGCTCCCCGCCCGACACTTCCGGTCACATGACTACCATGTGTGCGTATCACATGGCAGTCACTAGAGCAGACGTCACACAGGGTGATACGGCGCGGCGCCGCAACCACGTCCCGGCGCCCATGGCACGCATGCGCGTGCATCTCACGGCCAGAGCTATAGGATACTAGAGAGTAAAGATAGTATATGGCCACAATATAATACCATGGGATATGCCATAGTTACACACGCGAGGAGTGAATATACAAATGAATATGAATGTAGTCACATAAATATTATATCATGCATAAGTATTCGACATTATTTAAAAGTCATAGCATAAACCGTACCTCATATCAAAATATAAGATGATAGATTAAGACATCAAATAGATGGCAATATCCCACAGCACAATTACAAAGGGACATGTGATAGAATAACAATTAATACACCAAGCATTGGAATATTACTACCAGGTGCCACACAATAATGACATGTGAGTGCATATGTATGCACCCACAGCCCACCAACGCACTAACACATGTACACATACCAACACGCACACACGCACACTCTCACGCACACGTACATATGTACAGCTCATGTACACAACACACACAGTCATACACACACGTGTACACACACACACACACACACACACACACACATACAGAGACATGTAACCCCGAGTCCACATTCAACCACATACTCACTCATACACCCGCCATACATACGTGCGAGTATGTGCACATGCACGTGTGCGCACAGGCCATGCACACAACATGCACTCAATGTGAGCTAATGCTCGTGAGCATATATATAGTTCACACACATATAATCACGTCTGTATGTTAGTCCTGGCCATCTAGACACATACGTGCACATACGGGTGTGTGTACATACACCTACCAACCTACAACAAACGCAATCACACACATGTGTGTGCGCCGGTCATGCAAACATGTAAGCGCACCAACATACACCGGACACCAGGGTTATAAAATGGACATTGTGTATATAAGGGCAAAAGTACATATAACCAAACATTATCCCATAGTAAAAATTCTTGATTAGTCTGACGGTATTGAATTGATGATTCCTCGAAATGCTCCGGCCGAACATGTAGGTAATCCAACATCACATGCAGGACAAATCCGGCAAAAGGAAAGGAGGACGCCTAATAAAATAATAAAAAGAACATATATTAATGTATTATAATAAAAACAAAAGGAGGAAACCCCCTCAGAGAGAGAAACCACGACCATCACAAAAATGAGGAATAATAGATGTTTTCATTTAAACCCATGGGATAAAGAGTTTTGAGAGTCCAAATCCATCTGGCCTCCATCCTGGCCAGTCTCTGACTAATCTTGCTGCCACGAATGTTGGAATCAAGGTGATCGATACCCCTGACCCGTAACAACGTTGGATTGGACTGATGATATTGTCTATCCAGTATTCGGAGATCCAGAAACTTACGCGACCATCTTGTTGCCAGCCACTATCAGGGAGTCGCTCAGCCTTCCCCGTTTGGCCCTGTGACCCCTCGTACTGGCTATGCACCTTGTGGCCGATGTGTAGCCTGTCCAAATGTGGACAGGACTAATTCTTTCTCCGACTCCATGGGGGAACACACTTTTTCCATAAAAAAACACATCACCTGTACTACGACGGCGGTGGTCTATTATGCCACCTGCCCCTGCCCCAAAATTTACGTTGGTTTGACGACTAGACAATTTAAGGTGCACATTCGTGAGCACGTAAATGGGATTATTGCAGCAGCAGATTGCCAAGATATTCCATCTTTAAAAACCATCCCACGTCACTTTAGACAATATCATCAGTCCAATCCAACGTTGTTACGGGTCAGGGGTATCGATCACCTTGATTCCAACATTCGTGGCGGCAAGATTAGTCAGAGTCTGGCCAGGATGGAGGCCAGATGGATTTGGACTCTCAAAACTCTTTATCCCATGGGTTTAAATGAAAACATCTCTTATTCCTCATTTTTGTGATGTTCGTGGTTTCTCTCTCTGAGGGGGTTTCCTCCTTTTGTTTTTATTATAATACATTAATATATGTTCTTTTTATTATTTTATTAGGCGTCCTCCTTTCCTTTTGCCGGATTTGTCCTGCATGTGATGTTGGATTACCTACATGTTCGGCCGGAGCATTTCGAGGAATCATCAATTCAATACCGTCAGACTGATCAAGAATTTTTACTATGGGATAATGTTTGGTTATATGTACTTTTGCCCTTATATACACAATGTCCATTTTATAACCCTGATGTCCGGTGTATGTTGGTGCGCTTACATGTTTGCATGACCGGCGCACACACATGTGTGTGATTGCGTTTGTTGTAGGTTGGTAGTGTATGTACACACACCCGTATGTGCACGTATGTGTCTAGATGGCCAGGACTAACATACAGACGTGATTATATGTGTGTGAACTATATATATGCACACGAGCATTAGCTCACATTGAGTGCATGTTGTGTGCATGGCCTGTGCACACACGTGCATGTGCACATACTCGCACGTATGTATGGCGGGTGTATGAGTGAGTATGTGGTTGAATGTGGACTCGGGGTTACATGTCTCTGTATGTGTGTGTGTGTGTGTGTGTACACGTGTGTGTTTGACTGTGTGTGTTGTGTACATGAGCTGTACATATGTACGTGTGCATGAGAGTGTGTGTGTGTGTGCATGTTGGTATGTGTACATGTGTTAGTGCGTTGGTGGGCTGTGGGTGCATACATATGCACTCACATGTCATTATTGTGTGGCACCTGGTAGTAATATTCCAATGCTTGGTGTATTAACTGTTATTCTATCACATGTCCCTTTGTAATTGTGCTGTGGGATATTGCCATCTATTTGATGTCTTAATCTATCATCTTATATTTTGATATGAGGTACGGTTTATGCTATGACTTTTAAATAATGTCGAATACTTATGCATGATATAATATTTATGTGACTACATTCAAATTCATTTGTATATTCACTCCTCGTGTGTGTAACTATGGCATATCCCATGGTATTATATTGTGGCCATATACTATCCTTATCCTCTAGTATCCTATAGCTCCGGCCGTGAGATGCGCGCGCATGCGTGCCATGGGCGCCGGGACGTGGTTGCGGCGCCGCGCCGTATCACCCTGTGTGACGTCCGCTCTCGTGACTGCCATGTGATGCGCACACATGGTAGTCATGTGACCGGAAGTGTCGGGCGGGGAGCAGTGCGGCGCGCGTTAAGCGTCCCTGGTTGCCCTGGACAGCGCGCGCAACATGGAGACGCTAATTCTTTCATCCACCCTGATTGACGGACGCCCCCTTTTTAACTCCCACTTCCCCTCACTGTGCCACGCCCCCTGACGAAGGCTTCACAGCCGAAACGGCCGTCGGGTTGGACGCAGGCTCCTTTGGTCTCCACACTTTCCAGGTAAACTGCATCTGCCATTGTCCCCCTGAGCATTGGGGGCTGGGGTCCCTTCCATAATCCTCCACACTAACCTTGTGCAACCCTGCTTGTTATTGATTGTCTTAACATATACTCTATGGGATTGCCATGGTCCATTGAGGAGTTTGTTTTGCTATGTGACCCATTCATACTTTAGTGCATTTCATGCTGTTTCCCTGGTGGACTGTTAATTACCTGACTGTATACATAGGTACACTGGTTTACATGTAACCGTTACCACTATTAGCAATTATTATTTATGGTTTGTCAGCAGTCTGCTAAAGATCATTGCCTATGTCCACACTTGTTAGTGCCGCCCTGCACCTATTTACCAATAAAGTTTTTTCACCTTTGTACCTTGGACTCTGGTCGCAATTTCTCTTGTTTGCGTTCTTATTGCTGCAGTGATGATATCGTCATTAAAATGGAGCCGGAGTCTGCACATATCGCGATCTCTGTTCTCCGATCTCCATTTTATTGAAGACACTGTGGCTAAGACTACAAGCGGCATCGGCGTGAGCACAGAATCTTTTTTACATCTGCACACGCGTCTCTGTCATTCATAGTCTTCTTCGCAGTGTCTTCAATAAAATGTCACCGGAGATCGCAGCAGCAATGAATCAATCAATTTCAATCAGGTGTACACTCTAGATCAAAATTAGAGAACAATGTATGATCACTTGCTTTTTTCAGAAATATTGTAATCTACATTGATCAACATTTGAAACATTTTTTTGTAAGGGGTACACCATGCAACTAGAACAGTGTTTTACAAAAGATTTAAAAATTATCAACATAAAACCTTTATTTTGCCCAAAACACGATGATAATAATTAGAGAACAACAATGACTATAGCACAAAGAAAGATTATAACTAAATTTTCTGAAGGTAACAACAGTCACCAATCAGTAGGAAGTGTATAGGCTTTTGCTTTGCACATCTGCGGCCACAGGACATCACTAGTCTCTCACACTGCTCTTCTTCCAGTCTCTTCCACAGTTCTTTGACTGTTGTGGGTTTCTTGCCCATAACTTTGCCACCAAGGATTTTCCAGAGGTTTTCGGTTGGGTTTTGATCAGAATGCTTGGCTTGCTATTTCATTGTTTCAATGTTTTTTGTTTCAAGGAACCGCTTTACCCATTTTGCTGTGTGACAGGGGGCATTGTCCAGTATGAAAATTCCTGGCTGATTGAGTGATGAACGCAAGTAAGGAACCACGTTTGTTGAAGAAGGTTATGATACACTCTTAGATTCACTCTTCCATTTAGCTGTATGAGAGGTCCAACTTCTACTGCAGAAAACATTCCCCAAACCATGACACTTCCTCCACCACCTTTCACTGATTTCTTAACACACTTTGGGTTCAGTCTTTCCCCAGTTTGTCGACAAACTCAATGTTTCCATCAGACCCAAATAAATTCAACTTGTTTTCATCACTAAAATGAACTGTGGACATCTTCTACTCTGTACACCTCACCAAAGGTGAGTCTAGCCTTTTGATTCTTTCTACTGCAAAGTGGACTTTTAGTCCAAATACTCTTAAACGTCGTGATACTGTATGATGAGACAGATCTTTACTCTTTTCAGTGCTGAACTGCCGAGAAATTGCAGCTGCAGTGTTGAAACGACTACCCATGGAGATTCTCCACATTGTCTTTTCCTCTCTTGCATTTGTTTTTCGAAGACGACCAACCTTCTCGGGGGACTTGAAAGAGTTTGTGATGTTGTAAAGATGCAGTATTCTCGAAATCACTGACTTGGAACGACCAACTTCTCTTGCTATGGCTGATAGGGTCACCCCTTTGGCCATCATCTGGACATCCTGCTACCGGAGGGTTTCAGTCACTTTAGAACAGCACACCATTTTTATTAAGTCAGTGCAAACTGGAAAGTTAGGCTGTCAGTTAAATAGGGTTTTTCAGATACTTTAGGAAATTATCACCAGGTGCCAGATTAACATTATTAACTTGCAGGCATCTGAAAGTGTTCTCTAATTTTGATCAGTCTTCTTTTGCATTTATCTCATTTACATTTCTATTGTATGCTTTTGAAAAAATTAAATTTATGAAATAAGCATAAAATACTGCTAGTATACTCATGTTAGGATGTAATCACATAGTACTATACAATGACCTTAACATTTAGGAAATGATGTGTTGTTCTCTAATTTTGAGCTCCAGTGTACATGCCTATGTGTTTATGGGTAATGGCATATGGTGTATTTAATTGCATGTGGGAGAAGATGTGTGGTTCTTGTTCAGTGTGTGAGCTGAATACTGGGGAGCTGCTTGAGCCAACAGTAGCTGCAACTTATCTCCAAATTTCAACTTTTATTTTTGCTCAGAATAAATATGAGCTTTGATTGAAATTGCTTGAATGACAACCTTCAATGATGGGAAAAATACTCACATCCCATCATATGGTGTCAGAAGTGGGATTGACACTTGTACTGGACTATGTACAGTTGTCCACTCAATGAGTGGTAGGAAGAGGATGCTTCAGAAAATTTATATGGACTCAATCTCATGAACGATCTCAGCGTATAAAGAAGACTATTGGTGCAATGCTTGCAAGACATCTTCCAGTAGTTAAAGCTATCCCTGCATACAAAATTGAAGGCATTCAACTTGAAGTGTGCTCCTATATAGGGCACTGCAGATGGGAATTAAACCAATTCACCTGTGGGCGCAAGAACTCAAAAAAACATGGAAGAACTCCTGGTATGAATGGTTCAACGCCAAGAGCTAAGTGACCAATGTAGAAAAGAAGAAAGATGCAACAGGAGCAATACAGAAAAAAAAAAGAGGAGAAGCAACACAGAACTAAAAAAGCAAGGAGGAATGAGCAGTTTTATTTGAGTCCGCAAGTCATGCAGCGCAATATGACTCCTGTTACACAATTAAAACTTACCAAGCTAATAGAGATTGATGATATAGAGTTATATCTGAAAGTATTTGAGAGTTGCCATGGTTAAGGCATAACCACTGGCACTGCCGAAACATGTTGGTTTTTAGGAGGTCACTATGACAAATTGCCTATATTTTTGTAAGGCCACTGTCTGTGTGGCTGTTTTATTTTTTTGGATACAATAAAGCTGATCTATTTTAAATCTGCTACATTGAATTTCTGTTGTCTCTCGATATTTGTTGTAATCCAGACCCAGGCTTGTCCATGCGGATTCATGGGGAGCTCCAGTAAGGTGGAAGGGTGAGCTGACTTTTTTCTTTGGTGTTCTGTACTTGATAGAATGGCTCAAGCAATTAAGTGGACTGAAGACCAATAGGTCCTTCATTTAGCACCCTTTCTGACCACCAAAACTCAGAAGGCATACAGCCAAGTGTGGATTGAGGATGCTGACAGCTACCAAAAAGTTAAAACTACCATCTTGAGACCCTACAATATACAGTACAGACCAAAAGTTTGGACATACTTTCTCATTCAAACAGTTTTCTTTATTTTCATGACTCTAAAAATTGTAGACTCACATTGAAGACATCAAAACTATGAATGAAAACAAGTGGAATGAAATACTTAAAAATGTGTGAAACAACTGAAAGTATGTCTTATATTCTAGGTTCTTCAAAGTGCCACCTTTCTTTGATCACTGCTTTGCACACTCTTGGCATTCTCTTGATGAGCTTCAAGAGGTAGTCACCGGAAATGGTTTTCCAACAGTCTTGAAAGAGTTCCCAGAGATGCTTAGCACTTGTTGGCCCTTTTGCCTTCACTCTGCGGTCCAGCTCACCCCAAACCATCTCGATTAGGTTCAGGTCTGGTGACTGTGGAGGCCAGGTCATCTGGTGTAGCACCCCATCACTCTCCTTCTTAGTCAAATAGCCATTACACACCCTGGAGGTGTATTTGAGGTCATTGTCCTGTTGAAACATAAATGATGGTCCAACTAAACACAAACCGGATGGAATAGCATGCCGCTGCAAGATGCTGTGGTAGCCATGCTGGTTTAGTATGCCTTCAATTTTTAATAAATCCCCAACAGTGTCACCAGCAAAGCATCCCCACACCGTCACACCTCCTCCTCCATGCTTCACGGTGGGAACCAGCCATGTAGAGTCCATTCGTTCACCTTTTCTACAAAGACACGGTGGTTGGATCCAAAGATCTCAAATTTGGACTCATCAGACCAAAGCACAGATTTCCACTGGTCTAATGTCCATTCCGTGTGCTCTTTAGCCCAAACAAGTCTCTTCTGCTTGTTGCCTTTCCTTAGCAGTGGTTTCTTAGCAGCTATTTTACCATGAAGGCCTGCAGCACAAAGTCTCCTCTTAATAGTTGTTCTAGAGATGAGAATGTGTGTCCAAACTTTTGGTCTTTACTGTACATACATAATTATTTCGGAAAAGATTCTGGACTAACAGATACCAAAACAAGGACGGACCTAGAGAAGCCTACACCAAGTTCCCTGAACTGTGATGCAAATGGATTTCTCCTGAGGGCAAAACAAGAGCTCAACAGGTGGAGGAAAATATCATCATTGAACAGTTCTTGGAAGTCCTTCCGTAACCAATGCAAATCTGGGCAAAAGAACATATACCAGAAAGCGGAGAGCCAGCGATGGCACTGGCAGAAAATTACTTGTTTGCAAGCAGTGTCGGACTGGCCCACTGGAGCACCGGAGAATCCTTTGGTGGGCCCCCGGAGCCCCAGAGGACCCCCAGTCCCCAGTGGGCCCCCATGCTTCATATTGTGGGGGTACTGCGGGCTTGTTACTGCGGGCTTGGCAGGGGTGTTTCTCAGTGCCAGCGTTAGAGCGGGCAGACTAGGCCCCTATGCTCCGATGGGCCCCCAGCCTTTCCATCATAAACTGCAGTGATCGCACAAATTTTGTGCGATCTCTGCAGTTTCTACTGTTGTAATATTCAGTGATTATGTGCTCTGTCTATGGTGTGGTGGTATTTCTCTCTTGTATGTGGCTGTATTTGGTTACTATGTTGTGGTAATATGTTGTCTGGTCACGGTGTGGTGGTATTTCTCCATTGTATGTTGTACAATTGGTCTTGATAGAGTGGATTGTGTTGTGTCTGGAAGACATTTTTCCTCTCTATCAATAAAAGGAAGAGTATTTCTAGTAGAGATAAAACACTTGAATGTTTAACCCCTCCCTGTCCTGGAGAAAGCCACGGTGAAACGCATCATGGTGTCCCATCGGTAAGGCTGTGTTTATATGTAGCCATGTGGCATACTTTATTATTGGCATTTGTTAGTTTATTTCTAATTTCACTATCAGGTTAATATACTCTTTCTCTTGATATATATATATATATATATATATATATATATATATATATATATATATATATATATATATATATAATATATAAAGCTGAATGTGTGTATGTATTGTGAGATAGTGGGGCCATTCATATGTGACGGACGGTACGTATCTCCCAGAATGCGTACAGAAACATATTAGAGCCCTACATAGTGGTCAGTCCAGTAACCTCCAGGCCGGGTTATGCAGGTGGCTCATGGCCACAGTTCTCATTTAAAAGGTCTTTTTAAAGGCCTGGGTGTGGCAGAGTCTGCTTTGTAAGCTGCACAGCAGGAAGCTGAGGGGAGTTCAGGCCTGTGTGGAGCGATAACACAGGTCTGTGGACCCCCGGGAATAGCAAAACGGGGTATAGTAAGACCGTCTCCTACGGCAAGCAGTGCCTGTGTGACGGGGAACCGTATGGACTGAGTAACCCGGCTGTATCCCGGAGGACATTTACCTGTTCAGCGATGACAATAAAGCTGTTTGGATCGGACTTTTTCGGGTCACTGCCTCTTTGTCGTCCTGGGGGACCCCCACCCCGCTACAGTATGTATGTATGTGTGTGTGTGTGTGTATGTCCGGGATTGGCATCTGCACTGTCGCAGCTACAGCCACAAAATTTTGCACACTCACACGTCTGGACCCCGAGAGTGTCATAAGCTATGTTGTGAGCCGAAATTTTAACCCCGCGCGTTCCAATTTACCAATCAATGTTGCCCCTATCTACATAATGGGGGAAAAGTGAAACGAAAAGTATATCCGCACCATCGCATTTACAATCACGAAATTTTGCACAAACACCACATGTGACCCAGGGAACGTCGTAGACTATGTTTTGACAGGAAAATTTACCTCGTGCTTTACAGTTACTCTCCAAAAAACATGCCTACATTAAAGTAAATGGAGCCTGGAACTACAGGTTATTAGTAGGAACTGTGATTGGTTGCTATAGGAACAAAGGACATTCATAGTATAAGAAGCTTATATGTGAGGTAATAAGATGTTGGTGGGGAGACGAATATAGAGAGACAGAGAGAGACAGAGAGAGAGACAGACAGAGACAGACAGGGAAAGAGACAGACAGAAACAGACCTGGAAAGAGACAGACCTGGAAAGAGACAGATGGGGAAAGAGACAGACAAACATGCAGACAGGGACAGAGACAGGCAGACAGGGAAGGAGGAGACAGCCAGAGAGACAGACAAAGATAGATGGGGAAGACACAGACCTTGATAGAGAAAGATGGGGAAAGAGACAGAGAAATAGAGACAGACAAGGAAAGAGACAGACAGAGACAGGCAGACAGGGAAAGAGACAGGCAGGAAAAGACACAGACAAAGAGATGGGGAGACAGACGGGGAAAGAGACAGACCTGGGAAAGAGACAGACCTGGAAAGAGACAGATGGGGAAAGAAACAGAGAGAGACAGACAAAGAAAGAGACAGACAGAGACAGGCAGACGGGGAAAGAGACAGACGGAGAAAGAGACAGAGACAGATGGGGAAAGAGACAGATGGGGAAATAGACATACGGGGAAAGAGGCAGACCTGGAAAGAGGCAGACCTGGAAAGAGACAGACCTGGAAAGAGACACCTGAAAAGAGACAGCTGGGGAAAGAGACAGACGGGGAAAGAGACAGACGGGGAAAGAGACATACGGGGAAAGAGACAGATCGGGAAAGAGAAAGACGGAGCACATTACTTGGCCAATTTAGGTAAATCTGTGTGGAATATCTGTGGTGTTGAAATATATGTTGTGAAATGCTTCTATTAGCTCAGTTTTTGCCTTTTAATAATTACATTTCTATCTATTTGTTTTGTGGTTTTTGTGTGCAGAATACATTTTTGTTAACACATTCTATTTTATTAACAGCAGTTATTAACCCGGGCGAAGCCGGGTAGTACAGCTAGTATATATATATATATATATCACTATTATTTTTCATTTGCGATCTTACTTTCATCTACCCCACATTGCTACTATATTATGCCTTTGTCATCCTCAAAGGAAAGTCTAATAGAAACACCTCTGCATTTTTAACCCACTCCTAGTTTTGGCCTAGAAATACTGATGTAACATTCTGACCAAATACTGAACGTGTGAATGTAGCCTAAGGATAAGTGATAACTTAAGCGGGCTTTACATGCTGCGACATCGCTAATGCGGAGTCGTTGGGGTCACGGCATTTGTGACGCACATCCGGCCGCATTAGCGATGCCGTTGCGTGTGACACCGATAAGCGATTTTGCATCGTTGCAAAATCGCTAATCGGCGACACGGGGGTCCATTCTCAAAAATCGAAGTTGTTCCTGCGGCAGCACACACCGCTGCGTGTGACGCCGCAGGAACGAGGAAGCTCCCCTTACCTGCCTCCCGGCCGCTATGCGGAAGGAAGGAGGTGGGCGGGATGTTACGTCCCGCTCATCTCCGCCCCTCCGCTGCTATTGGGCGGCGGTTCAGTGACGTCGCTGTGACGCCGCACGGACCGCCCCCTTAGAAAGGAGGCGGTTCGCCCGTCACAGCGACGTCGCCGGACAGGTAAGTATGTGTGACGGCTGTTGTGCGACACGGGCAGCGATTTGCCCGTGTCGCACAACAGATGGGGGCGGGTACCCACACTAGCGATATCGGGACCGATATCGCAGTGTGTAAAGTAGCCTTTACTCATCTGTGGGGACAGATTGCTGGGACCTGCACTGATCGTGCAGCTTTTATCCCCTTGAAAGGAGTTCATGTCCAACTCGACCACTAATTCTGATTCAATAAGTTATCACCTACCAAACCTGGGGATCGGTTTTCACCAAAGATCCCTCTTACTGCAAACTACTGTAATTGTACATCAGTTATGGTGCACACAGGAGATGTGCAGGAGCCACCTGTGCTTCACAGCCGATGCTCCAATATAACGGGGATAATGGCTAACAGGTATTTGCATATCACTGTAGGGTGGGCCCCTGGAGTCAATTCCTCTGGTGGGCCCCAGACACCCCAGTCCGATGCTGTTTGCAAGGAGAGGACTGATCCATCAGCCAAATGTGGTAACATCTGTTTCTTTTGCTTTTACAATAAAATAAATACAGTAAAATACAAGCATCATCATTGTAATGATATGCTTTGCCTGTGGTATAAATGGACATTTCGCTAAAGACTGTGCTAGTTCAGCCATTAAAAAAGGCAAAGAGATTGTTCATCAGTAAAATGTGATGGTCTAATTGCAGACTATTTGCAAACTGTAACTGTTAACTCCTAAACTATAGACAAAAAAAGAGGGTCATACCTTCTGACCGTGCACCCCTCCCCCAGTTGCCACAGGTAATCTCATTCTACATAGCAGGTTCCTACGTGCCCATACACAGGAGGTTTTTAACCCAGAGAGAGGCTTCAGAATAGCGTTAAGTACCCAGTTACGAGATATGCCGTGAAGGAGCAACTGGGCAGATATACAAAAAGGCCATTTCTATATGCTAAATATATCATTTTTTTAGATTTTCCTTAGCAGTAATGCAGTAATGCAGGTCCATGTTCACACATTCATGGTTTCCATACTTTAGCATTATCAGAGCGCAAACTGTCTTTTTTTGAACTCCTAAACTATGACTGCACTAATTGACACTACGAGTCAACAGCCTCTAATAGGATCAGACTTGTTGGAATTTGCTAATGTCGCGGGCGGAGGAGGGGACGCCGCGCTCTCCCACTGCTCGGGCCCGGCTGGCACTGCGGCCTGCTGCTGCTGCTCGGTGGCTCGAGCGATGGGCCGGATCCCGGGGACTCGAGCGGCGCTCCTCGCCCGTGAGTGAAAAGGGGATTGGGTGTTTTGGGATAGTTTATTGTCCGTGACGCCACCCACGGTTGTGGTGATTAAGTGGACACCACCGCTGCTCTTTCTGGGGAGCCCGGGAGTGATGGTACGGAGCAGCCAGTTGTTGATTTGCCCCTCCGTGGGTAGGGGTTGTGGTGCTCCCGGGGCCCGGTGATGGGATGGGATTGTGGACAGGCGGGTATGGGGCCTGTGGAGGTGCAGGGGCGCAGGGGCAGCGTTGTGCCGCACGGCACGGAGGTACTCACTCAGCCAGTAAACACTACACAGTTCTCGGTAAACAAACAGCTGGTTGGACGGGTCCCTCGGACGGTTCACGGTGCTGATGTTCCCTGCAGTTAGCGGTGACGGTCTCTTCCCTGCACCTATGAAAGTCTCTTTGGTAGCGATGGGTTCCCACCGGTTACCCACTCCCCGGCTTCAAGCTGGGCCGAAGGAGCCCTACTCCTGCCTGCAGGCGCTGGCCCCGGGAAACTGGTGCCCTGGCGGTGGCGGTGTCTCCCTTTCACGGTCGGACTGTTGCCTTCAATCGGGACCTGGCTGTTAGGAGACAGACGTCCCCTTCACTGACGGACTTGGCAAATTATGGCGACTCCTAGCCTTGCCGGGATCCGAAAGGCCCCTGCCCTGGTGCTGACTGTTCTTCGTATACTACTGCTCCGGTACCGCCGGGTCACCACCCGTCCGCGGTCCTTCCAGCAACCTCCGAGCAGTCCCCCTGCAGACTATCACCGCTGTCTGCTGACCTTGCTGTCACTGTCCGGGACACACACCCGGACCAACTTCAGGCTTTACTACTCTCACTTTTTCTGTCACTTCAGCTTTTCTCCTTAGCTCCACTTCTACTTCCTTCTACTTCACTCCCTCAACTCAACTCTTCACTCCTCCACTTCCCTAGCTTAACTCTTCCTCAGACTCTAGTCTGGCTTCCACTGCCTGGTTTTCCCGCCTCCAGGGCTGTGAACTCCTCGGTGGGCGGAGCCAACCGCCTGGCCCACCCCCCTGGTGTGGACATCAGCCCCTGGAGGAAGGCAACAAGGATTTTGGGTTAGCTTGGTGTACCTGCAGGGAATGTGGGGTGCGTGTGGTGTTGTGACCTGTGACCCCTGGCTTGCCCAGGGCGTCACACTAATATAACAGGTCATTTACTTTTGACATGTGAATATGGTGATAAAAAGGTATACCCTAAAACAGCGATACTAGTAAAAATAGCCAACACACAGAAATGGGACTTGTATGTAAGTTGTCATATCCTGTGCTTCAGGGCCCAGACATACCTGGCTTATATGGTATTGTTTCTACAGATAAACTGATACAGCATTTCCCACTGACACCCACCATCAGAGGCGTATCCAGGGGGGAACTGGAGGGGCATCTGCCCCGGGCGCAGTGTTGGGGGGGCGCTGTCAGGCTGACTGATACAGCACTGAGTCTCCCAGGCAGACAGGGACAGCATCAGCACCTGGCTGTCCGCAATGACGATGATGTCTGCTGCGGCCCCCAGGCCGAATTCCGGGGCCCACAGAGATCGTGTCGGCAGCCGCACTTCCCTGGCTGATGGCTCTTACATCCACACCTGAAGGCAGCCTTCTCTGTGGTCTGCAGGGCCTAAGTTCATCTGTGGGCGGAGCTAGCAAGCAGCGTGCACTGTGTCCAATAGAAAAGGTAGATGCTAGAATGTACGGGTTCCTTCTAGGTATGACTTGTCATGAAGCTGGTCATGCCAACTAACCTGGAAGGAGCCCATACATTCTAGGCTCAACCCACAGATGAAGACACTGTCAGACAGGAGCCGAAGCATCAACTTCACACTGACCTGTATGTCCTGTCCCCCCCCACCCAGTGCTATATACCCCAGAACTGTCTATTAACCCCACCCAGTGCTGTATACCCCAGAACTGTCTATTAACCCCACCCAGTGCTATATACCCCCAAAACTGTCTATTAACCCCACCCAGTGCTATATACCCCAGAACCGTCAATTAACCCCACCCAGTGCTATATACCCGTAGAACTGTCTATTAACCCCACCCAGTGCTGTATACCCCAGAACTGTCTATTAACCCCACCACAGTGGTATATACCCCAGAACTGTCTATTCACCCCACCCCAGTGCTATACCCCCAGAACTGTCTATTAACCACACCCAGTGCTATATACCCCCTGAACTGTCTATTAACCACACCCAGTGCTATATACCCCCAGAACAATCTATTCACCCCACCCCAGTGCTATATACCCCCAGAACTGTCTATTAACCCCACCCCAGTGCTATATACCCCCAGAACTGTCTATTCACCCCACCCCAGTGCTATATACCCCCAGAACTGTCTATTCACCCCACCCCAGTGCTATATACCCCAAGCACTGTCTATTAACCCCACCCCAGTGCTGTATACCCACCAACACTGTCTGTTCCCCCCACTCGAGTACTATATACCTCCCAGAGCTGTATCTCCCCCCACCCCAGTGCTGTAGACCCCCCAAAGCTGTTTGCCCCCCACTCCAGTGCTGTATACCCCCCAGAGCTGTTTGTCCCCCACTCCAGTGCTGTATACCCTCAGAGCTGTTTGTTCTCCACTCCAGTGCTGTATAACCCCAGAGCTCTATGTCCCCTTCACTCCAGTGCAGTATACCACCCCAGAGCTGTATACCCCCACTCCAGTGCAGTATAACACCCCAGAGCTGTATACCCCCACTCCAGTGCAGTATACCCCCCAGAGCTGTATGTCCCCCACCCCAGTGCTATATACCCCCAGAGCTGTATGTCCCCCACCCCAGTGCTGTATACAACCTCAGATCTGAATGCCCCCCTCTAGAGCTGTATGTCCTCCCCTTTGCTGTATGTCCCCAGCCTTTCCTGTGATATATATACAGCAGTGTCAGTGTGCTCTGTGTGTGGCCATGTCTGTTAGTCATGACCACCAATCAGCGCGGCACAGCCACATGCCGAGGAGGAGCTGGACGGAGACAAGAAGGGGAGGTGAACATGCCAAGGAGGAGCTGGACGGAGACAAGCGGGGGAGGTGAGTGAGGCTGCTGCCGGCCTCCCCATATTCATAATATCTGTAATGTGTCTGTGTGTGCATGTATCGCAAGATCGGGTTACAGTCCCATGACTCTCGGCTCACGCTGGCAGTAGAGCCTGAGCCGAGGGTCATTAGCATATCGCATCCGTTGCACTCACATTGGATGCCATACGCTAATGTGACTCCAGCCTTTATTTGTGATACTGACTAATTCTCATCATTAGGCCTCAGTTTCACTTGCGCATTGCTTCCCATGTGAGAGCATCAGATGCGATATGCTAATGACCCTTGGCTCAGGCTCTGCTGCGAGCATGAGCCGAGTGTCATGCGGCTGTGATCCAATCTTGCGATCAGATCACAGCTTCGAACAAGAGGAACGGAGGGAGTAATTCTCCCCCTTCTCCGCGGCCTGTCTTTGTGTACATTGTACTGCACTCTGATGACATCCAAGTGCAGTGCGATGTTTCACACGCTTCTGTAGACCTGTATGGGTATGTGAGCTGAGACTCTCAGACACTCAGAGCATGCTGCAATTCTTTTTTCATGCCAATATATCATGAAGAATCAATTGCGAGTGCAATTCGATGTTTTATCGGATTGCACTCGTCCGTGCAAAACGCAAGTGGAACCGAGGTCTTACTGTAGTTCCTGTATAGTCCTCAGTCTGCTGATGACTGATAACCCCCAAGTATCTCCTTACTATTGTTAAAAGGAATCTGTCACCAGATCAGCAGAGAGAGCAGCATAATGTAGAGACAGACCCTGATTCCAGCGATGTGTCAATTACTGAGCTGTTTGCTGTCATTTTGATAAAATCAATGTTTTCTCTGCTGCAGATCTAGCAGTTATACAGAGCTCATGAATATGCTGGACTACCTGGCAGCACGCCAAGCAGTCCTGTAATGATAATCTACTGTTGATTAAACAGTGATTTTATCAAAACTACACTAAGCAGCACAGTAAGTGACACACCGCTAGAATCAGGACCTCTGCCCCTATGTTATGCTGCTCTAAGATTAGGTGTTAAAATCCTGGTGACAAATTCCCTTTAAGGATGTACTGGAAGTTACAGATTCCTGCAATACAAATGTCTATGTGTCTGACCTAACATTACAATTGATGTACCATGCTTGTGGTTTTGATGATGTAATTCTGTACTGATGAGTGTTTTGATGCTGTGTTTTTAAGTGTATGGGGTTATATGATGTATTTCTGTACTGCTGGTGGTTCGGATGATGAATTTCTGTACTGCTGGTGGTTGTGATGCTGTGTTTCTTTACTGTTGAGTGTTACAATTATGTATTTCTGTACCTTTGGTGGTTCTGGTGCTTTTACTAGTTCTGATCCTGTACACCAGTAACAATACATAAATTGTGAAATTGGACAACCCCTTTACTTAAGCCTGCTTTACACACTGCAATTAATCGCATTTGCGATCGCACCCACCCCCATCGTTTGTGTGGCATGGGCAATTTGTTACAATGTTGTAACCCCCGTCACACGTACTTACCTCCAGAACGTCCTCGCTCTGGGCAGCGAACATCCACTTCCTGAAGGGGGAGGGACGTTCAGTGTCACAGCGACGTCACAAAGCGGCCGGCCAATAGAAGTGGAGGGGCGGAGATGAGCAGGAGGTAAACATCCCGCCCACCTACTTCATTCCGCACTGCAGTTCATCGTTCCCGGTGTGTCACACGGAGCAATGTGTGCTGCCTCGGGAACAATGAACAACCGGAGCACAGAAAGACGTTCGATTTTTTGAAAATGAGCGACATGTCAACGAGCAACGATAAGGTGAGTATTTTTGCTCGTTCACGCTCGCTCGTAGCTGTCACACGCTACGATATGTCAAGTGATGCCGGATGTGCGTCACTTACGACGTGACCCCGACAACATATCATATGATATATCATAGTGTGTAAAGCCCGCTTTAGAATTGGGCTACACTGCTTAATTGTACAAGTAAAGTCTTGTCCAGGTTTGAGATGAAAGTTTCCAGTCTCTCTAGGTGACTGCAGGCTTCTGAATTCTCACTATGCATGCTCTGCACACTTTTGTGATTCTCCGGTTCCAGTGACGAGAGTGAACAGTCATGTGAGCGCAAGTATGAGATTTTTATATTTCTGGCCACATTCTGACTAGATATGTCCGGCCTTACTCAATTCATTTTTATTGAGCGAGGCCATACATGTCTAGTCGGCACGTGACCACATGTATGTAAATCCCATACCTGCAGTTTCGTGACCTCCCACTCACTGCCGACACCAGAGAATCCTGATAGTGTGCAGTGTGAGAATTCAGAAGTCTGCTGTCACATAGATTGACAAATACCAGATTTTTATCTCAAACCTGGAGAAGCCCTTTACTTATTAAATTAAACAGTTTAGCCCAATCCTAACATAATATGCTCCCTGTCAGGATTCAGCTCTGCTTCTGGTTCCAGCAGTCACCACATGGCCTCTCCACTCATATGTGATTTTCATACTTGCATGAGACAATTAGCTTTTCTTCCTATGTTTCTCTTTGAACATTGAGAGAATTGTTAAGAGCAGCTCGTCATCACGTGACTAAATGTGCAAATCACATATAAATAATTAGTCACATGAGGGGGGGCGCCAAATTGAATTCTTGCCCCGGGTGTCGGAAAGCCTAGATACACCTCTGCCCACCATTACCATTTTATCTGCATGAGGCTAAACCTGAGTACAGGCTGTGAAAGTATTATATAGTTTGCACCTGATTAATGCCAGGTCAGGCAGAACAGCTAACACAAAGGATATATTTTGTTCCTTTTGTATGACTTGATTTGACTTGTATGACTTGATTGTTTTCTTGATCTGTACAAAGATTGTAAGCTTCTTTTGTACTTCAGAAACAGATAACAATGATTTATTATTTATGTTTAAAATGTTTTTTTTTTTTATCATTTGAATTAAGTGTATATGCCATTCAGGATGCGTGCCTACAATCAGTATTTGTAGCATTTTGGATGTAGCCTGCTTCAGCTGTGTGCAAAACGCTGCGTTGTTCAGTACAAGCACAGTGGATGGATTTCTAGAACTTCTGTGCCCACTGTGGTTGTTTTTTCCGCAGCAAACACTGACCTGCGGTGCGTGTTTCCAGACTGCAGCATGTCAATTGTTTGCTACGGAATCGCATACATCCTCCAAAGGGAAAACACAAGTGAGAGACCGCAGCGCACCGAACCCTGATCACGGGTACGAGCAGCAGCAGTCTCTTGCGTTCTCCTGCGGCGGAGACTCGTGGACCCGCAAGTCAGGACCCGCTGCATCCAGGACATAGTAAGTCCTGATTGTGGGTGCATACCCTAAGGCAGTCTATCTTGGTAATGGCACATGGTGTACTTAAGGGCAAGAGGGAGAAAATGTGTGGTTCTTGTTCAGTGTATGAGCTGAATACTGGGGAGCTGCTTGAGCCAAAGGTTGCTGCGTATAACCTAACCCCAAATTTCCTGAACTTTTGTTTTGTATTTTTATTTTTTTTTTGTTGAAAATAAATATGAGCTTTAATTGAAACTGCCCGAGTGCCGACCTTCTATGATGGCGAGAGTGACAATTCCCAACCCTGGGCCTTGCTCAAGTAAGGTTTTTAAACTGGAATATGAGACTTTTTGAAATTTTCTTACACCATAACATTTATACACTGTTTAATATGAAAGATTTGATGTAGATCAGGAAATTGTTGGAGTAAAACTGTTTCTATACAAAATTATTCAATGCTTTCCAAGTGCTTACTTCATTTGGGCAAACTTATGCATAAAATTTTTTTACTTTTTTTACATTGATTACATTGATAACATTGATTTGGGATTTTCACACCTGTTTACGACACAGTGGTTTTGCCCAATAGCAGACAAAAATGTTTTGTATTTTTTGTGCTGTCTATTTGACACAGGGATGTAGAGAGCCATCCTTCTTAGTCTCAAAGAATAAGCCAGCAAAGAGAACTGGAAGTTAGGAGCCAATCTGTGAGGTCTTCTGGCACATTGTATATGGGCTCAGTATAGGGAGCAAATGGGGGGGAAGAATTTTGAGGACACAGTATGGGAAGCAAGGGGGCAATAGGTGTGGAGACTGTATGGGGAGTGAGGGGAGACATTTGAGGATAGAGCATGGGTCACTGGGGGGATAAGTGTGGACATAGTATCGGACGTGAGGGGGGGAATTGAGGTCACAGTATGGAGAGTATCATAGTTTCATAGTGTTTAAGGTTGAAGGTAGACTTAATTCCATCGAGCTCATCCCGTGACCTAACGTAACAGGTTGAACCTCATACGACAGACAGAGGCGCCACATTAGGGGAGAAAATTCCCTCCCGACTTCATATATGGCAATCAGACTAGTTCCCTGGATCAATGCCCAATCACAGAATCTAGTGAACATAACCAGTATTATTGTATTTATGAAGAAAGGCATCCAGGCCTTTCTTAAATTTTAGTAGTGAGTCAACCCTTACAATGTAATGTGGAAGAGAGTTCTATAGTCTCACTGTTCTTACAGTAAAGAATCTGTGTATTTGATTATGATTAAACCTCCTTTCCTCTAACGGTAATGGATGCCCCCTTATCCCTGTTGCTGGCCTAGGTGTAAAAAGATCATTAGAGAGAGCTCTCTACTGTCCCCTCATATATTTGTACATTGTAATAAGATCGCCCCTAAGCCTTCATTTTTCCAAACTGAATAACCCCAAAAATCAGCCACTAAGGTGATGGTGTCTGTGTTCTGGGATAAGGAGGGTGTGCTGCTAGTGGAATACCTTCAAAAGGGTTCCACCATCAGTACAAGGTATTACATTGAACTTTTGGACCAATTGAAGCCAGCTCTGAAGGCCAAAAGGTTCGACAAGCTGTCCAAACGAATTTTGTTCCTGCAAGACAACGCCTCCGCTCACACTGCATGAGCAAACACGGCAAAACTGCCGGAGTTGGGCTTCCAGCTGGTTGACCACCCACCGTATTCAACAGATCTGGCTCCCTCTGACTATCATCTGTTTCCAAACCTGAAGAAATACCTCAAGGGTATTAAATTTCACACCATTTCTGATGCCATGGCTTCTACGGATGCCTGGTTTGAGGTACAACCGAAATCCTTCTTTTTGCTAGGCTTACAGAACTTGGAATACCGATGTAAGAACTGTGTTGACATAAGTGGAGAGTATGTGGAATAAATGTAAAGTTTCATCACCCTATCTTATTTCTTTCTGGTTAAAGCCAAAGACTTATCAGCAACGTGAGCATTTTGAACCCACAGGTGCTTCATAGAATTAGATAACATTATATCGTCATATTGAAAATTTTTATTTTTTCACAAAAATGTTGCTTTAGCACCAAATTTTGCACTTTTACAAGAGGAACAAACAAAAAGTGGACCCAATAGCTTCTTACTCACTTTCTTATGAAAGTGATACTCCATATTTAGTCAAAAAGTTCATTTGGACAAATGAGAGGGTTGACAATGGAAGGAACAATGTTTGAATTTTGGAAAGCAAATTTGGCTGAAATAGATTGCGGGCACCATGTCATTTTTGCAAGGCCCCTAAGGTACCTAAACAGCAGAAACTTCCCCCGTCAAGTGACTCCATTTTTTAAAATAAATCAAGGAATTTATATAGTGGTGTGTTGAGCATCTTGAACTTATAGGTGCTTCACAGAACTTTTTAAAATGTGGATGTGAAAACAATAGTTATGTTTTTTCCTCTAAAATGTTATATCAACCAAAATTTATCATTTTAACAATGGATAGTAGGAGAAACGGGCCCCAGAATTTGTTACACAATTTCTCCCAAACCTAGTTATTCCCCATACATGGTCAAAAACAAATGTTTGGGCACATGGAAGGGCCCGGAAAGCGAACAACGCTGTTTTTTTTTTTGGAACGTTCCTTGACGTGTCAAAAATGCAGAAACAAACAGCCACATGTGACCCCATTTGGCAAACTAAACCCTATAATGAATTCATCTATTGGTGTGGACAGTATTTTTAACCAACAAATTACACAGAATTTTATTACATTGGGCTTTGAAAATGAAAAACGTGAAATTTTACTTAAGCCTCAAAATTTTAATTCACACAAGGATTAACAGGAAAAAATAGACAGGACAATTTGTTACGCAATTTTACCGAATGTAGCAGTACCCAATATTTAGTTGTACATCACTATTTAAGATCATGGAGGGGATCAGATGGAAAGGAGTGCGAATTGGTATTGAGAATGCAAGGTTCTATCTGTAGAGATTGTGGCCTCCATTAGCCGAGCCCCTGAGGCGCCAGATCAGCAGAAACCCCACGAGTGACCCCATATTAGAAATGTCACTGCATAAGGAATTCCTCCAGGAGTATAGTAAATATTTTGAACCCACACGTGCCTCACAGAATTTTATAACATTAACACTTTCTTGTGCAATTTCTCCCAAATGCGGTGATGCCCTATGTCATCAGAAACTGCTGTTTGACCAGTACAGTGACTAACAGGGTATGTCTGCACGCCACGTTCTTGATTTGACAAAAAAAATGCACCCTATGGCAGACTTTGACAACTGTAAACACTGCCTTTGACAAAAAAAATGCATCCAAACACATGCATTTTGAATACGTTTTCCATGCGTTTTGGATGCATTTTTGACAGTGCGGTCTCACGGCGATTCAGCTCTGCTACATCCTTGTTCTGTCACTGCAGCACCATAGAGCATGATTGCTTGCTGACAGCAGACAGAGACAGAGCCGCGCGATGAGAATGAACTCGGGTGAACCTCTGACATAAGTGACATGCTGCTTTTTTTACGCAACGATTTTGACAAATGTTTGTCAAACAAATCGCTGCCTAAAAAAAAGCAACATGCACATGATAATTTCTGATTTCTCATAAGACTTTTGCCAATGACACAGTGCAGTTTAAAACACAACTAAAAAGCATGAAAAAACACAACGTGCGCACATGACCTTATGTAGCATCCATGCCATACTCTTTTTCTGGAGAATTACAAATTTGCCAGCTTAATGCCTATACATTGTGCCCCATATATTGTAGCGCCCCCATACATTGTGTCCACCTTGTGCTTCTGGAGGCACGCATCTCGTAAAATGTTAAGTGCTCTCCCCACTACAATAATGCCTCACACGTGACAAAAGGAGGCGGGCATTTGGATTTGGAAACGCAGATTTCACTGTACTTTATTTGGGGTGTGGAAGCCACATAGCTTTTCCAGAGTCTTTTGTTTTACCAGTAAGGTGGGACCCCTCTATTTTTCTAGTGACAGATGATGGACCTGAGTGGGGGGGCTGGTTTTGAGGGGGTAAACTAATGCCGGCGTGACACGGTACGATATATCGGGCGATATGTCGGCGGGGTCACGTCATAAGTGACGCACATCCGGCATCGTTTGATATATCGTAGCGTGTGACAGCTACGAGCACCGGAGAACGAGCAAAAATACTCACCTTATCGTTGCTCGTTGACACGTCGCTCATTTTCAAAAAGTCGTTTCTTCTTCTGTCCACCGGTTGTTCATCGCTCCCAGGGCATCACACGTCGCTCCGTGTGACACCCCGGGAACGACGAACACAGCTTACCTGCGTCCCGCCGGCAATGCGGAAGGAAGAAGGTGGGCGGGATGTTTACGTCCTGCTCATCTCCGCCCCTCCGCATCTATTGGCCGGTCGCTGTGTGACGTCGCTGTGACGCCAAACGTCCCACCCCCTTCAGGAAGAGGATGTTCGCCGCCCACAGCAAGGTCGTTCGGGAGGTAAGTGCGTGTGACGGGGGTTAACGACTTTGTGCGCCACGTGCAACTAATTGCCTGTAACGCACAAACGACGGGGATGAGTATAATCGCTCGTGCGAACGCACGATAGATCGGCCCGTGTGACGCCGGCATAAGGGTTTCATTGGTAACATTTTGGGGTATAGAACATTTTTGATCGCTTTCAGTATAAGGCTGGGATCACACCCATGTGTTCTCCACTGAGCACTTACAGTGGGGTTTCCATATAGATCTCCCAAAAATGCGATTCAGTCAAAACCCCTGACATAATCTCTCACTCCAATGAGGCAGATGGAGACACTTTGGACTCCATTTGGCATCTGTTTCACTGGTGTCCATCCTTTTAGGCTTGCACAAAACTGTGGTCGTCCACGTATGATCATTAACAAAATGCCTAAAATGATGGAGCACCACCAAAACAGAGACCAAACGGAGCTCAAAGTGCCTCTATCTGCCTCATGAGAGTGGTTACAACAGGGGTTTTGCTCAGCAGAGAGCGCAGGAAACAGTAAAGCGGGGTTTACATGCTGCGACATCGCTAGCATCGGCTAGCGATGTCAAGCGCGATAGCACCCGCCCCTGTCGTACGTGCGATATTGTGTGATCGCTGCCATAGTGAACATTATCGCTAAGGCAGCATCACACGCACATACCTGCTCTGCGACGTCGCTCTGGCCGGCGAACTGCCTCCTTTCTAAGGGGGCGGTTTGTGCGGCGTCACAGCGACGTCACACGGCAGGCGTCCAATAGAAGCAGAGGGGCGGAGATGAGTGGGACGTAACATCCCGCCCACCTCCTTCCTTCCGTATTGTTAGTGGAGGCAGGATGTTCGTTGCTCCTGCGGTGTCACACACAGCGATGTGTGCTGCCGCAGGAACAAGAAACAATATCGGTAAAAAAAGAAAACGATTTTTTGTTTCAGGACGACCTCTCCGCGGCAAATGTGCCGCCCCCTTGCCAGCAGCTGGTCGCTGCTCGGGCCCGGACCTTCAGGGTTAGTGGCTCGAGGGTCTCCGGACCTGGGGTCTCGCGGACACGCCGAATAAAATTGGGGATGTAGATGTACGGGCTAGGCCGTAATAGGTTCGTGATGCCACCCACGGTGTGTGGTGAGGTGGGACACCACCGCTGCGGGTACGGGGCACCCAGGGGAGATGTTGTGCAGCAAGATGTTAACCCCTCCGTGGGCAGGCATGGTGGCCCCGGGATCCGATGGCTCTGGTGCAGGGGAATGACGACCTCAGGGGGTGCTGGTGTACTCACTTTTAGTAAAACACACAAGTCTCTGGTAAACCAAGGTGGTGGTGGCTGGTGCCGCGGCCGATTGCGTTCGGGATTCCCCACCCGGCTGGTGGTCTCTATCCTTTTCCTGCACTGTTTAAGTAGAAAAGACTTCCCAGTTTGAAACGTAGGAGTCCGCTCCCAGCTGGATGTGGCCTAAGGAGCCGTGCCCGCAGATGCTGGCCCGTGGGATCTTTGGGCCCTGGCGGTGACCTCTTATCCCTAATCGTCGGGCTGTTGTCTTGTATGAGGGACTTTGGGTGGGACAGGACCTCTAGTCCTTGCCTCAATCGGTTAATTAACCAGTTCCACTTGTTTTTGGCTCCTGGCTTCAGGGTCCGAGTACCCCCCTTTGTGCTACGGTTTCCGGGTCGGTTCCCTGTGTTGGTAACAGCGGGCTACATCCCTGACCCGGTCCACCTCGGTTCCACCGAGCCGTCTTCCCGTCTCCTACTGACGGAGACCACCGTCTGCCTCCTAGCCAAGGCACCAGGGCTCCTACCCTGGCACCGCTCAACTTGGACTTGACTGCTGAAGCTACCCCTAGCTCCAGCCCACACTCCTCTCTAAACTGAACTCTAACACTCTCCACTTAACTGACTGTTTTTCCCGCCCCGGGCTGTCTAGACCCCTGGGTGGGTGTGTCCCAACTGCCTGGTCACGCCCACTGGTGTGTCTATCTGTCCCTAAGGGGGGTGACTAGGGTTTAATGGTTGGTTGTGTGTTTCCTAGTGAGGAAAGGTGTTATGCGGGGGCCTATTTGTGACTACTTGGTTTAGCTAGGGCGTCACACAAACAATTTTGACCACTTATGCGATCGTTTAAGGTCGCTCATAAGTGTCACACACTGCGATATTGTTAATGACGCCGGATGTGCGTCAGAAACAATGTGACCCCGACGATAATTCATTAACGATATCGTAGCGTGTAAACCCCGCTTAAATGTCAGCTGTGCCCTATTTCGATTTTTAGAAGGTAGAATGAAGAAATACACAGTAGTACCAGAATAGTTCTTAGTTTTATTTTTTGCAGTATTACTGATAGGTACGGCTGGATTATAGGCGGGATAGGCATGGCTCTAGCCCCGGGGCCCCCCACCACAAGAGCTTCTGAGTGGGCCTCCACCACCATCTGTGTGGCCGCCATTTTATTAATGGCGCGTTGTAGCAGGAAGTGGTGGAATGGCCCTTAGAGCAAGGTCCCCTTGCTGTGGTTCAGAGCCGCCAGAGGACCGTACTGTATCTTTAATATATTTCAATATCAGCCGTCACTGTGCTGCAGACATGCCCACTGCACGCTGTGTGGGCTCGGGCCTACAAAGATGATGTCACCGCACGCCTGATGCTGCTTCTTCCTGCCGTAGAGGAGTTTGTGAGAGGACCGGAGCTGAGGCCTCAGTGGATCACAGTAAGTATGAGGTCATCTTTTATGGTGCCGGTCAGGAGGACTGCAGTGAGGAGGTAGCAGGACGCCGCTCATAACTCCAGACGGAATTCCATAGTGTCAGCTCAGCGGCCACATTGCTAGGGATCAGTGTGAGTTATTGAAGAAGTGTGAACTGCTGCAGATCAAGTCGGGCTGTCAGTGCCGGGTCATCGGCTCCAGCCTCATCCCTCCCCTGCAATAACACACACTGAGCCTCAGCAGAGAGCACAGACATCACTACACAGAATCCTGCACTGATCACATCTGAGCCTGCAGGACAGCACAGATTATGCTATATGGCCCACATTACATATAGAATATGTGAGGTCCTGTAGGTCCAGGTGTGATCAGTGCAGGATATTGTATATCTGTGTACATGGTATACCACCTCCAGTGTACAGTAGTGTGATATAGTGTGTACACGGGCGGCACGGTGGCTCAGTGGTTAGCACTGCAGTCTTGCAGCGCTGGGGTCCTGGGTTCAAATCCCACCAAGGACACTATCTGCAAGGAGTTTGTATGTTCTCCCCGTGTTTGCGTGGGTTTCCTCCGGGTACTCCGGTTTCCTCCCACACTCCAAAGACATACAGATAGGGACTTTAGATTGTGAGCCCCAATGGGGACAGTGTTCCTGATGTATGTAAAGCGCTGTGGAATTAATAGCGCTATATAAATGAATAAAATTATTATTATTAATTATTACACACATCAGATGGTATATAATAATGTGTATATTGTATAACATCTGGTGTCTGTATCACAGTATATTGTGTACCAGTCATGTATTCTCCTGGCAGCAGTATGGTGGTAGAATATGGTAAGTGGACAGTATTGGCAAAGAAAAGTGTGAGGGGGCATAATATAGAGACTGGGTAATTTGTGGGGGGGGGGTAAACAGTATAGAGAAGAGGCAGCATAGTAGCCAGTGTGAGGGCACAGTATGCTGAGGAGGGGGAATGTGAGACTGAGGTGCAGTTTAGAGAAGAGGCAGCATGGTGGGCAGTGTGAGGGCACAGTATGGAGGCACAGTATGTTGATGAGGGGGACTGTGAGATTGAAGTGCAGTACGGAGAAGGGGCAGCATGGTGTCCAGTGTAAGGGCACAGTATGGAGGACACAGTATGCTGAGAAGGGGGAAAGTGAGACTGAGTTGCAGTATAGTGATTTTGATACTGAGGGTGAGGGCAGTATAGAGAGGCGATAGCATGGGGGACATTGTGAGGGTACAGCTCAAGATGGGGAGTGTGAGGAGGGAGCACAGTAAAGACATTTGGAAGTATAGTAGTGGGGTCACAATGTAGAGGATGGTGTGAAGAGGGGGCCCAGTACTGAAAGCAGAGGCCATGTACCATAACAGGGACCTTGTGTGGGTCATTTTGAGCAGGGAGCACAGTGAGGGGCAATTATTTATTCAGGCGCACAGCATAGGTCATATATCTTTATTTAGGAACATTAGAATCATTATGCTATTTTTAATGGCATAATGTCGAGATGTGCTGCAGAAGACCCGGGAAGTCTGCAGAGATGAGCTGTGGATGTGAAAAGTCATCATGACGTCTGGACAAGATGGAGAAGAAAGAATAAGATGACTCTGATCAGAGAAGATGTCACCTACAAGGTACCTGCATGTAAATGTATGTGTGTGATACTCAATGCTTCTCATCAGTAGTGTGGTTCCTGTATGGTCCAAAATGTGATAAATATTGATAACAACTCCCAGCAATTTCTTACAATTGTTAAGCACATACTGGGAGTTGTTAATTCATGTGATACAAATGTATATGGGGATATGACATTACAATATATTGTTGTAGTAAACTTGATGCTTGATGTGGTTCTTGTGATTAAGTCCTTTACTGATGAGGATGCTAGTGATTTATTTCGGTACTACTGGTCGTTCTGGTGATGTATTTATGTACCTTTTACTGGTTCTGATCTTGTACACATGTAGCAATCCATAATTTGTAAAATTACATGACCACAAGGGTTTATACATAAGTATTTATGTTAAGTCTCTGTGACTGCAGACTTCTGAATCTTCAGTGTGCACACTGCACACTGTCAGGACTCTCCGATGCCAGCAGGGACAATCATTACAGCATGCAGGCCGCAAGCTGTGAGAATTCAGAAGTCTGCAGTCATATAGAATAACTAGAAATTTTCATTGTAAACCTGGACAATCCCTTTAATAATAAAATTAAGCCAATTCCAGAAGTGGTCACATGACCACTTGCAGGTGATTTTCATACTTCCAGTCACAATTAGCTTCTGTTCCTGATTCTCTTTATAGGCTGTAGTATTTCACTAAACATTGAGAGAATTAGGAAGAGCAGCTCATCGGCACGTGGCTAAGTGTGAAAATGGCGTATGAGCGGTCACATGATGACTACTCAAACCGCATAAGCCGTGTATAGGAGGGGGCGTAAAACTGAACTCTTAAGGCCACTTTACACACAGCAACATCGTTAGTGATGCCGCTGCCAATTGCACCCGTCCCGTCGTTTGTGCGTCACGGGCAAATCGCTGCCCGTGGTGCAAAACATCGCTTACACCCGTCACACATACTTATCTTCCTAGTGCTGTCACTGTGGACGGCGAACCACCTCCTTTCTAAGGGGGAGGTTCGTTCGGCGTCACAGCGGCGTCACTAAGCGGCCGCCCAATAGAAGCAGAGGGGCGGAGATGAGTGGCCCGAACATTCCACCCACCTCCTTCCTTCCTTCCTCATTGCTGGCGGACGCAGGTAAGGTGATGTTCCTTGTTCCTGCGGTGTCACACGTAGCGATGTGTGCTGCCGCAGGAACGACGAACAACCTGCGTCCTGCAACAGCAACGATAATTGGGAAAGGAACGACGATCAACGATTAGGTAAGTAATTTTGATCGTTAACGGTCGTTCATGCGTTTCACACGCAACGACTTTACTAACGAGGCCGGATGTGCGTCACGAATTCCGTGACCCCAACGACATATCATTAGCGATGTAAAGCGGCCTTTACCCCATGGGCAGGAAAACCTAGATCACCTCTGATGCTGTATATGGTATACTGTGTACAGACATCAGCTGTTATGTACTACTCCAGAGATTATACAGTAGAGAGTACATTGTTATTTTTAGCAACCATTGCTGACAGTGAAAACTTTCCCTGTATTTTTACTATTCCTTGGCTGTCTTAACATGGGATCAATAAAAAATATGTGAGTAACTCTACTTTCTGTGTATATTTGATGGCTGTGAGTTATCCTGGACTGTGTGTGTATTGTAGTACTGTAAATCTGAATGTGGCAGAACAGGATAAGATACATGTTCATTGGATTTATATCTAATGCTACACTTCACGCTCTACTGTTATGGCTAAGTATGTTAACGTTATTAGGCCCCCACCAGATTTTCTGCCCAGGGGCCCCCACCAACCTTAATCTGGCCCTGCTGATAGGACAGATTTATTCTGTGGGTCGGTGCCATTACAGCAATGCCACATTTAGATAGTTTTTGTTTTTTACGTTCTGCTTTTATCACAGACTAAAAATGCTTTTTTTAATAAATAGTTTTTCCATTGCAAAATTCTGCAATCTGTATCTTTTTAATTTTTTGGCAAACAGGGATGTATGAGTCTTATTTCTTGTGAGACAAGTTTGGGATTTTTTGGTACCATTTTGAGGAACATAACATTTTTTTATTACTTTTAATCAGATTTTTCAGATGAAGAATGTACAAAAACCAGCAATTCACTTGTTGTTTGTTTATATTTTTTTTGAGCAGTTCACTGTGCAATAAAAGTGATAAGACCGATACTAGCTTTACATCGCTTTGTTATGCTTTTCTACTTTTAGACACTAAAAACAATATTTTGTTTTTGCATCGCCATATTCTGAGACCTGTAACTTTTTTATTTTTTTTCCAAAAGAGCCATATTAGAGCTTGAATTGTGCTGAATAGTTTGCCATTTTCTTTTCTACCAGTTTTCTTTTCCAATATATTTTTTGATCACTTTTTATTCCCTTTTTGTGTGCCAGTATAATAGAAAAATGCCAATTTTTTAAATGGTATTTGCCACATGGAATAAGTAACATGACATTTTTACAGATCGCATCGTTCCGGTTGCGGCGATACTAATTTTGTGCATGTTTCTTTGGTTACTTTTGTGTTAACACAAAAACTGCGTTTCTAATAGCGAAATGGTTTTCATGAATTCTGTGCGCTTTTTTTGTGTTTATTCACTTTTTTATACTTTTTATTTAACTTGTTTTTACATTTTCACTTACTTCCACTGTCGAACAAGAATATTTTTTTTACTCTGGTCACTGGTCTCATGTACTACTATATATGCTATATATATACACTTGTGTACAACAGCACGACTAGACATGCGTGACATTACTCAATGCAAATAAATTGAGCGGAGTCAGATATATCTAGCCAAAATGTGGCTAGAAGTATACAAATCACATACTAGCGCTCACATGACTGTCTACTCATGTCACTGGCAAGGGAAAATCCTAAGGCTGCGACCGCACTTTGCGTTCACCTACTTGCAGTTCTAAACGCACGTTTTGTGCTTAATTGATTTGACAAAAGTTGCCTTTTTCAGAAATTTAGCGCTGAAAACACATGCATATTTACCGCATTTTGGATGCGTTTTCTGCGCTTTTTAACTGCTTTTCCACCTGCGTTATGGCAGATGCGTTTTGGAAATCTAGACACTGCTAAATAAAGGTTAAAAATTCAAATATATTGAAAAAAGAGAAAAAAAAGGATTAAATACATAAGTTCAGAAATTAAAATGAAAATAGAAATATATAATGGAATTATAGCGGTAATATCATATTTCGTAGATAAAAAGCACTAAATTTAATATTTTCTTTATTTTAACTGTCGGATTATGTGTGTGTGAATTCATATGAATTCATTAATTTAATGTGCAAAAAGCATGCGTTTTGTCAGGTCAAAACGCATGTTTTCTGCACTGAAAAAGCAGGAATTTGTAGGAATCTTGGTTTTTGCCATTTCTCATTGACTTCAATGTTAGCAAAACGCACCCAAAATGGCAAAAACAACTGACATGCTGCTTCTTTGAACGCATGGTTTTTGCACCAAAATATGCAAATTAAACGCAGCATTTAGAAACGCAAAGTGTGGTCAGGAAATCTTCATTTTCCATAGACTTTGCTGTGAAATCAAAACGCATGCCTTTTGGCATGAAAAAGGTGCTTCTCAAAACGGACCTAAAAAGCATCTGAAACACAGGTGGAAACGCAAAGTGCGGTCACAGCCTAAAAGTGTGCTTGCTGTGAAAATTCATAAGTCTTCACCAAGAGTGACTGCAGACCTTCATCACAAACCTGAACAAGCCCTTTAATTATGAAAGTAATTAGAGATCCACCCACGCCTATTAACTAGTTAAATCCCACTGTCAATCTCTGATAGCACGATTTAACGTGTGCTGGCAGGGAGCGCTTCATTCTCTGCCCCACTTGACGGCCCTGTGACATGATCACGGGGTGCCGATGGGATGTCATGACAGCCGGAGGTCAGCTGATGACCCCTGTTACTGTTGTGACATTCCTGTGAACGCCAGCTGATTGATGGCGTTCATAGGAACACAGCACTGCTCTGTACAGCACAAACGATCAGAACAGCGCAGCTTTAAGTCCCCTAAGGTGACTAGAAAAAAGTTTTAACAAAATGAAAAACAAGCACAAAAGTTCAAATCAGCTCTCTTTTCCCTATTGAAAATAAAACAATAAAAAAATACACATATTTGGTATTGCCACATGAAGAAATGCCCGATCTATCAAAACATAAAATAAATTAATCTGTAAAGACCGTAATCAAATTGCCAGAAGTACATTTTTGGTTGTCTCAACATTGCAATAAAATGCAATAAGAGGCAGTCAAAAAATCACACCTATCCAAAAATTGTATAATTAAGGCCCCTTTCACGCATCAGTTTTTTGCCATCAGTCGCAATCCATCCTTTTGTGAAAAAAAAACGGATCCAGCGCTGGATCAGTTTTTTTTCTTATTGACTTGTATTAGCGATGGATGGCCTCACGTTTCATCCATCGGGTGATGGATCCGTTGAAAAATGTTTGTCCGGTGGCCTAGCTCAGTATGTGAGTGGAAGCAAATCCTGTAGCTCCTGCCAAGCATCTAGAAAATCCTTAGGGAAGAAACCCAAAAAACACTCTCAGAAGTCATAGGCTGCAGCTGGACGACCCTCTTAAATCTAAATTTAAATCTACATTTAATGGACTCTAAAGGAAAGGGGTCTGCAAACACCACTGAGGATGGGAGGAAATGGAATCCTGGCTATGGAAAGGGACTTTCCAACTCATACTGGACTAGCAATGCATAAATACTGAATTAATTTTTTTTCTCCTCCCCCCCCTCTTTTTTTTGTTTTTCTTTTTCTCCCCTCTCGCTCCTCTTATTCCACCCTCTGTCTTCTTCTTATACTACTTTTCTCTTTCTCTTCTTTGTTTTACCCACTTCCTCTCCCCCTTTCTTTCTCCTTTTTTTTTCCCTTCTTCCTTCCCGTAACTTGCTTTCGTTCTTCCCCCTTAACATTAAAAAAAAAAGGGCATTGCGAGAATATGGCAGGACTGCAATACTGATCAGATGGACAGCCGGATACCGTGCACGACAAACAGGCGGAGTCCGCCCCTCCTTCTGGAGGTCCTGGTTCTTGTGTTATTAATGGTTGATAGGGCCATGTCCGTCGTAAAAGAGGAAACACGACAAAAGATGGACACGGTATCTGGCAGACTTGCCAAGGCAAACATATGCCCTCTGTCCCTGATACAAAGGGGACTGGTGGCAACAATCTGTTACTATGTTTATTGTTGTGGGGGTGTTTATATTGGGGGGGTAGGGGGAGGGTGGGCCGGTCGACAGTCTCATTTGGCCTATTAAGGAGCTCTGGGAGAACGAGAATTTATCAATTAATCATATGGCAGGACACATTAAGCTAATTAGTTGGAATGTTAGGGGCTTAGCCTCTAGCATCAAAAGGCAAGCAGTATTTCAATTTTTACGCACAGAAAAACCTGACCTAATTTGCTTGCAGGAAACACACATGACACCGGAGAAGCTGCATCTACTGGATAGAAGGTGGCTCAGGGTGTGGTATCATTCCACATATTCTGCATACTCCAGAGGGGCCAGTATACTAGTACGCTCAGGCGCACGGTTTGAATTTCTAAAGGTCATCGTGGATAAAGATGGGCGGTATGTATGTCTTTCCTGTAGGCTCGGGACAAGAGCCGTAGTAATTATATCCCTATACATACCTCCGCCATATTGCAGCAAACTACTTCACAGTCTGATAAATTTATTGGCAGACTTTCCGGGGGTTCCCTTTATGATAATGGGAGATTTTAATAATATTCCGAATTCACATTGGGACAAAGGGAGACATGATGTACGAAAAATGGGGGGTAACTGTACACCATTCGGTAATTTACTTAAAGAAACAGCGCTGATTGACCTGTGGAGGACTCGGCATCCGGAAGTGTATCAATACTCCTGTTATTCGGCTACGTTCTCGTCCCTTTCGCGCATTGATCTGGCCTTGGGCAATGAAGCAATGCAAGGTTTGGTAGTAGGTACTAAATACTTCCCCAGGACGGTTTCAGATCATTCGCCCCTGTGTGTTGAAATAGACCTGGGGGAACAACAAAACCAAAATAGACCCTTATGGAAATTAAATCCCTTTTGGTTACAATTAGTGGAAGAAGGGGGGGGTATTAGTGATAGTTTAAGGGAATACCTTAAGTTCAATGGAGGATCAGCATCTATTGGAATGGTTTGGGAGGCAATGAAGGCGTACTTGAGGGGATTGTATATAAGGGGTATATCTTAGGTAAAGTCGGAGGCAAGAAGGCAGAATCAGCTTGCGTTTCAGGAATTGGGGGAAGCGGAAGATGCTTTAATATCAGACCCCACGCCGGCGGCAAAAGCTAGGATGAAGGCAGCTCAAAAGATGGTTAATAGATTGACCATACAGGCAGCGGAGAGAAAGAAAATGTTCCAAACCATGCAGTCCTTTGAGAATGGAGAACGGGTGGGTCACCTAATATCAGTGATAGCTGCGGCACAGAGGGAATCGACATATATTGCACGGTTACAGTCAGTAGATGGGGCAGTTGTCACGGACACCTCGGGGATCCTAAAAGTACTAGAAACATTCTACTCTGATCTATACTCAGTCACGGTGCACCCGGAGGCGGGGGAGGTGGATGAATTTCTAGGGAGAGCTCAGGTGCTATCCTCTCAAGGGAATCTAGAGAGTTACTAGATGAGCCATTTGACTTAGAGGAGTTGGAGCTAGCTCTGAGTGATAGGGCGAACGATAAGGCGCCGGGGGTAGATGGGTTTCCAGCTGAAGTATATAAGCAACATAGGGAGGTTTTACTGCCGGTGCTGCTTAAGGTATATAATTCATGTATGGAGAGAGGAGAGCTGATGCCGTCTATGCAGGAGGCAATAATTGTGGTACTCCCTAAAGAAGGCAAAGACCCGGGTTTGCCAGCCTCTTACAGACCGATTTCACGATTGACGGTAGATGTAAAGCTCCTGGCTAAGATGCTTGCAAATAGGCTCACCAAAGTCATTACATCGCTAATACACCCAGATCAAGCAGGGTTTATGCCCAACAAATCCATGGCAACTAACCTTAGGAGACTGTACCTGAATATGCAGATACCGGCGGAAAATAAGGGGAGGCGGGTTATTCTCTCCCTAGACGCGGCCAAAGCTTTTGACAGCGTAGAGTGGGGGTACCTATGGGCTACGATGCGATCAATGGGGTTTGGGGAAGTATAAATTAGGTGGGTGCAGCTGTTGTACTCTGCTCCTATGGCAAGAATTAGGGCGAATGGCATCATGTCAGATAGATTTTCTCTCTATAGGGGCACAAGGCAGGGGTGCCCACTATCCCCCCTGTTTGCTATCGAACCACTGGCGGCGGTGATGCGGCGGGATCCTGGTGTAGTGGGTTACCGATATGGGAGTGCGAAGGAGAAAGTGGCCTTATATGCGGACGATTTATTATTGTTTCTGGCAGATGCAAGGAGTTCCTTGGAGGCGGTAATGAGGGTCATATCTAACTTTGGAAGGATATCAGGGCTCACGATAAATTGGGACAAATCTATTTTGATGCCACTAGATGAAACGCCTTCCAATGTAGTGGTGACTTGTGCTCCGGTTCAGGTGGTGTCAGAGTTTAAATATCTGGGAATTATTATATCCAATAAACTGACTGACTATGAACGTCTTAATCTCACCGCCCTTTTACTTAAGTTCAAACAAAAGATTCTGGCCTGGTCCAAACTGTACCTTTCGGTGGTGGGGAGAGTCAACTTAGCTAAAATGATACTAATGCCCCAACTGCTCTATGTGCTCCATAATGCCCCGGTATGGCTACCACAAAATAGGTTTTATAAAATAAATTATATTTTCCGAGGCTTAATCTGGGGAAAGAAGCGCCCACGGATGAGGTTAGAATATTTACAGAAACCAAAAGATGAAGGGGGACTAGCTCTACCTAATCCTTGGTGCTATTACTTAGCTGCCCAGAGCCAACACATGGTGGGGTGGGGTATGACAGGTTTGGAGACCTCGGCGGGGAAAATATTACAGTATGTGATCGGAAAAGGTCCTCTGCTGGCAAGTTTGGAGGCGGGAAAGTTTCGTCCACACTCTGCTTTATATCCTACTATACAGTTGATAGATAAAACCAAAAAAGAAAAAAACGAATACAAAGGTCTATAATGTATACAAAATATTTTATTAATTAAAACCATTTAATCTCAAGAGACACAGCCGAAGCTGGACAATAGGCGTCACAATCCATACAATCATATCGTCCCTGTCTCAAAGTTCAATATAAATATGGAGTATATATATAAAAATATAAAACTGAATAATATATCACAACATTATATATGATCAACCATGTAGGAGTTCATCAAGTTATATCTCAGACCAATAGATGTATAAATACAAAAAAATACATTAATCAGTTAATCATAAAGTGATAAGTATATAGATAAGCAAATCTTGGACCAATACATAAATGTGGCCAAGAATTATGGTTACTAAACAATCAAAAAGTGCAAAGTGCAAGATAAGTAAATAAAAAATAATAATTAAAAAAGAGAGAGGAGAGATCAGTGTGTATACATATAAATATATTGCTATTTAAATAGTTAAAAGAACAGGAAAAGCTCCATAGATTGCTGGAGAGAGTTAATGTTATTACCAGTACTTAGAAAGGGAGGGGGGAGGGGAGGATGATAGTTCCCCAAATGATAAACTCTCAAGATGGAGGATATAAGTATATATATACAGAAATGTATTAACACTCTGGGGCAAGGGGTAAATCAGAGAGCAAAAAGAGCCCTTATTGAATGATACCAGGGACAGTAGCTGTGACAAGGATAACGATATGCAAGTCTATTAGTCATGTAATAAGATTAGAGGAAGTAAACACTGCAGCCTTGTCGGGTGCCACTATGATAATTACTGCTGCATAGACTGAATGCCCTAATCAGAGGCAGAGGCAAAAAACAAAGCCTGTGATCTGTGCACTGACGCCGAGCGCTGGTAAGAACAGAGTAGTACAAGTAGTACAAGCAGGCACATTACCTGATAGCTGCAAAGGTCACCAGATGCTGATACAGGATTGTGACGCTCCCCGACGCTGGCGTTTCGGCGCTTCCTTCTTCAAAGGGCCGAAAGACGGAAGAAGAAGGAAGCGCCGAAACACTTTTTGATTGTTTAGTAACCATAATTCTTGGCCACATTTATGTATTGGTCCAAGATTTGCTTATCTATATACTTATCACTTTATGATTAACTGATTAATGTATTTTTTTGTATTTATACATCTATTGGTCTGAGATATAACTTGATGAACTCCTACATTGATCATATATAATGTTGTGATATATTATTCAGTTTTATATTTTTATATATATACTCCATATTTATATTGAACTTTAAGACAGGGACGATATGATTGTATGGATTGTGACGCCTATTGTCCAGCTTCGGCTGTGTCTCTTGAGATTAAATGGTTTTAATTAATAAAATATTTTGTATACATTATAGACCTTTGTATTCGTTTTTTTCTTTTTTGGTCTAATCAGTAATCCCCGAAGTGGTCTCATGGTCCCTTTGTACCCCTGCACCCCTAAAGACACAAAATAAAAAATACACATAGATGAATACATAGGATACAGTGCATATGTGTGTGTATATATGTATGTATATATGTATATATATATATATATATATATATAGAGAGAGAGAGAGAGAGAGAGAGAGAGAGAGAGAGAGAGAGGGAGAGAGAGAGAGAGAGAGAGAGTGTATTTTGGGGTGTGGTACGGGCGTCATCACTTAAACTGTTCTTTGAGTTGATAGATAAAGTATGGGGTAAGATCAAACAGATGAGACAGGTAACCGGGTTCACTAGATATACCCCCATGTGGGACAACCCCAACATTCCGGAATTTTTATCCCTTAAAGAATTTGGGCAATGGAGGAGAATTGGTATCTGGTACCTCTCCCAAGTGATGGATGGAAACATATTTAAGACTTTTGAAGTACTGCTAAAAGTCTTCCCACTGGGACATAGTATGTGTTATAAATACCTGCAGCTACGTCACGCATTTGAATCGCAGAACAGAATAACACCAATTGTTATACAATCAGATAGTGTAATTAATATATTAGGGACGCAGAGAGGGACGTCAGGATGTATATCGATGGTCTACGGGGGACTTCTGTCCATGTCGGTTGGGAGGCAACAAATTGGGGCATATGCAAGGTGGGTGGAAGATTTGGGAGAAATTGGGGAGGAGAAATGGGAGTCTATTTTGCAATATGTCATCAAAATATCTCTGAGCGAGGCAAAACGGCTATCGCAATTATATGTTATATACAGAGTATATAGAACCCCCGTGTGGATGAAGAAAGTGGGCGTGAGAACAGATTCCAAGTGTCCAAAATGTACTGTGGAAGAAGCAGGGATCATGCACATGTTGTGGGAATGCCCGTGTTTACAAGGGTTCTGGATCACAGCGTTAAATTTAATGCAATCAGTGATGCAAGTGGACCTACCCAGAAACCCGCTGGTGTGTGTGCTGGGCTATGTGGATGAAGTGGGAAACCCGCTGGTGTGTGTGCTGGGCTATGAGGATGAAGTGGGGGCGGATGAACAGGAGAAACTGGCAGTGACACGATTGTTGTATGCAGCAAGGAAACTAATTGCCTTGTATTGGCTATCTGAAAAAGCACCGACACGTAAGGAATTTGTTGAAAAAGTGAATTATATAATTTATATGGAGAAAAATGTTTATATTAACCCCTTCACGACCGGCCGATTTTTCGTTTTCCGTTTTTTTTTTTCGCCATTCTTTTTCTGAGAGACATAACTTTTTTATTTTTCAGTCAATATGGTCATGTGAGGGCTCATTTTTTGCGTAACGAGCTGTACTTTTAAATTAAACCATCAGTTTTACCATATAGTGTACTAGAAAACGGCAAAAAAATTCCAAATGCAGAAAAATTGCAAAAAAAGTGCGATAGCACTATGGTTTTTGAGATATTTTATTCACTGTGTTCACTATATGATAAAACTGATGTGTGGGTGTGATGCCTTAGGTCAGTGCGAGTTCGTAGACACCAAACATGTATAGGTTTACTTTTATATAAGGGGTTAAAAAAAATCGGAAGTTTGTCCGAAAAAAGTGGTGCACGTTTTACGCCATATTCCGTGACCCGTAGCGTTATCATTTTTCGGGATCTATGGCTCAATGATGGCTTATTTTTTGCGTCTCGAGCTGATGTTTTTAATGGTACCATTTTTGCGCAGATGCTACGTTTTGATCGCCTCTTATTGCATTTTGCGCAAAAGTTGTGGCGACAAAAAAACATGGTTTTGACGTTTGGAATTTTTTTGCCGCTACGCCGTATACTGATCAGATTAATTGATTTTATATTTTGATAGATCGGGCGTTTCTGAACACGGCGATACCAAATGTGTGTATATTTTTATTTTTTTAACCCTTTAATTTTCAATGGGGCGAATGGGGGGTGATTTAAACTTTTTTGTTTTTTTTAATTTTTTAAAACTTTTTTTTTTACTTTTTTTTTTTATTTTACTAGTTCCCCTAGGGGGCTATTGCGATCAGCATTCCGATCACTCTGCAGTATCTGCTGATCACAGCTACAAGGCTGTAAACAGCAGATACGCTCTCTTTCTCTTTTGCTGTGCCGCTGGCACAGCGAAAGTGAAAGCAAGTCAGGTGTAGTACAGGAGTCATCACATGACCCTGTGCTACCATGACAACTATCGGGAGTCACGTGATCGCGTCACATGACTTCCGGTATCGGGCGGTAAGTAAAACTTTACCGCGATCGCGCTTATAATGGCGCTGTCACATATTGACAGCGCCATATAAGGGGTTAAACGGCACGAGCAGATAACGATTCTGCTCGTGCCTAGCAGGCACACATCTCAGCTGTGAAAATCAGCTGAGATGTGTGCCGATCGCAGCATGATGCTGCCGGCAGACCGCGGGCAGTAACATTATGACCGCAAGGACGTAATTTTACGGCCCGCGGTCGTTAAGGAGTTAAAAGGGGAAGGAGAACTCAATATGAGAAGATCTGGAGCAAGTGGCTGGACTTTCCAGGATTAGCGTCATTTGATCTACTGAAAGATAGGATATTTAGACTATAGGTAGGAAAGGAAAGATCGCAGTGGCTGAGAAATAAGGAGGGCAGGTCATTATGTGAATAAAGAGGGATGCAGAGAGTGGAGGGGTGAGACTGTCGACCGGAAGAGGGTGGGGGGAGGGGAGGGGAGGGGGTATGTGTGAGGACTACCATCACAATTTGTTGTTATGTTTATGAAAGTTTTAAAATGCAATAAAAATGTATCTGATTTAAAAAAAAGAAAAATGTTTGTCCGGTCAACGGAGCCGACATCCACGTGAACGTTTTTGTTGTGCGTCAAAAGAACGGACCGCGACGGATCTGTCATCGTCCGTCGTTTGTTATAATGAAAGCCTATGGGCGCTGAATCCATCACAATCCGTCAAATGACAGATTCCTGCTCCGAATCCATTTTTTGGTAACCGAGCATGCTCAGATGTGTAAATTCCATTCTGGTCATAAGCTTTGGCATGAAAAAAGTGGTACGACTGATCCGTTTTTTTACTGGATCTGTCGCATCAGTTTTACCACAATCTGTGACGGATCCATCGCATCAGTCACAAAACGGATTGTGACTGATGACAAAAAACTGATGTGTGAAAGGGGCCCAAAAATGTAGGCTCAGGACACAAAATATAAGCCCTCACTGAGCCCCAGATCCCAAAAAATGTTTTGTTTTTTTTTTAACAAATTTCAGAATTTTTTTACACCACTTACAAAAAGCTACAGTATACATGTTTGGTATCTATGAACTTGTACTGACCTGGAGAATCATACTTGGTATCTATGAACTTGTACTGACCTGTAGAATCATACTGCCAGGTCAGTTTTACTATGTGGTGAACATGGTAAATAAAAGAAACAAAAAACAATCGTGGAATTGCTCTTTATTTCCAATTCCACCTCACTTGGAAGTTTATTCCTGTTTTTCAGTACAAGATGTTGCAGAATGAATGGCGTCATTCAAAAGTACAACTTGTCCCACAAAAAACAAGCCCTCATATGGCTATATTGATAGAAAAATAGTTATGGGTCTTGGAAGAAAGGTAGGAAAAAACTAAAATGGAAAATTGCTGGGTGGTGAAGGGGTTAATGGTGCGGCGCACGTCTGTGTTCAGCTGTGCAGTTGGGGGGATTTCTTACTCAGGAAATGCATGTGTATATACTGTATATGTGACCTTTTATTCTCAGGGGTGCGGTGATCAGTGCGGCAAACTGCAGTGACTGAATCCCGGCTTTAAGACATCAACATGAACGTTTGACAAGATTAAGAAGAAAAATACTGTAATCATACGGGATGTCAGCGGTAAGTTACTGGATGTAAATATTTATTCTGTATTGGGGTACTGTAAAGGGAAAAACGAACCGGTCAGCGGCACTAAACAACCATGAAGAGGTAAGCTATTACCGATCGGCAGTAGTTTACATCTGTCTGTCTGTTTGTCTGATTAAACAGGCTATTAATGGGTTGGTCTGAAATTAAATTTTATTTTCATCCTAAACTCTATTTAATGTCATAATCTAATATTATTTTTTACTATACTAGTTAATTAATTAAAAATATTGTATCCTTCCCTCACTAACTGCTATATATTTTTTTCCTTCTTCCTCTTTGATGATGGCTCATTCAAGAAACCCAGTGCATGCTAGGATACTCAAACTAACGCCATCAGGGGACACAGACGTGGTCTCGATGTATAGCGACGTTTCCTACTACATAGTATCCTCTATTATGTAAAGCACTATTTTAGATATATAGTGCTGTACATAAGGGAAAAAAAATTTCTGTGGCGTGTCTCTGATATATTATAACTGCAGATGTGCACCAGAGCACTTGTCGCGGACGGGTGCTGGCTCTGCTGCGGCAACCGGGGCTGCTCGAGGGGCGCTCGGATCCGGGATCGTGTCCTGGGCTTCAGTGGTGACCGGACCGGGGCTCGTGCAACCGCCCGTCCTTGCACACCGTGAAAAAGGGAGGTATTTACAGGGGAGATTGTCTGTGACGCCACCCGTGGGTTGCAGTGATGGGATAGTGGCACTGCCGCTGCCTGGTATGTGAGTGCCTGGGGCTGATGGAGCAGGCCAGCATGATGGGATTCCCTCCACGAGTAGGGGAGGTGTAGTCCCGGGGGCCAGGTGTGGGTAAGGAGCAGGGCTGAGGCGTTGTCAGCAGGTTGGACCGGGTGACACTGGTGTACTCACAATTATGAATAATCCACACACTGTAAACCAAGGCCGGATGCGGGTTGCCTCTGGAGGGGTGTGCTGGTCCTGCACACAGGTTGGCAATTTGGGGCCCTTCCTCCTGCACTTGTGTCTTGTGGTGTATGGATTAACCCCGCTTGGAATGGGAGAAATCCACTCCCCTGCAGCTTTGGACGCAGAGGGAGCCGTTGCTCGCATACGCTGACTCGTGGGACTTCAATGGTTTCTTGGTGAATACCCTGTCCCCCGCGTTGGGCTGCCGGTCTGCTCTATCTGGGCTTCTCTCTTCGGGTACAAAGCCTGGTACCTTGCCCCGCTGGTTAATTAACAAGGGGCTTAAAGCTTGCCTCGTCCTAGGGTCCAGGTATCCCGCCCATGCACGGCCTCCGGACCGGATTCCCGTCATCAGTACTGACGGGCTACAACCCTGCCCCGGTCCACTTCAGGTCTCCTGCGACCGGATCTCCATCGCCTGTAGCCCTACAAAGCCATCTGCCACCTAGTCGGGTCTCCCATGGTCCAAGGGCTCCAACCCTGATCACGCTGCACTTCAGCTCCTGTCACCGACTGATCCTCCTACTCTTCACTTCAACTCTCTCTCTCTCTGACTTCCTTTGACTCAACTCCAACTGCAACTGCAACCCCACTGACTGGTTCCCACCCCTTGTCACCTCAAGACCCAGAGGTGGGCATTCCCATCCGCCTGGTCCAGCCCACTGGTGTGTCCTGACTGTTATGGGGGGGGCGACTAGGATTTGTGGCTGGTGTTCCTGTGTGTGGGATGTGTGGTGTTAATTCCCAAGGAGGAGGCGATTCCTGTACCCTTGGTGGGGGGTACAGTCATCTGTGACTACCTGGTTTTGCCAGGGCGTCACATACTCGTGTGTTAATCACGTGAATTATCACATGGTTTGTCAAAGGAAATCATGTGACATCACATGTTACACAAGTGCTAGGGGTGGCATGACCTCGAAACTGCCCGGTGCCTTAGCTAGTCTAATGGGGGCTTTACACGTTGCGACATCGCTTCCGAAATATCGTAGGGGTCACGTCGTTAGTGACACACATCCGGCGCCGGTAACGTCATCGCAACGTGTAAATCCTATGGGCGCCGATAAACGATCGCAAAAGCGTCGAAAATCGGTGATCTGTGTAGCGTCGTTCATTTTCATAATGTCGGGTCGACCGCAGGTATGATGTTGTTTGTCGCTCCTGCGGCAGCACACATCACTGTGTGTAAACCCGCAGGAACGACAAACATCTCCTTACCTGCGCCCAGACGGCAATGCGGAAGGGAGAAGGTTGGCGGGATGTTATATCCCGCTCATCTCCGCCCCTCCGCTTCTATTGGCCTGCCAATTAGTGATGTCACGGTGACGTCGCTGTGACGCTGAACGCACCTCCCTCTTGAAGGAGGGATAGTTCGGCAGTCACAGCGACGTCGCCGAGCAGGTATGTGCATGTGAAGCTGCCGTAGCGATAATGTTCGCTACGGCAGCAATCACCACATATCGCATGTGCGACGGGGGCGGGTACTATCACGCTCGCCATCGTTAGCCGATGCTAGCGATGTCACAACGTGTAAAGTACCCCTTATTCTGCTACTGATTAGACATAGCAACCAATATATGATATATCAGTCCTGGACACTTGAGAACATAACAATGGGGTCCAGGTGGCACAAGTCCTTAATTTTAGTAACAAGATGGAAGACCCATGTTCAACTCTTAATCCTGCTTTACATGTTACGATTCTGCATACCATATCGTATGCGATGGTAACCGCCCCCATTGTATGTGCGGAACGTTCAATTTTGTTGAATGTCCCGCACAAACGATTAACCCCCGTCACACGTACTTACCCATCCATACGACCTCGATGTGGGCGGCGAACGTCCACTTCCTGGAGTGGGAGGGACGTTCCGCGTCACATCGACGTCACGCGGTAGCCGGCCAATAGAAGCGGAGGGGCGGAGATGAGCGGGACGTAAACATCCCGCCCACCTCCTTCGTTCCGCATTGCTGGCCGGGAGCTGCAGGACGCAGGTAAGATCTGTTCATCGTTCCCGGGGTGTCACACACGGCGATGTGTGCTACCCCGGGTACGATGAACAACCTGACATTCAATTCATGAGGAATGAACGACGTTCATGCGATGAACATTTTACCATTCACTCGCAATCGCACGTAGCTGTTACACACTACAATGTACCTTACGATGCCGGATGTGCGTCACTTACGATGTGACCCCGCCGACACATCGTAAGATATATTGTAGTGTGTAAAGCGGGCTTTATACAGGGTGATCTACTATATTGTCTTTAAGAATAACAGATACATTTGGGATTATCCCTTGCTTAAGAAACATATACAATGGAAAACTTGCGGACAGATTATGTCCAATCCCTTCAAATAGCGACCAAATACTTTTCATTAGCCAAGTACTGGAAAATACACATTTCACCATAGATCTTATTCTATATATCACCAAAGGAGGGTTTTCTTTTATATAATATCACAGATTATACCTGTCCTAAATTCATGCAGACCTTCTACATTGTATGTGATGCTGCCCTGAAATCAGGAGGTTTTGGATGCAGATTGACATCTTTGTAAACACAAGCTTAACACAAAATTGCCCAAACACAATATATTTTGGCTCTATTTGGAATTCTCTTACAAGAGATGGAAAAACATGAAAAGAAAATATTGTTTTATATCTCTGCGGCCGCACATAAATCAATATTACATTGTTAGATAGTGACAACGTCCCTGCCCATGAGAAGACTGTTCCTGGAAAAACTCTAATTTCTAGTTCCAATGGACTGAATTGAATGATCTTTCTTAAAAGAAAACAGAAATAAACAGTTTTAATGGATTTGGAATAAATATGTCCTTCCAGAACAAGTTGGAACTAAAGCAATGTTTTGGTCAAATGACCTGGTATATTGAGCAAATTACAAGTGATGCTGCCTTAGGCCGCTTTCACATGTTCGTGAAAAACCATGCACGTTTTTCACGGACGTGTCAGAGGTGTGTTTTGCCCTCCGGGAGCCGTGTTTATGGCCTACGTGTGTGTGTTCTCCGTGTGTTATCCATAATAACACACGGAGTACGGGAACTTTCTGCTCACCTGTCCCTGGTGTCGCTGTCCGTGGTGCTGATCTTCGGTCTCCGGTCCTGCTGACTCCCCGCTGCGGCAGCAGCTTCCGGCCGCAGAGAGGTGAATATTCAATGAGCATAATGAGCGGCGGTCGGAAGTAAGTGACAGCAGCGGCAGAGACAGGAGGGCTGGAGAAGGTGAGTAAAGTTTTTTTTTTTTTCTCAAACACATGTGTTTCCTCCGGCGCGTGTCACACGGAACACCTCCGTGTGGTCTGTTTGCGTTCCGTGTGACACCCGTGATGCCGGAGAAAAATGGACATGTTGACGTGTGGAGCACATGGATACATGTATGCTCCACATGTACACACGGTCCATGGCAGAACACGCACGTGAGCGCAGACCCATTGATTTTAATGGGTCTATGTGTGCCTGTGCCTCCGGTACGTGAGGAAAAGGACCAAACACGTACCGGAGACAAGGATGTGTGAAAGAGGCCTTACATGTATCATAATGGGATGACCAATGATATGAATTAAAATATTATTCTCAACCCTTTGACAATTTGAGTGTCCAAACCTCCCGTTTCCACTTTCTCTTGTACTCCTCCTCCAACAGTATATTTATATTAACTTTTCATTTTAAACTATGTAAAGATTTACATGCAGAATTTAATCTGTCAGCAGGTTTTTGTTATATAATCTGAAGACACCATGGTGCAGGGGTTAAAACATAGAATTCGATTAGAAGACTTCCGGTTTCGGTGCTGAGATGTGAAGACGGCGGGGAAGCAGCTCCGGACGTCCCCTAACCTCTAACCTGAAAATTACTCCCTGGTGCGCAAATCATCCCAATATGAGAGGTTGGAGGAGGGCTGTGAGAGATGGCGATGCATGGAGCTTTACTCACTGGGAAGCGGAGGAACGCCGAGCAAAGTCCATGGAGACAGGTAAGAGGAGTCTGTGCAGGCCTCTAAGATGGCGCTGGACAAGACGCGGGAGAAGAGAAAAGAGGGAGTGAAGCACACAGCAGGGGAGACGGGCAGTTTGCAGAGGGAGTATGGCAGAGAAGGTCAGCAGTCACTGGGCAGAGATATAGATTACCCCTGACTGACCAGAAAGGAGGCAAAGCATTTAACCAATGACATCAGGGAGACGCTAGTCACTTCAGTGAAGGTGGCTTTATCTGCGCTGCAGGAAGATGTGGAGCAGCATGATGTACGGCTGACAGAAGTGGAACAGAGGGTGTTTGATGCGGAGGAGGCTCTGGCAAGGATGGAGAGATGTCTCAAGAAACTAGATACCAATTGTCATACAATGAAAGATAAAATTGATGACCTTGAAAACAGGTCTAGGAGGAGCAATGTAAGGCTGGTGGGGCTACCAGAATTTGTGCTTAACCTACAGTTGGATGCGTTATGTGAGGTGGATTTACCCCAGGCACTGAGCAAGAGATGCTGCGTGGAGTGAGCCAACAGGGTAAGCCCCATAAAAGAGACAGAGGGAGCAAGGGATGGAGGTGATGCAGCCAGATCAGGAGCGTTAACCAGAGCACGCCAAGTCATAATAAAATATCTTGAATACAAAGACAAGGAGGAGATTCTGCGGGCCTTCAGAAATGGGAAGCAGCCGCTGTAAGTCCAGGGACATACAAAAGCATTCAGTAAGGTGTGTACAGCTCTCTACCGCAAGAATGACAAACTTTAACTACTGTGCCCATCCATACTGAAGGTGAGGGATCAGAACGGTGCCACAAAGACATTCAAGGACCCACTGGAGGCGGAGAACTACTTTCTGCAGGAGGGGAGTGTGGCAACACGGGAGGAGAGAGGAGGCAAGAATAAATCTACAAGGGAGGACACTGAATTGTTCACTCAGACACCAGCATCTGGAGGGTCTGAGTCTGGATCGGAGCGAGATAATTTTGGAACCCGGTCAGGCAGTCTAAAGGAAAAATGACAGACGATGACCGCTCCAGGGAGAAGGGGAGGAGAAGTGGCCGTTCATTAGAGAGGATAGACAGACAATTGTAATTAACCCTAGAATGCGCAAGCATAACAATCTACCATAGAAAACAAATGACCTAGCAGGCCTGCGAGGCCCCAGGTATGCGTTCTAGGGTTAAGGACTGTTCCTTGGAGATACATGCTGTTTTCTTTTTTGGTGTGCCTGGTGACACATGATGGGGGGGTTGTTTTTTATTTTTCTTCTTCTCTCCCCTTTCTTTCTTTCTCTTCTTCCCTTTCATTTATACTTTTTCTTTCTTTCTTACTGGTTTTCCTCCAAATAGTATATAGAAATGTATATGTAATAGGATCCTACTGCATACAAGAAGAAGATCTTGCATGGCAGGGCAATGTATGATAATACTAAAAGATCTCATCAGGGGTTGGGGGCCGGGGGGAGAGAAAAGACATCTCAGAAAAAATGGAAGTCAAGAAATGTATTTGTCTTGCTATATTGGCTGGTTGCCATTTAAAGACTAACGTGGGGTGGGTTTGTGGGGGGAGGGGGTTAGGGGTTCTATGCGACATGGTTAAGACCGATATGTCCATTATACTGGGAAATTGGTTAGGTTAATTACATGGAATGTGAGGGGCTAAGGTCACCATACAAGTAATATGGTCCTGAGACATCTTAAGCGGCTTAGAATGGATATTGTCTCGTTACAGGAGACCCACTTGCCAATTGGGTAGGAGTGTATGGGTCCCCCTCAGTAGGAAGAAAAGCAGGGTCTTAATTTTGACTAACCAAAATTTTATTCATACAGTTGAGGCTCAAGATAATGACAAGAAAGGGAGGTACATTCATTTGGAGATAGTTGGCCCTCAGGGAAACTTGAGCATTCACAATATTTAGCCCCTAACATGGAACAGAAGCCTTATTACACTATCTTAACAAATAACATATTGTCGGACACAGCAACGCACAAGTGTTAGGAGAGGACTTCAAATCAGTTATGTCTCCAGAAGATGATAGACGAAGGAGTGTGGGGCAGGGGGAGGTCGAGAGAAAGCTCAGACAGGTTATTGCAAACATTGCTGATGGCCACGACATTACAAGACTGCTGGAGGATACATCATTCCCATGAGAGGGAATTTAGTCATTATTCCCATCCCCATGACACGTGGTCAAGAACTGACAATATCTTGATGAGTTCTGCATTGACCCAGAGAATAGCTGATATAGCGATAGAGAGCATGGTGATTTCGGATCACAGCCCAGTTCTGGTATCGGTGATGGATAAAATCCAGAGAGGTCAGGACTACATCTGGCAATTTTTCCATATTTCTTTTGAAGGATAGCAATTTTCATAAAATTTTGAAGGAGTGGTGGGTGGAGTTTACTCTCACAAACGATGAGCATGTGCAGGAGGGACTATTGTATTGGGAGACCACCAAAGCAGTCTTGGAGGGCAAACTGATGGGTTATACGGCCAAGTTGAAAAGGCAGACAAATGAGAAGTTTCAGGAAACTAGCCTGGCAGTAAGGGTAACCTGTACTGAATTTGTGGAAAGGCCGTCACAAAGGAACGTTGGATAGAAGCGAAAGAGAGATATGAGACCGGGGTGGATAGGAGGGAAAACTTGTATAGGTCACAACAGGAGATGGACTTGCATAGGTTCGAGAATAAGGCGAGGAGACTTTTGGCAAATCTTGCAAGGAGCAGACGACAGACAACGCACATAACTACTCTATCTAGGCAGAACAGGAGTAAGACAGCGGACCCTAAAGAAATGAACGATATCCTGGGTAATTTTTATGCGCGTCTATACAAGAAGGGGGAAAGGGTCCAGGGGGAGAGGGGAAGGGATTGGCTGAGGGAATTTAGATGCCTAAGCTTTCGGAGGAGGCACTGCATGACTTGAATTTGGAAATAACGAAGGAAGAAGTTCGGGGTGTTATAGGAAAGTTGAATATATATAAGGCTCCAGGGTCAGACAGTTTTAGTGGGGAGTTCTAAAAAAATCATGAAGGAACAAGTGTCACCTACTCTGGCAGTTGTATTTAATAGGATCTTAGGGGGAGGTGAAAACACCATTGCTTAACACTGCTTATATAATACTCCTGCCTATGGAGGGGGGGATTTGAATGACCCTTCTAGTTACAGACCTATCTCATTGATAAACTAGGATCTTAGGTTACTATCTAAGTTGATGGCAAATAGGATGACGAAAGTTTTACCGAATATCATTGCTTGACAGTGATAAATGGTCGAAAGGTGATGTTGGCAATTGATGCGGTCAAGGGGAGAAGAATAGCGGGGTTCCAGCCATAATCACATTAGATGCAGAAAAAGCATTTGATAATGTAAGGTGGTCATGGCTGGAACTGGAATAGAATCACATTGGTTTACAAGGGACCTTTCGGGAGTTTGTGAGGGTACTTTATGCTAACCCACAGGCGAGGGTCTGCACTCCGGGATTTTTGTCAGGGGTCTTTCCGCTAATGAAGAGAACTAGGCAGAGGTGTCCGATGTCCCATTTGCTGTTTAATTTGGCCATTGAGCCGTTAGCGAGAAGCCTGGATGAGGGATGGTTGTTTGAAGGGATTGATATTGGTAACAAAATGCTGCATACAGAATTGTTCACAGCTGACATTATTTTGTTCATGAATAAGCCTTTGGATGAATTACAGGAAGTCCTTCAGCGAATTGAAACATTTGGGAGCTACGCGGGGTTTAAACTCAACAAAGCTAAATGTGAGATACTGTTCATGGGAAAGGGGGCGGGGGGGGTGGGATAGCCAGGCTCTGTGGTATTCCTGTAGCGAAGTCGAGCATCAAATATTTGGGGATTCAGATAGGAAGGGACACTGAGACAATTTACTATTCTCCACTAATTGGGAAAATAGAGCGCGAACTACAGTTGTGGGCCAACCTCCCATTGACACTACTAGGAAGGAACCAATTAATAAAGATGATGAGCTTTTCGAAGCTACTATATCCACTTCAGATGGTACCAATGCTTCTGAGACATACAGGTGTTAATAGGCTGATTAGGGCATTCTCAAACTTACTCTGGAAAGGGGCTCGACTGAGGATTAGCACCAAAAAATTGATGTTACCATTGGAGAGGGGGGGATCAAACTACCCAATGTTAAAGGCTACAATTTAGCTTGCATCATGAGACATGTAGTAGTGGACTGACTGAGGAAGACGAATCGTTACTCAGACTGTGGACTGGAGGCAGAATTTTGCAAACTATGAGACTTGAGATCCATTATGCACACCTCCATCCCGAATCTACCGACTAAAATAAAGTACTCTTTATTGTCCAGGGACACAGTGATGGCGTGGAAAGCCGTAAGCAAAAAGGTTGGGTTAGTGTGGAGAATCTCCAAATACTTGAATGTTTGGGCTCATCCGGATTTTCCGCAGGGATTAGAGAATAAGCTTTTCCTGGAATGGAGAGAGAAGGGTGTCGCGGGCGGAGGAGGGGACGCCGCACTCTCCCACTGCTCGGGTACGGCTGCCGCTGCTGCTGCGGCCTGCTGCTGCTCGGTGGCTCGAGCGATGGGCCGGATCCCGGGGACTCGAGCGGCGCTCCTCGCCCGTGAGTGAAAAGGGATTGGTTTTGGGGATTTATATTGTCCGTGACGCCACCCACGGTTGTGGTGATTGTGTGGACACCACCGCTGCTCTGTATGGGGATCCCGGGAGCAGTGACAGGGAGCAGCAAAGTTGTTGGTTCTCCCCTCCGTGGGTAGGGGGTAGTTGTCCCGGGGCCCAGTGATGAGGTGGGTGATGAGGGATGGCGGGGCCGGTGCAGGGCTTGGTGGGGTGCAGGGACGCGGGGGCAGCGCTGTGCCTCACGGCACTGTGGTACTCACTCAGCCTGAGACGGGGACACAGTTCTTGGTAATAGCAATGAAGAATAAGTTGTGCTCACTGCAATGACCTGGTGCTCGGGAAAAAAATAAGTCAATCAAGAAGGGTAATCCCGGCACACAGCATATGAAAAAATGGTAAGTCCAGGTATGGTATGCTTGAACAAAATTTCTTTATTTTTCAACAATTATTGTACTGCCCGCCCAACGTTTTGGCTCACGCAGGAGCCTTCATCAGGGGTCAAGAGCACTAAGAAAAAGAGATATGGTATACAAAGAAAAACAAACAGAAACAGTGTTTACAAAATGCATCATAACATTACATCAAACAAGTAATAAGGTAAGTAACCTATTGGGGACTATGCAAAAGAGGGGGAAACCATTGCCGTAGTGTGAGGGGTAACCTAAAGGGATCTAACCGCTAGAAAAGGAGAAATCCTATGAGTATGAAGGGTGAAAGGAGGAAGATAACAATGCAAAGGAAAAAAGAGATATAGTGAGAAGGAGAGGGAAACAGGGAAAAGAGCGAAGCTGAAAAGTATGCATTAGTCAAGAAGTAAAGGAAAAAATGGGAAACATACCCGTGAAAATGGTTATAATGGTTATAATGAAGAATCATGTAGGTACAGCAGGACCTATGAGCAAGAGGAAAATATAAGGAAAAAAAGGGGAAGGAAAAAAAGGGAGATGCATAAGATGTCACCAAGTGTAACTAAGGTGGTAAAAGTAGTAGGACCATGTTTGACTTACTTAGTAAAGTCAGCAGATGGATTAGTCCAACAGGAGGAATTGGTTGCTACCGATAAGGTAGGCAAGGAAAACCCTGATATGAGGACATATAATTAGTATAGGTGGAGAAAGAGTTAAAGGGACAACAGGGAAAAAAAGGGGAAGGGGGGGGGGGGAAAAACAAGAGGGGGTTGTATATAACGATACATACCAAAAAGGGAGGGTGAGGTAGGCATATAATGAGAAGGGGCTCACACTGTAGTATAGGATATAAGGTGAATGCTGTCAAAGGAGAACAGTATCAGTAAAAAGTGTATATAATGAATAAAGTAGAATATAGGGAAGGGGATACATACCAAAGGGACATAGTCATATGTGTGCTGCGATTATCAATCATATGCAATATGACAAATGGATGGGCAATATGACATCCGTGATACTAGGGAAAGAAAAGGAGATCATGACTATCAAGGTATGTAAAAGGCAAAAAAGGAGGAGGCAAGGAAAGGATAAGAACATACCTAGGGGCCTCTGGATAAGGGTGAGAGCACCAAGAAAAGGCCTGTAAAGTATCAGGGAGTAAAGTAAGTCACATGAAAAAAGAAACCGAAGTAGAGCAAAGTAAAGCATCATAGCAAAAAGGTCTTACCTAGAGTGGCATGGTAGTGTAATAACTACGTGGTGGGAGCCCAGGGACTGTGTAGGAAGTGAGCCTCTATATACAGGCACTTGAATCTCCATTGGTGGAGTGTGAGTCACCGCTATCAGGTGTGGAGGGGAGTCCTGAGTGCGTGCAAGACACGCAGCCGGCGCCCACCAGTGGGCGGGGTAAAGGCGGTCGGTGCGTGCTGATGCCCCCATACAGGAGTAGCAGTGTGGATGTGTAGGCGTGTGCGTGACGCGCGGCCCCCGCCACGCCCACCGTGGGCGGGACATCGGCGGGCGGCTCGCGCCAGGCACACACGGAGAGGAGGTGACAGGAGGGCGTACGCGTGACGCGCGGCGGCCGCCACGCCCCTGTGGGCGGGGTATAGGCGGGGGACGCGTGCCAGGCAAACGCCCACACTGTGTGATGAGTCAGGAGTGATGACGCGCTGATGACGTGCAAGCGCATGCGCGTTGCACAATACCCAATCCACGCTCCAGTATATGGAGCGTGGATGGGCGGCGTGGAACGGGCGCATGCGCCGTGCGATGGGATAAGTGATGACAGCGTTATCCGAAGTAACTCTTTATGGTTGAGAGATCCTAGGTGAGACAGATAGACAGCTGTGGAGCATGCTGGAGCGAAGACGGCCAGAGTGCATGCTATAAGACTTGTGGAGGGTGTTCTAGGATATCTAAAAAAGAAGGGATAAAATATGCAATTAAAACCCAAAAGTAAAGTCACATACATGGGATTACATAAGTGATAAGATAAATAAGTGCTAACATCTTTATCTCAAATGACATTATGAACTAGTGAAATATAAACTAATGAGATATGAAGCACATGATAATAGTACCAAAACATGATACAGTATGTCATGGAGGAGACAATCGATACACATAACAGGAAAATGTGATAATATAAAATGTAAAATACAGAGCTGTAGAGGATATAAGGACAAGCGAATACCGTAACATCAAGGATAGGTATCATGGATACGTAAAGGACTCCTATAGAACCTCATAAAACAATGAAAAATAGAAATATTAGCAGACAATTTCATATTCCCTGTTGAGCCCCATGGGCTCCAGGGTTTTGAGTGTGTGGATCCAGAAGGCTTCTCGTAGTTTAAGCCTCTGGATCCGGCTGCCACCTCTGCGAATGGGGGGGACATGTTCGATCACCTGATACCGCAACTGGGCTATGGAATGGTTATGTGAAATAAAATGAAAGGGGATAGGTAGTAAGGTTTGTTTACAGCGAATTGTGGATTTATGCTTGCTTATTCGGTCTCGGATATGTTGGGTCGTCTCCCCAACATATCCGAGACCGCAGGGGCACTTGATGAGATAAACGACATACGAAGAGTCGCATGTAAAAAGACCCTTAATGGGAAATTGCTGACCGGTATGAGGATGGGTGAAAGTATGCCCCTTAGTCACATTAGAGCATTGTGTACAGCCTAGACAGGGAAAGGTTCCATTCCTCTGTGTGGTCAGAGTGGGCTGAAGGTGAAGGGGTTTAGAGGAACCGATGTCGGCTCTTACCAAATGGTCTCTTAGATTTTTAGATTTCTTATGACAGAAGAGTGGAGGATGACAGAATTCCGAAATAGATGGATATGACCGGGAGAGTAAAGGCCAGTGTTGGCGAATAATATTGCGAATGGGTATCTTGAAAGGATGATATGTTGACACAAAAGGAATCCTCGTGGGCATAGGGATTCTAGGAATGTTAGCGGTAGGTAACACCTTATGGTGGGATATATGCGGTGGATAGCCCCGTTCCTGAAATTTCAGGCTCATGTCAACATGACGAGTATTTCTAGTCTCCGGGTCGGATACAATGCGAGCGATCCTATGGTGTTGAGAAAGGGGTAGGGAATTCTTCATGTGTTTGGGGTGACTGCTAGTGTAGTGTAAGAGGCTATTGCGGTCAGTGGGCTTGGTGTATAAGTCAGTAAGTATGTGACCATCTCTGTCCAGTGTTACAGTGGTGTCCAGGAAATTGATGGATCTGGGGTCATGATGTAATGTAAAGGTGAGGGTAGGGATACATCCATTCAGAGAGTCAAAAAATGCAAGAAGTTCAGGGAGCTCACCGTGCCAGATGACAAATACGTCGTCTATATAGCGTTTCCAAGTCAGTACGTGAGACTGGAATAATGGAGAGTTATAAACATGGCGATCCTCGAACCAAGCCATAAAAATGTTGGCATAGGGGGGTGCCACATTCGACCCCATCGCAGTACCTTTCCGCTGGATGTAGTATTGGTCGCCAAATAGAAAAAAATTGTGTTCCAATACAATGCGTAGGAGGTCTTGGCAAAAAGTATGTTGCTGCTCAGAAAAAGGGCTGTATCGTTCGAGGAACCAGTTAACTGCCTCTATACCTAGGTGGTGATCAATACTGGTATAGAGGCTGTTAACGTCCATAGTCACTAGTAGGCAATCGGTGGGTAATGTCCCGAGGGTATGCACATGAGATAAAAATTCTGTGGTGTCCCTGAGATATGAGGTGATGGAAGGAACTAGAGGGGACAGAATTTTGTCAAGGGTGATGGCCAGAGGGGAAAGGATGGAATCGGTGGATGCAACAATGGGTCGTCCAGGGGGGCGGGTCAAATTTTTGTGGATCTTGGGTAAGATATAAAAGACTGGTGTAATGGGGTTAGTCTTATGGAGATACTCAGCTAGCTTTTTGTCTATAGTGCCGATCTGAAGATGATAGTCGACTATGTTAGTGATGATGCTACATATGTTAGAAGTGGGATCTCGTGAAATCGGAGCGTAAGTATTGGTATCACTAAGCTGGCGAGTAATCTCAGAGAGATAGTAGGTTTTATCCAAGACCACTATGGCCCCGCCCTTATCCGCAGGTTTGACAATAATATGTGGATTATTCTTGAGACTAGAAATTGCACGTGTCTCATCAGGTGTGCAGTTGTGTTTAAGGCGAAATGTGCCTCTATGTATACTGTCCACGAGATGATTGATATCGTTAGAAACCAAAGAAATATATGTCTCCACTGGATGATGATTTTTGGGTGGAGAAAAAGTACTGGGAATACGTAGACCCAAACCCTTCAAATGAAATGTGTCTGAGGACACAGGACTGCTAGTGTCCATGGAACTAGGTTGTAGATTATCAAAATGCACCTTGAGACGGAGGTTCCTGAAGAATCTCCTAGTCTCTTGGTCTAAGGTAAAGGAATCGAAGGGTGGAGTGGGACAGAACGATAAGCCCTTCTGGAGGACTGATGACTCGGTGGGGGACAGGGTGTATGAAGAAATGTTGAAGACCAAATTGGTCTTACCTGTGAGCGTGTCGTCACTGTTCTTGGGACGAATTCCCTTGCTCCGCCGCGTTTTCCTTTTTGCGGTCGTCGCTGACCTAAAAAAAGAGAAGAGTGAGCTTGATTTTGCTCGCTGTCCGAGCTGTTGGACGAGGTGTAATGTCCAGGGTAGGGTGAGCGTCTTGGATAGGTGGATGAACGCCATGTGTACACTTGGTTCTTAGCGTAATCTTGTTGGTCTCGCTGGAATTTCTCTCGTTTGCGTATTTGCAGGTTTTTACGAAATTCGAGAATCGTGGATTCGGTTTTAGTTTTGATGGACGAAAACTCTGTGGATGAAAGGGTGTTCTGTAATTGTTGCTCAATAGAGGTAATGTTGGCACCAATGTCCGTAATCTCCTTCTCCAAGAATTCTATGGTTAGTAATATAAGGTCCATGGAGCATTTGTTTAGAATGCTCTCATATTTATCGCAGTAAGAGGTATTGTCCGAAAAAAGGGTCGGTCGTAGGGGGATGCGAAGTCCACGCGGAATCCTCTTCGCCCTATGATACTCTGCTAGAGTGATATAATGCAGTTCCAAGGCGGTGTGTCGGCGTAACTCCTTCTCGTAATCCTTGTTTCGAATCTCCTCAGTTGGAGTCATAAGAAATTGATTGGATACATGCACTTTAGATAGTATAGCGGAAGTATCATCGTCATTATATGAGAACGTAGAAAACGACATATCCAGAGAAGTAATGGAAAAGCAGGAGCAACAACCAAAAATCGATAATAGCAATGAAGAATAAGTTGTGCTCACTGCAATGACCTGGTGCTCGGGAAAAAAATAAGTCAATCAAGAAGGGTAATCCCGGCACACAGCATATGAAAAAATGGTAAGTCCAGGTATGGTATGCTTGAACAAAATTTCTTTATTTTTCAACAATTATTGTACTGCCCGCCCAACGTTTTGGCTCACGCAGGAGCCTTCATCAGGGGTCAAGAGCACTAAGAAAAAGAGATATGGTATACAAAGAAAAACAAACAGAAACAGTGTTTACAAAATGCATCATAACATTACATCAAACAAGTAATAAGGTAAGTAACCTATTGGGGACTATGCAAAAGAGGGGGAAACCATTGCCGTAGTGTGAGGGGTAACCTAAAGGGATCTAACCGCTAGAAAAGGAGAAATCCTATGAGTATGAAGGGTGAAAGGAGGAAGATAACAATGCAAAGGAAAAAAGAGATATAGTGAGAAGGAGAGGGAAACAGGGAAAAGAGCGAAGCTGAAAAGTATGCATTAGTCAAGAAGTAAAGGAAAAAATGGGAAACATACCCGTGAAAATGGTTATAATGGTTATAATGAAGAATCATGTAGGTACAGCAGGACCTATGAGCAAGAGGAAAATATAAGGAAAAAAAGGGGAAGGAAAAAAAGGGAGATGCATAAGATGTCACCAAGTGTAACTAAGGTGGTAAAAGTAGTAGGACCATGTTTGACTTACTTAGTAAAGTCAGCAGATGGATTAGTCCAACAGGAGGAATTGGTTGCTACCGATAAGGTAGGCAAGGAAAACCCTGATATGAGGACATATAATTAGTATAGGTGGAGAAAGAGTTAAAGGGACAACAGGGAAAAAAAGGGGAAGGGGGGGGGGGAAAAAACAAGAGGGGGTTGTATATAACGATACATACCAAAAAGGGAGGGTGAGGTAGGCATATAATGAGAAGGGGCTCACACTGTAGTATAGGATATAAGGTGAATGCTGTCAAAGGAGAACAGTATCAGTAAAAAGTGTATATAATGAATAAAGTAGAATATAGGGAAGGGGATACATACCAAAGGGACATAGTCATATGTGTGCTGCGATTATCAATCATATGCAATATGACAAATGGATGGGCAATATGACATCCGTGATACTAGGGAAAGAAAAGGAGATCATGACTATCAAGGTATGTAAAAGGCAAAAAAGGAGGAGGCAAGGAAAGGATAAGAACATACCTAGGGGCCTCTGGATAAGGGTGAGAGCACCAAGAAAAGGCCTGTAAAGTATCAGGGAGTAAAGTAAGTCACATGAAAAAAGAAACCGAAGTAGAGCAAAGTAAAGGGTCGGATACAATGCGAGCGATCCTATGGTGTTGAGAAAGGGGTAGGGAATTCGCTTGCACGTCATCAGCGCGTCATCACTCCTGACTCATCACACAGTGTGGGCGTTTGCCTGGCACGCGTCCCCCGCCTATACCCCGCCCACAGGGGCGTGGCGGCCGCCGCGCGTCACGCGTACGCCCTCCTGTCACCTCCTCTCCGTGTGTGCCTGGCGCGAGCCGCCCGCCGATGTCCCGCCCACGGTGGGCGTGGCGGGGGCCGCGCGTCACGCACACGCCTACACATCCACACTGCTACTCCTGTATGGGGGCATCAGCACGCACCGACCGCCTTTACCCCGCCCACTGGTGGGCGCCGGCTGCGTGTCTTGCACGCACTCAGGACTCCCCTCCACACCTGATAGCGGTGACTCACACTCCACCAATGGAGATTCAAGTGCCTGTATATAGAGGCTCACTTCCTACACAGTCCCTGGGCTCCCACCACGTAGTTATTACACTACCATGCCACGCTAGGTAAGACCTTTTTGCTATGATGCTTTACTTTGCTCTACTTCGGTTTCTTTTTTCATGTGACTTACTTTACTCCCTGATACTTTACAGGCCTTTTCTTGGTGCTCTCACCCTTATCCAGAGGCCCCTAGGTATGTTCTTATCCTTTCCTTGCCTCCTCCTTTTTTGCCTTTTACATACCTTGATAGTCATGATCTCCTTTTCTTTCCCTAGTATCACGGATGTCATATTGCCCATCCATTTGTCATATTGCATATGATTGATAATCGCAGCACACATATGACTATGTCCCTTTGGTATGTATCCCCTTCCCTATATTCTACTTTATTCATTATATACACTTTTTACTGATACTGTTCTCCTTTGACAGCATTCACCTTATATCCTATACTACAGTGTGAGCCCCTTCTCATTATATGCCTACCTCACCCTCCCTTTTTGGTATGTATCGTTATATACAACCCCCTCTTGTTTTTCCCCCCCCCCCCTTCCCCTTTTTTTCCCTGTTGTCCCTTTAACTCTTTCTCCACCTATACTAATTATATGTCCTCATATCAGGGTTTTCCTTGCCTACCTTATCGGTAGCAACCAATTCCTCCTGTTGGACTAATCCATCTGCTGACTTTACTAAGTAAGTCAAACATGGTCCTACTACTTTTACCACCTTAGTTACACTTGGTGACATCTTATGCATCTCCCTTTTTTTCCTTCCCCTTTTTTTCCTTATATTTTCCTCTTGCTCATAGGTCCTGCTGTACCTACATGATTCTTCATTATAACCATTATAACCATTTTCACGGGTATGTTTCCCATTTTTTCCTTTACTTCTTGACTAATGCATACTTTTCAGCTTCGCTCTTTTCCCTGTTTCCCTCTCCTTCTCACTATATCTCTTTTTTCCTTTGCATTGTTATCTTCCTCCTTTCACCCTTCATACTCATAGGATTTCTCCTTTTCTAGCGGTTAGATCCCTTTAGGTTACCCCTCACACTACGGCAATGGTTTCCCCCTCTTTTGCATAGTCCCCAATAGGTTACTTACCTTATTACTTGTTTGATGTAATGTTATGATGCATTTTGTAAACACTGTTTCTGTTTGTTTTTCTTTGTATACCATATCTCTTTTTCTTAGTGCTCTTGACCCCTGATGAAGGCTCCTGCGTGAGCCAAAACGTTGGGCGGGCAGTACAATAATTGTTGAAAAATAAAGAAATTTTGTTCAAGCATACCATACCTGGACTTACCATTTTTTCATATGCTGTGTGCCGGGATTACCCTTCTTGACAGTTCTTGGTAAAACACACGGCTGGAAAGACGGTTCCCACGGACGGCTGCTGTTGCTTTTCCCCAGTGGTTGACGGTGACGGTCCCTTTTCCTGCACCTAAGATGATGTTGGTAGCGATGGGTTCCCACCGGTAACCCGCTCCCCGGCTTGGATATGGGCCGGAAGAGCCCCTCTCTGCCCGCAGGCGCTGGCCCTGAGAAACTGGTGCCTTGGCGGTGGCGGTGTCTCTCTCTAACGGTTGGACTGTTGCCTTCAATCGGGACTTGGTTGTTGGGAGACCCAGAGGTCCCCTTCACTGACGGATTTGGCAAATTCACGGCGACTCCTAGCCTTGCCGGGATCCGAAAGGCCCCTGCCAATGGTGCTGGCTTCTCTTCGTATACCGCTCCGGTACCGCCGGGCCACCACCCGTCCACGGTCCTTTCGGCAACCTCCAAGCAGCCTCTCCTGCAGACGGTCACCGCCGTCTGCTGACCTTGCTGTTCTCAGTCCGGGGCACACACCCGGACCAACTTCAGGCTTTCTCAACTGTCACTTTCTCTTCCACCTCAACTCCTCTCACTTGCTCCTCTACCACTTTCCTCTTAACTCTCACTCTCCCTAAACTGATCTCTTCACTCCTTCACTTCCCTAGCTTAACTGCCTGGTTTTTCCGCCTCCAGGGCTGTGAACTCCTCGGTGGGCGGAGCCAACCACCTGGCCCACCCCCTGGTGTGGACATCAGCCCCTGGAGGAAGGCAACAAGGATTTTTGTGTAGCTTTGGTGTACCTATCTGGGGTGTAGGGTGTGGTGGTGTTATGACCTGTGACCCCTGGCTTGCCCAGGGCGTCACATTCCCCCTTAGCAAAATGCAGACCGTCCGTGGGCTGCCCGTCCAACACCGGTTTTATTTTCTGAAAAGATATAAAAACATGACATACAAATAAAATAACTTCATCCCACATCAGGAGGTTCATTTCTTAAACGTTACATAACATTTCAAACGGTTGCTGCTGCCGCTCTCTCCCACCCAAGTAACCTGGCCCTGATGCTGCCCCTAAAACCCAGGCAGCACCCCTTGACCCCAGTCCTGAACCAGTTACCCGAGCGGGATCTGTCCTTCCCCTCCAGAGGGTAGCCACCGGTTCCTGTGGTGGCTGGGCCCCAGCCTGCTCCACTGCGGGCCCTCCCTCCAACCTGCCTCTCCGGAGGCGGTAACGGTTAGCTGCAACAAAACATTTTTATTTACAACCCACTAACGTTTGTGGTTGCCCTGCAAGTTCTCGGGCTTGTCCATAGAAGTTTCTATGCAGCTAGATGGTCCCCACGGGGACAATGGTGCCGGCAACGACCGGTTTCAATCACATGGCTAATCAGGTCAATCTTCGGTTATTATTCTCATTTTCTTCAAAACTTTTCAAACTTTCAAAACACACATACTTCTTCCCCCCTTTTAAAGAACGGTTTCCCTGTACCTAAGTAGGGGCCTACCTAGGTTGGGACGGGTGGACCTCCAGGGTCCGGTGTCAGTGGGGCTAGGCAGTGGGGCAGAGGGAACAATCAGTTCCTCCTCCCTGCTATCGTGTGGGGCAGGCGGAGGCATAGGGGAGCTGGGCACAGGTTCATCCCTGGGCACTGGCACTGGTTCTGGCTCACGGTTGACCGCCTCCATCACTCCAACAGTATCACTAGAAGAATCACCGTGCCGTTCTGTGTGGGCCAGTCTGCTGGGAAGTCGCCCATCACAGTGTGGATCACCTCTTTTGCCTTCTCTGCTGGTGGAGGAACCGGTACTTCAGCCGTTGCCCTCAATGCTGGTGGGCACCTTTTCAGATGGTCCCGGGAAACCGTGGCCAACGTGCCCCCTTGGTCACGACTGATCTGGTAGGCCTTCCCATCTTCCCATCCTGTGGGCTGTATGACGTATGGGGTTTGTTCCCATTGATCATCCAGCTTGTGGGTCTTCCTTTTCCGCTTTAACACCACATCTCCAGGCTGGAAAGGGCCAGCAGACGCCTTCTGGTTGAAGCGCCGCTCCTGTTGTTCCGGACTCCGACTTAAATTCTTCTCCACATACTCTTGAATCTGCCGGTATTGTACCCTCCGCCGAGTTTCCCATTCAGCTGTCGAAGGGAGTGCTTCTGGGGCCTCCAACCCCATGTCCAGATCCACCGGTAGCCGACCGGGCCCTCATCAGGTATGCTGGGGTGCACTTCGTCGAACTGGAAGGGATATTGTTGTACATATCGACCAGGTCGGGTAGCTTCTCTGGCCACAGGTTCCGCTCTTCCAGCGGCAATGTCTTGAGGAGTCCCAGGACCAAGTGGTTCATCTTCTCACACATGCCATTGGTCTGGGTATGGTAAGGGGTGGTCCGGATCTTCTTGCAGCCATACAACTGGCAGAACTCATGGAACACCTTTGCTTCAAAGGCCGGGCCTTGGTCAGTAAGCACTTTCTCTGGGTATCCATGTGGTCGGCAGAAATAAGCCTGGAATGCTCTAGCGGCAGTACGACCAGTTAGGTCCTTGACTGGGACAACCACCATCAACCTCGAATAGTGGTCTACTATGGTCAATGCGTAGGTGTACCCACTTTGGCTGGGGGTGAGCTTGACATAGTCCAGGGCGACCAGCTCCAGCGGCTGATGTGTAATGATCGGGTGTAGGGGCGCCTTCTGGCTGGCCTCGTCCTTCCTCCTCAGCGTGCAAGGACCGCACTCTCGGCACCAGGCCTCTACAGACTCTCGCATCCCACTCCAATAGAACCGCTCTCTCAACAGCATCTCCAGTTTCTTCCATCCGAAGTGTCCGGCACCATCATGGTATGCCTGCAGAACAGTGGGCACATCAGCTTGGGGAATAACCAACTGGCGGATTTTCTCATGAGTCTTCGGGTTGATCAGCTCACGGTACAACTTCCCTTGATGTAGATACAGCCGGGTCCGTTCCTTCCACAAGCGTTGGGCTTCAGCTGGGGCGGCAGGGTCCATCCGGGCCTTGACCAGGCAGACAGCGGGCGCCTGGTTTTGAGCTTCCTGCCACTCCTGACTGGGCAGTGGATCCAGGTTCACCCGTTGTTGGTGGACATGTACCTTCTCAGTGGGTGACTGGTGAAATGCAGGCAACTCGATCTCTTCGAGGTCGTCATCCTCGCACCCTTCTTCTGACAAGTGGGGCATCCGGGAGAGTGCATCAGCATTAATGTTGACACGACCAGCCCTATATTTGATTGTGAAGTCATAGTTGGCTAACCTGGCCACCCACCGCTGCTCTAACGCGCCCAACTTGGCCGTGTCCAGGTCAGTCAATGGATTATTATCCGTGAAAGCGGGGAATTTTGCTGCGGCCAAATAGTGGCGGAACCGCTCGGTGATAGCCCATACCAGTGCCAGGAGCTCAAGCTTGAAGGAGCTGTAGTTCTCAGGGTTCCTTTCAGTCGGCCGGAGCTTTCGGCTAGCATAAGCAATAACTTTCTCTTTCCCGTCCTGGACCTGGGACAGGACTGCCCCCAAACCCACATTGCTGGCGTCTGTGTAGAGGGTGAATGGGCAGCCGTAGTCAGGGTACGCTAGGACCTCTTCTCCTGTCAAGGCCGCTTTCAGCTGGCGGAAGGATTCTTCATGCCTGTCTTCCCACACCAGTGGGGCTCCGATGGGTCTACCACCTTTGGTCTGTCCCACGAGGAGGTCTTGCATGGGGGGCAGCCATCTTCGTGTACCCCTTGATGAAGCGTCGGTAGTACCCCACTAGACCCAGTAACTGCCTTACTTCCCTCACGGTGGTTGGTCTTGGCCAGTCCTGGATGGCAGTGATCTTCTCCGGGTCGGGGGCGACACCTTCCGCACTCACCACATGCCCCAGGTACTGCACTCTGGGTTTCAGCAGGTGACACTTAGAGGGCTTCAACTTCATCCCGTATTTGGCAAGGGACGCGAACACCTCGGCTAGGTGCTCCAGATGGGCTTCATACGTCTGAGAGTACACAATCACATCATTCAGGTATAACAGGACGGTCTCGAAGTTTAGATGTCCCAGACAGCACTCCATCAGCCGTTGGAATGTTCCAGGGGCATTGCACAGCCCAAACGGCATACTATTGAATTCACAGAGCCCCATTGGGGTGGTGAAGGCGGTTTTCTCCCGGTCCTCCGGTGCCACTGCCACTTGCCAGTACCCACTGGTGAGGTCAAGGGTAGAGAAGTAATTTGCAGTCCTCAGTGCGGCCAAAGACTCTTCGATACGGGGCAGTCGGTAGGCATCTTTATGTGTTATCTGATTAATCCTCCGGTAGTCCACACACATCCGCATGGTGCCATCCTTTTTCTTGACCAGTACCAACGGGGCGGCCCAGGGACTACAGCTGTCCCGAATAACCCCTGCCTCTTTCATGTTCCTCAACATATCTTTGGCACATTGGTAATGCGCAGGGGGAATAGGCCTGTACCTCTCTTTGATAGGGGGTTGCTCACCGGTGGGGATGTGGTGCTGGACCCCTTTGATCTGCCCGAAGTCTAGTGGATGTTTGCTGAAAACTTGCTCATACTCCCGCACCACCCTGTATACCCCTTCTTTGTGATGTGTAGGGGTATTGTCAGTGCCCACGTGTAGCTGTTGGTGCCACTCATTTAACTCCCCTTGGGGCGGGCGAGTGCTGGTAGTGGGTGGGGAAACTGGGGGAGCTGCCTCGTGGATGGTGTGGGGATCCAGGGTGAGCAACTTGGCAAGGGTGACATACCGGGGGAGCCTGACTTCTTCCTCCCCACAGTTCAGCACTCTCACGGGCACTCTCCCCTTCTTTACATCTACCACCCCTCGGGCGGCCATTACGGTGGGCCAGTGCTCGGAGGGCATGGGCTCTATCATGGCCGGGTAGTCACGCCCCTGAGGCCCCACTGCTGCTCTACACCAAATCATCATCTCACTCCTAGGGGGTACAATCAACGGTGCAGCATCCATCACTCTCACTCCACCAATCTCTCCTCCTGTTGAGTTTACATGCTGGCGGTACATCAAGGCTCGGATCTCACGCTGCAAGCTCTCTGTCGGCTCCCCGCCGCCGTGGCGGCCAGCTGCTGCAGTAGGGCCAACACATCACCCATACAGTGCTCCATCACATTGGTTCCTAGCACTATCTTCGGGTTATGATCACTGAGTTCATTCATGATCACAATCATACCCTGGTGTTGCAGTTCAGCTCGCCCCACTGTCATAGCCACTTGTTTATACCCCACTTGGGTCAATGGGAGTCGATTAGCAGCAATCAGTGTTATACTAGTATCTGGGGGTGCCAGCTCGTCTGTCCCCCAATACCGCTGGTACAATGTGTATGGAATGGTGGTTACCTGTGATCCAGTGTCCAACAGAGCCATCACCGGTATGCCATCCACAGCCACGGGGATGATGGGCCGGGCCCCGATATACCGGTCCCGCCAGTCTGGGGGGCCACGGGGTTCTACTCCTGAGGATTGGCCTGTGGCCCCAGGGGTTGCTCGTTTAACGGGCACTGTCGGAAGTAATGACCAGGCTTACTGCACTTGTATCAGGTTGGAGGTCTGCTCCGCGAGTTGTTAGCACTTCTCCGCTGCATCCAGGGAACATCCTCAGGGATGTCGGCAAGCTGTATCTTTGCTGGAGGCTGGGATCTGGTCAAAGGTTGGAGTGCAGCGAGGATCTTGGCGAGGTCTCCGTCCATGCGGCAGACCTGGGCTGCCAGTTTTTCCATCGTGCTGCTTGGGGCTGTAGGTATTGGAGAGGTTGGTAGGGCAGGGGCCACCACGACAGGGGCCGTCTCAATGGGCCACGGGGCTGGCTCCAAGATTTCTGAAGCTGGGGTTTGCAGTGCTTTAATGGCCCGTTCCTTTAACACAGCAAAGTCCACATCAGGGTGTTCCAGGGCCCACAGCCAGAGTTGTTTGCGATCCTCAGGGAACCTCATCCCCTGCACAAATTGCTCTACTAACATCTTGTTGCTGTCCGCCTCATTGATAGTGTCCACTAGCTTTAGTGTGCGGAGGGTGGTTTGCAGACGTAAAGCATAGTCCCGAATGCTATCCACAGGCCGTTGCCGGCACTGGTAAAACTGCATCCTCAGCTCAGCTTCGGTACGGGTCTCAAAGGCAGTCTGTAGCTTCTCAAAGATGGTGGCTACAGAGAACCGGTCCCCCTCGGCCCAGGTCTCTGCCTCCTGCTCAGCTGCGCCGGTTAGCTGGCCTAGCACTACCGCTGCATGTTGCTTATCAGTCAGGGGGTACAGTTCTAGCAGCGGATTAAGCTTTTTCCGGAAGACCTGTAAAGCATCAGGTTTCCCGTCCTACTGCAGTAGCCAGGTAGCTCGGGGCACATAGGGCAAGGAGAACGGCATCACCTGAGCGAGAGCGGGGGCCGCGGCACCTCCTGCCAGCACGGCCGGGACCTGGGCAGGCCTATTCCCATCCACGGGTGCCACTGCGGCTGCGACCACCGCTCCTCCAGCGGCTCCGTCGGGCGCAGACATCTTGTTTCCGTCCCCCTTAGCCTCGTTCCGGCTCCTCCTCTATCGGGGCGGGGTTTTGGCCTTCGCGCCTCCACTACTCGAGAAGACGCTCGAGCGGGAACTTTTCGCGCCAAAGATGGCGACTTCTGAGATTTTTCGGCTGGACACCTCCGGCGGTAACAAGGCGCACCTCTACCCAACGGCAGAGCGGTAAGATCCTGTTCGTGACGCCAAGTTGTCGCGGACGGAGGAGGGGACGCCGCGCTCTCCCACTGCTCGGGTCCGGCTGCCGCTGCTGCTGCGGCCTGCTGCTGCTCGGTGGCTCGAGCGATGGGCCGGATCCCGGGGACTCGAGCGGCGCTCCTCGTCCGTGAGTGAAAAGGGATTGGTTTTGGGGATTTATATTGTCCGTGACGCCACCCACGGTTGTGGTGATTGTGTGGACACCACCGCTGCTCTGTATGGGGATCCCGGGAGCGGTGACAGGGAGCAGCAAAGTTGTTGGTTCTCCCCTCCATGGGTAGGGGGTAGTTGTCCCGGGGCCCAGTGATGAGGTGGGTGATGAGGGATGGCGGGGCCGGTGCAGGGCTTGGTGGGGTGCAGGGACGCGGGGGCAGCGCTGTGCCTCACGGCACTGTGGTACTCACTCAGCCTGAGACGGGGACACAGTTCTCGGTAAAACACACGGCTGGAAAGACGGTTCCCACGGACGGCTGCTGTTGCTTTTCCCCAGTGGTTGACGGTGACGGTCCCTTTTCCTGCACCTAAGATGATGTTGGTAGCGATGGGTTCCCACCGGTAACCCGCTCCCCGGCTTGGATATGGGCCGGAGGAGCCCCTCTCTGCCCGCAGGCGCTGGCCCTGAGAAACTGGTGCCTTGGCGGTGGCGGTGTCTCTCTCTAACGGTTGGACTGTTGCCTTCAATCGGGACTTGGTTGTTGGGAGACCCAGAGGTCCCCTTCACTGACGGATTTGGCAAATTCACGGCGACTCCTAGCCTTGCCGGGATTCGAAAGGCCCCTGCCAATGGTGCTGGCTTCTCTTCGTATACCGCTCCGGTACCGCCGGGCCACCACCCGTCCACGGTCCTTTCGGCAACCTCCAAGCAGCCTCTCCTGCAGACGGTCACCGCCGTCTGCTGACCTTGCTGTTCTCAGTCCGGGGCACACACCCGGACCAACTTCAGGCTTTCTCAACTGTCACTTTCTCTTCCACCTCAACTCCTCTCTCTTGCTCCTCTACCACTTTCCTCTTAACTCTCACTCTCCCTAAACTGATCTCTTCACTCCTTCACTTCCCTAGCTTAACTGCCTGGTTTTTCCGCCTCCAGGGCTGTGAACTCCTCGGTGGGTGGAGCCAACCGCCTGGCCCACCCCCTGGTGTGGACATCAGCCCCTGGAATAAGGCAAAAAGGATTTTTGTGTAGCTTTGGTGTACCTATCTGGGGTGTAGGGTGTGGTGGTGTTATGACCTGTGACCCCTGGCTTGCCCAGGGCGTCACAAGGGCATAAGGACACTTAAAGACTTGATGCATGGAACGGAAGTAAGTTAGTTGATATGTGATGAGTTGATAGATAGATATGGTCTGCGACCATTTTAAACTATCCAGTATGGGCAGGTTAAGTGGGGAATAATGCTCAAATTACAGAATCTTACCAAGGAGTATAGGGCCAAGCAGATGGATGAAGTCATAATGAGGGACATTAACGAAATAAATATCTCTACACTGTATGGGGAGCTGAGAGGGGTTCTAGTTGCTATTATTCTGGACACGACTCTAGGAGCATGGGTTTGACAACTAGGGGATCAGGAGTGGGAGGAGAAGATATTGAAGTGGTGGATGGTATTATTAAAGTGCATTGTCAATGAAAGTTGGAGGGACACTCAATTTAGGTTAATCCACTGGACTATTTAACAGCCCTAATAGATGGAATCCAGACAAACTACTGAACTGTCCAAACTGTAATACTGAAAAGACAGATTTGTATCATGTCATATGGCAGTGTGGGGAGATCCGGAAGTTTTGGACGCAGGCACAGTCGATAGTGTGGGAAGTCTGGAGGGTGAGGGTGGAGCTGGAGCCTCTTCTGTAGTTATTTCATTATAGACAACAAGGGGAGGGGGAGGAAGGGGAGGATATGGGGGAGATGTTCCCAACATTGTTCCATTGCATAGCGATGTTTAGCAAAAGGGCAATACTGCAGAAATGGTTAGAGAAAGAAGTACCATCAGGGGAGGAATTAATGAATCAACTGAAATCCCTGCTCAATCTGGAAAAATTGGAGAAATAGAGGAACAAGGATAAACAAATGGACAATTTTTTTAGAAAATGGAGAGTTTTCATTACGTGAAAATGTTCTGAGGACGAGATAAGGCAGATTAAGTTCCCATTTACAAACACAGAATGATACCTTACTGAAGACCTGCAGGGTTCCTTGAGTAGACTAAAGTTACAAGCTCGATAGTGGGGTATAGGTAATTTGGGTGAGGGCGTGAGAAGGCTCGGTCATGTTGCAAGGGGTGTAGGGGTGGGGAAATGTCCATGTCGCTTTGTTACTAAGGGGGAGGGGGTGGGACAGGCTATAGACTCAATGGTAGGGGGCTGGGATATATTGTGAGGGGAATCACTGTTTCTGAATCCTGGTTAAAGAGAAATCAATAAAAATTGAGTTTTTTAAAAAATAGCTTTATTTATAAGATGAAAAACCAAAAAAAGACAAAAAAAATGCAATAAAAAAAACGCAAGTGCGGAGATGGTGCAGAAATTCTGTAGTGTCAAAAACTCAACTGATCCTGATCGTGTGAATGTAGCCTAATGGTTTGTTGAAAAGGAGACAAGATGTTGGATTGTACCTTTAATAAAGTGACAACCCAGATTGGGGTCAGATGGAACAGAAAGATTCTTTATAGTAATGATCAACATGTGCATACGCATAGGCATGTATCTAACAAAGTGTCATGGAGTTACAAAATAACATAATGCTAATGCTATCAGTTAACAATACTGGATTTTAACTTCTTTTTAGTTTGTCTGTAAACTAAACCTTTAATAACAAATACTTCTAACTTCATCTCCAAAACTCAGGCGCAATCCATGGGAGTGTTGTGCAATACTAATTTAATGGGTAACTTGAAATATAATGTATTATTATTCCTGTTAATATGGTGACAATTTATTATGCTCTTCCCTTCCCCCTTTTTTATTTTCTGATTTATTATGTTAAAAATTTAATAAAAGCGTAGTTAAAAAAAATGTATTTGAGACCTTCAAAACTCGTATATGTTTTAGCAAGAGAAATAGAAAACAAGTAATGCAGTTGATGGAAAGAGTTATTAGAAAAGTCATTAGAAGGAGACAACTGAAGGTTTTTGCAGATTTGTGATGGGATTTTAGACTTTCAGCATAAAAGAAGGCCAGATGTGATTAGCTGCTCCACAGTGTGAGGCGAGTCTTGATAAAATTCAAACTCCCACGTTAAGTGTGAGGGCAAGAGTCGTAGAGAAGCAGACCAATTAGCAGGGAGTCAAAGTATGGTAGAAGGAAAAGAAATGGATTATGATCTTAATAGCTTCATGTCTAAGAAATGAGAATAATTTAAAAAGCTTTTGAAGATGGATGCAGGAGGACTTTGATTGTAATGAAATCCTTATAGAACAGGGTAAGATAACCCCCAGAAAAGGTAGGTTTGATGGTAACATTTAGATGTTTGTAATGAGTAGTACCTTGTGGGCAGAAATATCAATGGTTCTATTTAACTTATATTCAGCTTTTAGTAAATCAGGCAGTTATGAAAATAATCAGTCACTAGGTTATTAGGGAAAAGAAAATGTTCTGGATATGGCAAGGAAGCCATTTGATAGAAGCATGAGAGTAGTCAGTATTTTTGTTTTATTTATTTTACCCGTTTATATAGTGTGACGCCCTGACAAAATCAGCTTGTCACAGGAGACTGCATCCATCTTCCAGATGCAGGATTCCCTCCTCCTTAGCCTTCCAACACAAACCCACACAGGTACACCAGCCACAAAAGCCTAATCACCCCCAAGGACAATAGGGACACACCAGTGGGCGGGGCCAGGCAGATGGTGACGCCCACCTAGGGGTTCAGAGGTGTCAAGCAGAGGGAACAACAGTTGAACAGAAAGTTTAGTAGAGGGGTGGAAGTGAGAGGAGTGAACTGGTAGTCGTGGGGGTTGTAGCTCCCGGACTACCTGAGCTGACTAGGTAACAGAGACAATTGTAGAAACGGGTTTCTATACCGCGCCAATGATCACAAGTCTGAATGTCAGATTAATGTGGCTTTATTGTAGCATAGGTCTGCGCATTTCAGGAGCTCTGCCCCCTTCCTCAGGACCATAGAAAAGACAACATCAAATCTACCGTAGTAGACACATGTATACATTAAATAGACCAAGTGACGTCAGAGTACCGCCCCGTATAGAAAAAATGGGCGGGAAAGGGTGCATCGTGATCAATACATGACGCAATACAGGAAAAACAGTGAAAGAAAAAAACATAAAACTCTGTTCAATAAAGGTAACCCAATTATTGACAAAACATATTAAATCAAGTGAGCTTTGAAAAATATTCCTAATATAATTATCTGTAAAGATGCGAAAAATAAAATGTACAACCCTATATACACACTTATAAATCCTTTAATCGGGATCTACCAGTAGTATGTATTAAATCCATAGAATGATGAACTTCAGAAAGAGCCTAGAACTCAAGCCGGATAATAAGTATATGACCGTGAGTGAGTGTGGATCCACATTGCAGAGGCTCAAGCCCGCTTATCCACGGCAAATGTGATGATACAAGCCGTGGGGAGGAAACAACAAGAGAACCACCGATGACAGGTGTGCATTCATCATACTTGTCCCATAAAGGGCTGAGTGGTGCATATCGACTTAAGTAATCCAGGGGGACAATAGTGTTTCATAGATTGTCATGGATAAAACAATCCACCTTGACAGGCGTGATGAAATTGGTGCAGATGTCAGTCTATACACACATATGCATAATAATATATAAGTGCTCGTGTACAGGAAAACCCTCAAGACCGTATGAGTGTCATAGAGGGTACAGAAACCGCTCCCGACTCTCATCAGGAGTAAGAGTTCACAGGAGTTCCATACCGTGGGAAAAGAACCCATGGCGGCTGCGCAGGCAGCGAGTGTCAGAAGAGAAAGGTGAACAAAGTTCATACCCGTGGGAAAAAAATGTGTGCGCATGCGCCAATTGCCGCATAACACAAAGTCTGAATGAGCAATAGGACAGAAGGGTAGATGAAGTAAGGAGAGACTGGTGGTGCTAAGAACAACCCGGTGAAAATCCACCACCAGACGAAGTGACTACATACCATAAAAAACCTTTACTATATGGTCCAGAGGGAAATATTGTGGATCACTATAAATAATATACATCGGGCCAAGTGAAGGAAAAAGGGACCGAAAAAAACCAACATAAATAAGGGGAGAGTAAGTCCGTGTGATAGGGGAATAAACTATTGTCCTATGAAGACAGGTGAAAAAAGAAGAAAACGGGAAGGGGAGAGCCCAAAAAAGGGGATATGCCTAGATAAGACATAGAACCACAGAAATCATTTTCTATATAAATAACAAATCTGGCTATTGGGGAGAAAAGAAGAACTTTTTTCGTCCCCAAGCGCCATGATACACGCAAACCATAATGATAAATTCTAAAAACAGTAATATATGTATTTTAATAACTGCTAGTGGTCGTGAAGCCAGCTGATCAGAGGTTAAAATCACAGACAAACAACATATATTCTGAGCATAAAAATATGGATACAATTGTAATATCCTGACCTTCAATAAATAACAACTAAAAGGAATAAAACCACCAATAAAAAGACCTAAAAACACCAAGGTAATTATCATGTGAATGTAATTAAATTTAAAATACTAAAACCCCAAAGGGAATGAGCAAATTTCCATATACACCCCTGTGTAAGCACAAAAAAACCAAAAGAAAGGAGAGGTTTAATGGAATAGGTCCGTTACTTCATTGAGGCCCTGAGGCTTCAAAGTGTTGAGCTTATATATCCAGTAGGTTTCCTTTCTGTTCAGGACCTCGACCCTATTAGGTACATATGGGGGTATCTGTTCAATGGGGGTTACCTTAAGTTTGATTTTCTTAGCATGATATAGGGTCACTTGTCGAGACAGACCATGTAACATGAAACCCACCTTAATATTATGCCTGTAGGAATTCACCCTCTTGTGCAGAGCCTGGGTGGTTCTTCCCACATAATGCTTGGCGCAATCACATTCGATGAGGTAAATCACAAAGTCCGATTGACAGGTAAGATGTCCTTTTATCAAAAACTCCATTCCTCCAGGAGCCAGACCAAAGTTCAACCTTCCATGTTGGATGTTCTTACAACATACACAATTTTTGGTATAGCATTTATAAGCGCCTAGAATTTTAATACTGATGGTGGGACTATCAGAATCTCTAAGCCTGCTAGGGGCTAACTGATTTTTGAGGGTGGAAGCCCTACGATATGTGACCCCAGGGTGGCTGGGTAGTACATCTTTAAGATATGAATCATTGTGCAGTATGGCCCAATGCTTTTTTAGGATACTTTTAATTAAATTTCCATCACTGCTGTAAGTGGTAAGAAAATGGGAAGAAAAACCTCCCCCCGGGGTTCCCTGTGGCTCAGTGATACCGCTATCCTTTGTGTCAATCAGATCAAACTGTTTGAGATTCCTGTTGGTCTGATAAGCCTTTTTGATGGTGGCCATAGGATATTTTTTCTCCCTGAACCTCTCTCTAAGTATCAAGGCCTGATCATTAAAGTCTTTGTCAAGTGTGCAATTTTTCCTAATTCTCTGGAATTGGTTCCTAGGTATATTAAGCAACCATTTATCATAATGGCTGCTGGTAAAGTCTATATAGCCATTCGAATCAACCGGTTTAAAAAAGGTTTTGGTCAAAATTACCCCATCACTGTGTGATATAGTGAGGTCCAAAAAATCAATGGACTCTACACCGGTGGTGGGGGAAAATTTCCAGCCCCAATTGTTTCTGTGTATACTCTCTAAAAAGATAGGGAGGTTATTTTCACTAAAAAAAAACTGAGCTGTAACAAATGTTCAATAAACATGCAACATTACAAGCATGTGAATTGCAGCCTCAAGACTAGAAAAAAACCAAGGAGAAAAATTGTAGGAAAAATACCCTGACTATAAATAAATAAATTGCAAGTGCTTAATAACAGGGTACTTAGTATATACATTTTTGCAAAAAGGTAAGAAGCTGTCTCACCTCGTCACGGTGTACCCATCTGAGACAGTCCCTAACCTACTAAAGTTAAAAACATATTCTGTACCTGACTTGTGTCATGTCCAAAACTTCAATATGAATGGTAAAGTGGTCAGCTGGGTCCCAGATTAAATACACAGCAAAAAGTGAGACGCAGGTAATTGTTCAGCCTCAGTATCAGGAGGGCTGCACCCCCAACTTGCATTAATGCAAGATAACAGACAAAAAACACAAAAAAACTGAGCTGTAACAAATGTTCAATAAACATGCAACATTACAAGCATGTGAATTGCAGCCTCAAGACTAGAAAAAAACCAAGGAGAAAAATTGTAGGAAAAATACCCTGACTATAAATAAATAAATTGCAAGTGCTTAATAACAGGGTACTTAGTATATACATTTTTGCAAAAAGGTAAGAAGCTGTCTCACCTCGTCACGGTGTACCCATCTGAGACAGTCCCTAACCTACTAAAGTTAAAAACATATTCTGTACCTGACTTGTGTCATGTCCAAAACTTCAATATGAATGGTAAAGTGGTCAGCTGGGTCCCAGATTAAATACACAGCAAAAAGTGAGACGCAGGTAATTGTTCAGCCTCAGTATCAGGAGGGCTGCACCCCCAACTTGCATTAATGCAAGATAACAGACAAAAAACACAAAAAAACTGAGCTGTAACAAATGTTCAATAAACATGCAACATTACAAGCATGTGAATTGCAGCCTCAAGACGAGGTGAGACAGCTTCTTACCTTTTTGCAAAAATGTATATACTAAGTACCCTGTTATTAAGCACTTGCAATTTATTTATTTATAGTCAGGGTATTTTTCCTACAATTTTTCTCCTTGGTTTTTTTCTAGTCTTGAGGCTGCAATTCACATGCTTGTAATGTTGCATGTTTATTGAACATTTGTTACAGCTCAGTTTTTTTGTGTTTTTTGTCTGTTATCTTGCATTAATGCAAGTTGGGGGTGCAGCCCTCCTGATACTGAGGCTGAACAATTACCTGCGTCTCACTTTTTGCTGTGTATTTAATCTGGGACCCAGCTGACCACTTTACCATTCATATTGAAGTTTTGGACATGACACAAGTCAGGTACAGAATATGTTTTTAACTTTAGTAGGTTAGGGACTGTCTCAGATGGGTACACCGTGACGAGGTGAGACAGCTTCTTACCTTTTTGCAAAAATGTATATACTAAGTACCCTGTTATTAAGCACTTGCAATTTATTTATTTATAGTCAGGGTATTTTTCCTACAATTTTTCTCCTTGGTTTTTTTCTAGTCTTGAGGCTGCAATTCACATGCTTGTAATGTTGCATGTTTATTGAACATTTGTTACAGCTCAGTTTTTTTGTGTTTTTTGTCTGTTATCTTGCATTAATGCAAGTTGGGGGTGCAGCCCTCCTGATACTGAGGCTGAACAATTACCTGCGTCTCACTTTTTGCTGTGTATTTAATCTGGGACCCAGCTGACCACTTTACCATTCATATTGAAGTTTTGGACATGACACAAGTCAGGTACAGAATATGTTTTTAACTTTAGTAGGTTAGGGACTGTCTCAGATGGGTACACCGTGACGAGGTGAGACAGCTTCTTACCTTTTTGCAAAAATGTATATACTAAGTACCCTGTTATTAAGCACTTGCAATTTATTTATTTATAGTCAGGGTATTTTTCCTACAATTTTTCTCCTTGGTTTTTTTCTAGTCTTGAGGCTGCAATTCACATGCTTGTAATGTTGCATGTTTATTGAACATTTGTCACAGCTCAGTTTTTTTGTGTTTTTTGTCTGTTATCTTGCATTAATGCAAGTTGGGGGTGCAGCCCTCCTGATACTGAGGCTGAACAATTACCTGCGTCTCACTTTTTGCTGTGTATTTAATCTGGGACCCAGCTGACCACTTTACCATTCATATTGAAGTTTTGGACATGACACAAGTCAGGTACAGAATATGTTTTTAACTTTAGTAGGTTAGGGACTGTCTCAGATGGGTACACCGTGACGAGGTGAGACAGCTTCTTACCTTTTTGCAAAAATGTATATACTAAGTACCCTGTTATTAAGCACTTGCAATTTATTTATTTATAGTCAGGGTATTTTTCCTACAATTTTTCTCCTTGGTTTTTTTCAGGTTATTTTCACTGTTGTCCCAGATGATGATAAGATCGTCTATGTATCTCTTATAAACCACCACATGTTTGAAATGTTCAGAGGAATAAATATACAGTAGTTCGAACAGTCCCATGACCAAATTAGCGAATGTGGGTGACATTTTGGAGCCCATTGCGACTCCACAGCACTGATGGTACAGGGAATCCTGAAAGGTGAAGAAATTATTTTCCAGTACAAACTTCATCCCTTTCAAGATGAAGTTCTTTTGTAACGAAGGCAGCCTGTTGTCCATCTCTAAAAACTTCATGAAACATTCAAGTCCTAACGGATGTAAGATGTTTGTGTATAGTGAGGTTATATCAAGGGTAACAAACAGAAATGAATCCTTCCATTTAATATCCTTAAGGATATTAATCAAATGAGTGGAGTCCCTGAGGAAGCTCCTGAGGTTGGTGACATGTACTCTCATAATGACATCTATATATGCTTCCAGGTTCTCTGTCAGGGACCCAATCCCAGATATGATGGGTCTCCCAGGAGGATTAGATAGGCTTTTGGGAATTTTAGGCAGGTGGTAATAGAAGGCCAGTCTAGGGTTTTTGACTTCCAAGAACTTTTTCTCATCTTTATTGAGGATCCCTGCCTCCACTGCATCTTGAATCAGGGTGTCATAATTCCGGATGGCATTATGATATACTTCAATATTCACCACCTCGTAATGTAGAGTGTTAGAGAGCATCCTACGAGCTTCTTGAATATAGGCAATCTTGTCTTGTATCACAATGCCCCCACCTTTGTCAGCACTTCTGATGACTATGTGGGGGTTATTTTTTAACGCTGACAGAGCTATATTTTCATCTCTCGTTAAATTAGTCCTAGAGTGATTTTTCGTTGTGAGAAGTTCCTTGAAATCCTCTAATACTAGGTCATTAAAAGTTTTGATGTGATGCCCAATACTCTGTAACGGGTAGAAATTGGACTTTAGCTTCAGACCCGTGTGGAAATAATCATCAGACACCAAGGTATCCTTGGTAGGATTTACCTTATTAATCTGAAAATGTCGAGTAAGGGTTTATTTCCTAATGAATCTCTGGAAATCTATATATAAATTGAAGTCATCAGCCGGTTTTGTAGGGCAGAAAGAAAGACCTTTTTTCAGGATACTAATCTCATTTTTGGAAAGCTCATGACTGGAGAGGTTGAATATGCCTGTAGTACCACAACTCAGTGTATGCTTCTTTTCTCTTTTTTGTTGGACCCGGGTCTACATACCATAAAAAACCTTTACTATATGGTCCAGAGGGAAATATTGTGGATTACTATAAATAATATACATCGGGCCAAGAGAAGGAAAAAGGGACCGAAAAAACCCAACATAAATAAGGGGAGAGTAAGTCCGTGTGTCAGGGGAATAAACTATTGTCGTATGACTTCGTCTAGTGGTGGATTTTCACCGGGTTGTTCTTAGCACCACCAGTCTCTCCTTACTTCATCTACCCTTCTGTCCTATTGCTCATTCAGACTTTGTGTTATGCGGCAATTGGCGCATGAGCACACATTTTTTTCCCACGGGTATGAACTTTGTTCACCTTTCTCTTCTGACACTCGCTGCCTGCGCAGCCGCCATGGGTTCTTTTCCCACGGTATTGAACTCCTGTGAACTCTTACTCCTGATGAGAGTCGGGAGCGGTTTCTGTACCCTCTATGACACTCACACGGTGTTGAGGGTTTTCCTGTACACGAGCACTTATATATTATTATGCATATGTGTGTACAGACTGACATCTGCACCAATTTCATCACGCCTGTCTAGGTGGATTGTTTTATCCATGACAATCTATGAAACACTATTGTCCCCCTGGATTACTTAAGTCGATATGCACCACTCAGCCCTTTATGGGACAAGTATGATGAATGCACACACCTGTCATCGGTGGTTCTCTTGTTGTTTCCTCCACACGGCTTGTATCATCACATTTCCCGTGGATAAGCGGGCTTGAGCCTCCGCAATGTGGATCCACACTCACTCACGGTCATATACTCATTATCTGGCTTGAGTTCTAGGCTCTTTCTGAAATTCATCATTCTATGGATTTAATACATACTACTGGTAGATCCCGATTAAAGGATTTATAAGTGTGTATATAGGGTTGTACATTTTATTTTTCGCATCTTTACAGATAATTATATTAGGAATATTTTTCAAAGTTCACTTGATTTAATATGTTTTGTCAATAATTGGGTTACCTTTATTGAACAGAGTTTTATGTTTTTTTCTTTCACTATGTTTTTCCTGTATTGCGTCATGTATTGATCACGATGCACCCTTTCCCGCCCGTTTTTTCTATACGGGGCGGTACTCTGACGTCACTTGGTCTATTTAATGTATACATGTGTCTACTACGGTAGATTTGATGTTGTCTTTTCTATGGTCCTGAGGAAGGGGGCAGAGCTCCTGAAATGCGTAGACCTACGCTACAATAAAGCCACATTTATCTGACATCCAGACTTGTGATCATTGGCGCGGTATAGAAACCCGTTTCTACAATTGTCTCTGTTATCAGCTACTTGGGTTGCCGCTGCCGTGATCCATTTCTACATGCGAATATAGTAGTTGTGACTTTCACAACAACAGTTGGTGAGTATTATTGCTCCCCCCTCCTTTGCCCTGTGCCTATAAGGGTAAGACCCTATTGCGCTTTATTTTCCACAGCTTTCCTTCATATGAGCTGACTAGGTGGCAGACGGCAGAGAAGGGCCACAGGCGACGGAGATCCGGTCGCGGGAGACCTTAAGTAGACCGGGGCAGGGTTGTAGCCCACCGATGCCGACAGCGGGAATCCGGTTCGGAGGCCATGCACAGTCGGCGTACCTGGACCCTAGGGCGAGGACAGCTACAAGCACCTTTCCAATCAACCAGCAGGGGACAAGATTCCAAGTCTTGTCCCACTAACAGCCCAGATAGAGCGAGACGGAAGCCCAACGTGGGGGATAGGGCATCTGCAAGTGCCTGCAAAAATCCCAAGGGTCAGCTCTCGCGGGCCACAGCTCCCACAGAAAAGTCTCCGGGAGCAGATGTGGCGCCCTGGACTAGCCAGGTCGTCACAGATAACACTCAAACAACACCACCCCCATTAGACAGGGACACCAGTCAAACACAAAACCCTTGTTGTCTCCCTCCAGTGTCTGATGTCTACACCAGGTGGGGCGGAGCCAAGCGGTTGGCCCCACCCACCGAGGAGTTCACAGGCCTGGAGGCGGGAAAAGTGTTAGATAGAGTTTGGAGTTTGAAGTGAGAGGAGCAAGCACTTAGGTGTCTGGGTTTGTGGCCCCGGCACTGACAGCAAGGTTGGCAGACGGTGGTGGCCGTCTGCAGGAGTGGTGAAGCAACAAGGAACCGTAGGACCGGGGTCGGGCGTTGGCTCGCCGGTACCGACCGGGGAGCGAAGTGAAGCCAGCACACACAGGCAGGGCCATCGGACCCCGACCAGGCTTGGAGCCGCCGACAATAGTCAAATCCAAATGTGACTGGAACCCCAGGGGTTTCCTAACAACCAAAGACACGATAGAAGGCAACCGCCCACACCGTGAGGGTATACAGCTACCGCCTAAGGCTAGAGACCCAAGGGCCAGCGCCTGCGGGCAAACGGGCTCCTCCGGCATCCATCCACCGGGGAGCGGACTACCGTTTGGGATCCATAGTAGTCAAACAAGAACATCAAGGTGCAGGGAAAGACAGCCGCCATCACCTGTCCGGGGAGGAACACTGCAGTCGGCTGCGGGACCCGTCCATCCAGCCGTTTGGTTTACCGAGGACTTTGTGCATCTCTTGCTGAGTGAGTACACCCGTGCCATCCGGCACCGCGCCGCGCTGTCCCTGCAACCCTGCACCTCACCAACCCTGCCTCCCCGTCACACCACCGGGCCCCGGGACCACCGACCCCTACCCATGGAGGGGGAAAACAACATCCCAGCTGCTCCATACCATCGCTCCCGGGATCCCCGTCACCAGCAGCGGTGGTGCTCATCTTCACCACAACCCGTGGGTGGCGTCACGGACTAAATCCCCCAAACCAACCACCCTTTTCACTAACGGGCGAGGAGCGCCGCTCGAGTCCCCGGATCCGGCCCACCGCTCGAGCCACCGAGCAGCAGCAGCCGCAGCAGTGCCGGACCCGAGCGTTAGCGAGCGTGCAGCAGCGGCGGCGTCCTCCCCGCCCGCGACACGGACTTACCCCGTTTGATGCAGACTAGTCAACACACAAGACAACAATACCAAAGTGCAGGAGGAAGGGCCCCTGTTCTGTCCACCAGTGTGCGGGACCCGAGCACAGCAAACAGGAGGCTACCGGTTTCCGGCAGTTGGTTTACTATCTGGACTCTGTGTGATTTTATTCAAAACAGTGAGTCCCAGCACTCCACCTACACCTGGGCCCCAGGACAACACCTCCCCTACCCGTGGAGGGGATACCATCCTGCTGTCCCGCTCCATCAGCCCCAGGCGCCCCGTACCAAGGCAGCGGCGGTGGCACCAAAAATCACTGCAACCCACGGGTGGCATCACTGACAAACTCTCCCATGTAAATAAACTCCTTTTTCACTTGTGGGTGATGGACGGCTGCACGAGTCCGGGTCCGGCTGCCACTCGAGCCACAGCAACCACCCGGATCCGAGCGTCTCGAGCAGCCCCCCTGCCGTGGTCTGTCCCCCGCACGTAACAATAGCACCATTCGTTCCACAGCACTTTACAGATATCAGCACTGCTGTCACCATTTGGGCTCACAATCTAAATCACATATTAGTATGTCTTTAGAGAAAACTCATGCAAGCGCAAGGAGAACATATAAACATACGTACTCCTTGCAGATGCTGTTATTTGTTGGACTTGAGCCCAGGACCATAGCATTGTAAAGCAACACTGCTAACTACTGAGCCACGTGTATCTCCTTCTTCCCCAGACCCTCTGCTTTCATCCGGTGTTCGAATGACAGGTGTCATGAGTGCGTGATGTCCTGATGGGATCTCAGGGGGATCTGGGAACAGAATGTCACTGCGCATTGTGGATTTCAGATCCGCTTTAGTGCCGCTCGCTATTTACCCTGAGTTGGATCATATTTAATTCCATCCAGCACTGAAGGGGCTAATGTCAATTTATATCCTGCCATGTTCTAACAGGTAGTTGTAACTTCAGCTCCAGCAACTCTCTTCTGCTATAAAAATCTGCTCCTCACTCCTCCCTATGTCAGCTATAGCTCATTTCTTAGCTGTACCTTTTGAAGGAACTTGAATCTGCAGTGCTGTGGTGTTGTTACTGTTGAAGCTGCAAAGTTCCTGTTGAAGAAACCTTGGAGTGTTTTCTTTGTTGTTTCTTTCCCTACCTATTTGGCTTACCTACCTCGTGTTGTCTAATTTGCAGAGGCAAGACTAGCATCTCACTGGCCTTCACTAGTCAGGGTGAGTTCAAGGTCAGCAAGGTTCTAAGCACCTGATCAGCGCACAGGGGGGAAATACTAAGGCTGCTTTCACACCTCCGCTTTTAGCAGAGCCGGCCAATCAGGCTCTAAAACCTATGCAACGGATGCGGCGACAAAACCGCATCCTTTGCACAAGTTTTGACATGCGGCCCGTCTAATTTTTGCCGCTTGCGGCAGGCTACTGAGCATGCGCAGTGGAAAAAACCGCATGCGGCGGCCGGATGCTGTTTTTGCTGCATGCATTGCAAATTGCGTCGGATGCGGCGTGATGCGTTTTTTTTTGCCGGACAAAAAAACGTGCCAGGCAACGTTCCATTTGGCCGCCGCATCGGCTAAATCTGCCACATGCGGCAAAAAATGGACGGAACGCAAGCCCATGCGGCACAATACGTCACTAATGTAAGTCTATGCAAAAAAAACGCAACTGGCGGCAAAAAAAAAAACGGTTGCATTTTTTCTGCAAAGCGCCGGATTGTGCCGCACAGGAAAAACCGGATGTGTGAAAGCAGCCTAAGCTAGGGACATTAGAGAGTGCGAGGATCAGCCTCAGGTGAGTGTTATGAGATGTCCACGCTCCCCTTACTCTAGCACCATTGTAGTACGTTCCCTTTTTGTTGCTTGCTGGGGGTTTTTCCCCTCCTCCACCGTGAATCGAGATACTAACCAAGTGTTCCCATTATGTTGCACCATTCGCTAGGAGATCACTCAAACCTGGAGTGACACCTGTAGTCACACTGTGACAACAGGTCACTGCTGTTACAGTGAACTTTCTTCTGTTTCAATTGCATGCAGACATCATTTTTGTGGGTTCCACGTGCATTGCTTAATTAGGCTGCTTTCACACCTCCGGTTTCTGCAATGCGGCACACTCCGGCACTTTGCAGGAAAATCGCAACCGTTTTTTTTTGCTGACGGTTGCGTTTTTTCTGCATAGACTTTAATTAGTGCGGCATTGTGCCGCATGGCCTTGCGTTCCATCCTGTTTTTGCCGCATGCGGCAGATTTAGCCGATGCGGCGGCCGGATGGAACGTTGCCTAGCACGTTTTTTCGTGCGGCAAAAAAACCCGCATCGCGCCGCATTCGGACGATGCGGCGCATTTTTCAATGCATGCCTATGGCGGCCGGATGCGGCGCGATGCGGCAAAAACCACATCCGGCCGCCGCATGCGGTTTTTGCCACAGCGCATGCTCAGTAGCATGCCGCAAGCGGCAAAAACCAGACGGGCCGCAAGGGAAAAACTTATGCAAAGGATGCGGTGTTTTCACCGCATCCGTTGCATAGCTTGCACAGCCGGATTGAGCCGCAGAGCTCAAGCCGGATGTGTGAAAGCAGCCTTACCCGGGCGGTCTTCAGTATGATAGCGCTGGGAGTGTAGCATGCACAGATTGAGATTTCGGTTCAATGACATATTTTAGCTCTATCATTGAGCTGGGACTTCAGTATATGCATACGACGCCTCCGCCACCATTTTATTCAAACTCTGAAGGTAGGCGAAGGGGTCGGTGAAGGAGGAGAAAACCTAGTGTTCAGTCTGCAGCGAAATCTAATTAATAGATGAGCGAATAAACCCGACACTATCCATTACTTGCACGAATATTTAGGTATTTGTGATATCTGTAAATCGTTGAGTAGTTAGGTATTCGCATTGTGAGTTTCAAGACCCTTTCCATTATGTTTGACGCCTGATTTTCAACCACTAAACATGCTGTGATTACTTGCCAATCAGAGTAATGCCATTGCCATCTTTGCTACTGATATTACTGTGATTAAGAGACACGGTGACAAAAAAAAAAAATTAAAGCAGAAGAACTTACTTAAAGAGTTTCCTTGTCACTACTTCCTTGTCAGCTGATTAACCCTTATGAACATACAGTGCTACACCTGCCCACCCTCTGTGCTAGCGTCTGTGATTGGTTGAAGTCCTGCTTCCCCGCCTATCCTTTCTGCTGGCATCTGTGATTGCAGGAGTGTAAAAATAAATAAAAAATTGGAAACAATGACAAAGGATCCCTTGTATGTTGATACCTAATACAGGTAAAGCTGGCAGCTCCATGCTGTAGCCTTGGGCTCTGCACGTTATCTTGGCAGTGTATCAAAATATGAGGGACCGCATGTGTTTTTTTTAATTATTAAAAAAAAAATAAGTAAAAAATACGGCATGGGGTTCACCCCAATTTTCATACCCACAAGATAAAGCCGACAGCTGAGGGCTGTTATTCTCAGACTGTGGAGACCCATGGTTATTGGGCCCTCCGCAGCCTAAAAATAGCAACCCTAGCTGCCCAGAATTGTTGCATCCATTAGATGTGTCAATTGTGGAGCTTTATCAGACTCATCCCAATTGCCCTGATGCGGTGGCAATCAGGCTAATATAAGGAGTTAATGACAGCTGTAATTTGGCAAAAAAAAATAGTATTTTGGATTAGTAATGGGGAGGGGTCTATGAGACCTCCATTACTAACCATATAAGTAAAAAGAAATAAACACACACAATAATCTTTATTTTAAATAAAAAAAGAACAACCCTTTTTCACCAATTTATTAACCCCGAAAACACCCCCTCAAGTCCAACGTAATCCACATGAGGTTCCACAATGATCCTGACTCTGCTACATCCAGCCGGTGATCCCGCTGCTGGATTACCGGACTGCCAGACTGCAAGACATGGCAGCTCAGCAGTCTGACAATCCAGCAGTCAGGTCACAGGAGATCACACTTGGGAATTCCCACTGCCCTCAGTGAAAAGTTGAACTTGTTGTTTGACTGCTGTGTGGCCGTGTCCTGCAATTCTACAGTCCTGCAATCCAGGAAGGGGTTCAACTTTCACTGAGGGCAGTGGGAAACCCAGAGTGTGAACTCTGGTGACCTGACTGCTAGATTGTCAGATTGCGGGACACAGCGCCACAGCAGTCCTGCAATCAGGTCACTGGAGTTCGCATCCGGGGCTCCCCACCGCCCTCAATGAAAGTTGAACCCACTGCTCTCAGTGAAAGTGGCTGTCAGACTGTGGGGCACAGCCACATGGCAATCTAGCAGCTGGTTTCACTTTCACTAATAGCAGCGGGTTCAACTTTCACTGTTGTAGCAGGGAGCCCTAGATGCGAACTCCGGTGTCCTGACTGCCGGATTGACAGACTAGGCTATGTGCACATGTTGAGTATTTGGTTGCAGACATCTCTGCACCAAATCTGCATCTCCTGGCAAAAAAAACCCCACAAAAAAACAAGTGCAAATTTTGATGCGGTTTCAGTGCATTTTTTGCCAGGAGATGCAAATTTGGTGCAGACATGTCTGCATCCAAATACTCAGTGTGCACACATTGCCTAATACGGTAATCCAGCATTGAGTTCAATGACGTCTCAGCTGAAGTCATTGAACTCAATGCTGGATTACCAGATTAGGCAATTGTGACGCCCAGGCCGGGCCAGGTAGTCACAAATAGGGCCCTGCATTACACCTGTTCCTCATAGGTAACACACAGCCAAACATTTAAACCCTAGTCACCCCCCTCAGGGCTTGATGGACACACCAGGGGGCGGAACCAGTTTAGAGTTCAGAGAGCCTGAGACGGGAAAGTAAACAGTTCAGTTTCAGAGTTCAAGTTGGAGAGGTGTGTAGGCTAGAGCTGTGTGCAGCTCCAGCAGAGGAGTGAACCTAATTTTAGAAGGTGCCAGGGTACGAGCCCTGGTACCTTTGGCTAGGAGGCAGACGGCGGTCTTCGTCTGCAGGAGCCGGAAAGACGGCTCGGTGGAACCGAGGTGGACCGGGACAGGGTTGTAGCCCGCCGGTACCGACCTGGGGAACTGACTCGGAAACCGGAGCACAAAGGGGGGTGCTCAGACCCTGAAGCTAGATCCAGAAGTTACTGGGGGCCAGCTAATTAACTGATTGCAGCCAGGAATAGAGGTCCTGTCCCACCGAAAGTCCCAACTGAAGGCAACAGCCCAACGAGGGGGATAAGCAGCCACCGCCACGGCTCAGAGATCCCAATGGCCAGCGTCTGCAGGCAAAGGGCTCCTTAGGCAACCACAAGCCAGGAGCGGACTCCTGAGGTTGCAAGCACAGGCAGTCCACCATCCAACACAGGTGCGGGAGAAAGGCAGAGACCAGACTGCAGCTGGCTGCGGGCACCGACCACCATCATCTTGGTTTACCAGAGACTCGTGTGTTTATGAATAGTGAGTACAACAGCACCCTCCGGTCACCCATCTCCCTGCACCGCCAAACACCCCCAACGGGTCCCGGGGCCACCATCCCTACCCACAGAGGGGTTAACAACTTGCTGCCAAACATCTCCCCCGGGTACCCCGTAACCGCAGCGGTGGTGTCCACCTTCACCACATCCTGTGGGTGGCGTCACAAACTTAACACGGCTCCGGCCGTACATCTACATCCCCAAACCACAAACCCCCTTTCAGTTGAAGTGACCGCGAGACCCCCGGGTCCGGAGACCCTCGAGCCACCCACTGAAGATCCGGATCCGGGCGGCTCGGCTGCCGAGCACGGGGCGGTACACAATGTGTGCACACTGAGTATTTTGGTGCAGAAATTTCTGTACCAAATCTGCATCTCTTGGCATAAAAAAATGCCCTGAAACTGCATGCATTTTTTTTATACAGTTTCGGTGTGTTTTTCTGCCAAGAGTTGCAGATTTTGTACAGAAATGTCTGCACCAAATCTGCATCTCCTGGCAGAAAACCAGCATTGAGTTCTATAAACTCAATGCTGGATTACCGGATTAGGCAATGTGTGCACATTGAGTATTTGAGTGCAGACAAATCTGCATCTCCTGGCAAAAAAATGCGCAAAAACTGCATTTCGTGAGAAAACCACATTACAAATCCCTCAAAAAACGCATCGAGGTTATGTGCGTTTTTCTGCCAGGAAGTGGAGATTTGGTGCAATAATGTGTTGCAGACCAAATCTGTGTTTTTGACACATTTTTGTTGTGCTTTTCTAACAGAAGATGCACATTTGGTGCAGAAATGTCTGCAACAAGTTTCTGCAACAAATCTGCATCTCCTGGCAGAAAACCGAGTCAAAACCGCATTGTGGTTTGGTGTGTTTTTCTGCCAGGAAATGCAGATTTGGTGTATAAAAGTCTGCAATCAAATACTCAATGTGTGCACAGCACCTAATCCGGCAGCGGGTTAAACTGAGTTCACTGAGAACTCTGGTGTTCTGACTGCCAGACTGTCAGATTGCAGGACACAATAGCACAGCAGTCTAGTAGCTGTTAGGTTGAAAACCGTAAAGGAACCTTTAACGTTTTTGGAGTTCAAGCTGTTGGGACACCCAGAGAAAGTGAACTCTGGGAACAGTTTCCAGCCTACAGATGTCGCAGCAGCTGGGAACTCAAGAAACATTAAAGGCTCTCTTAAAGGCTCCCTTACAATATGGTAACCTAAAAGGTCTGTGAGGTCCACAAACTTTAAAGGAGCCTTTAAGAAAGCCTTTAAGAGATCCTTTACGTTTCTTGGAGTCCCCAGCTGTTGGGACACCTGGACACTGTAAACTCTGGCTGGGATATCAAGGAATGTTAAAGGAGGTGTTCTCTTAAGGGATCCCTTAAAGTTACCGGGTTGACAGCTGCTGGGTGACCCGGTGGCTGTGAGCTCTGGTAATCTAAAGGTCCTGGTACCATGGTTCACAGCCTCCAGGTGTCCCAACAGCTGTAAACTCCAAAAAACTTAAAGACTTCCTTAAAAGGTTCCTTTTAAGGTTTTCGGGCCTCAAAGCTGCCAGATTGCTGAACTACTGGATTGTGGGACAAGGGACCACACGAATCCAACAATCCGGCAGTCAGGTCTTCGGAAGACACAGTGGGGCTACCCGCTGCTATCAGTGAACGTGGAACATGCTGCCATGTCCCTTAATCTGACAGTCCAGCAATCCGGCAGCGGGTTCCACTTTCACTGAGGGCCGAGTCTGAACTCCGGTAACCTGACTAGCGGATTGCTGTGGCACTGTGTCCCACAACCTGACAGCCAGGTCACCTGAGATCAACCCGCTATTGGATTGCGGGATACAGACGCACAGCAATCCAGCAGTGGGTTCCACTTGCACTGAGGGCAGTGGGGAGCCCAAAGTGTGACCTCCAGTGACCTGACTGACGTCACCACTTCTCACAGCTAGGATACCCTGCTGCTGTCAGTGTTTCCTGGAGTCTGCAGTCACTGGTCATGTTATCGGTCTCTGCAGACTCTGGATGTAGCAGTGCTGAAATTGTCATGGGACCTCATGTGGATTACGTTAGACCTGCGGGGGGTGTTTTGGGGTTAATAAATTGGTGAAAGGGTGTGTATTTTGTTTTTCATTTAAAATAAAGGATTTTTGTGTGTTTTTGTTTTTTTTTTTACTTTTGACTTACGGGGTCAGTAATGGGGATCTCATAGACCTCTCCCCATTACTAATCCAGGGCTTGGTGACAGCTGTGATTTTTTTTGACAAATCACAGCTGTCATTAGACGTTTATATTACCCTGATTGCCACCGCATCAGGGCATTTGGATGAGTCTAGTAAAGCGCCGAAATTATTACATCTAATGGATGTGACAATCCTTGGGCAGCTGAAGGTTGCTGGAGAAGGCCAAATAAGGCTGGGCCTCCCATGAAGAAGATTTCCCAAGAAAAAAGAAACAGCATCATCCAGCTCATCAATAGCAGTCTCTCAGCCAAGAAAATTAACGAACTACATGATATGAGTGCCATGACAGTTGGAAGAATATGAAATGAAGTCCAGGCATCTAATCAAAAGCCAAGGGGTGAACATTAGGCAAAATATCGGAGTCAGAAAGTCAGCTCAACACAAGGTCTATCAGTTCTGGTGATACAAAGACAGCAGTGAAAGTGGCTCATATGCTTCGTAATAGTGAGATCACAAATGTCCATGTAAGCACTGTGTGAGGCACATTAGACAAGTCTGGATTTGTGGCCCAAAAAAAGTGAAGAGGTCTTAACTTCATTATCATCATAAGAAGCATTGGATTGAGTTGGCAAAAAAGTACGAAACGTGGACAGTAGAAGATTGGGAAAGGGTGATTTGGAGCAATGAGACAAAAGTCAATAGACTGGGTCTGTAAGAAACAAGGGAAAAAGGGGCTAACAGATTGAGAAATTGAAGGAACTGTCAAGTTCTGTGGAGTAAGCCTGATGATATGGACTTCTTTCACAGCCAAAGGTGTTGAATACTTGACTAGGATCGATGGTAGTCTCAAAGCTAAGCTGTATGTGAGAATCCAACAAGACAAGTTACTTTGTACACTTTTATACTATAGGTATGAAAGAATGACATAGTACTCCAGCAGGATAACAACCTGAAGCATATGTCGAAGATTGGAGAAGAAATGGGTCAATGAGAATGAAGTAGATTGGCAATCAAACTCAACTCAATTGAACACTTGTGGGTAGAGTTGAAGAGAAAGCTGTCTATATACACAAGTGAGTTCACCAGTATGCACCAACATTAGGAACGCCTAGAAGAGACCTGGGATCAGATTTTGATTGAGACATGTTGAATTTGATCAAGAGCATCTGCAGAAAGATTCAAGCAGTGTTGAAAGACAAAGAAGGATTTAAAAAATACTAACAAAATAATAAAAGTAAAAATTTAGATTTTTAGGAGTAAGACGTTGGATCCTTGAAAAGGTTCAATAGCGTTCTCAATGCTGAGCTATATGTGAGTATCCTACAAGATGAGTTACTTCATACAATCGAGTACTATGGGTGTGAAAAGGACAACATAGTGGGTACGGAAAGTATTCAGACCCCTTTAAATTTTTCACTCTTTGTTTCATTACAGCCATTTGGTAATTTCAAAAAAGTTCTTTTTTTTCTCATTAATGTACACTCTGCACCCCAACTTGACGAAAAACAGAAATGTATATATTTTTGCAAATTTATTATACAAGAAAAACTGAACTATCACATGGTCATAAGTATTCATACCCTTTGCTCAGACACTCATTTTTAAGTCACATGCTGTTCATTTCCTTGTGATCCTCCTTGAGGCCTCCTTCACATGTCCGTGTCTCCGGTACGTGTTTGGTCCGTTTCTTCACGTGCCGAAAACACAGTCACAAGTTGACCCATTAAAATCAATGGGCCTGCGCTCATCTGCGTGTTTTGCCATGGACCGTGTGTCAGTGTGGAGCATACGTGTGCCCGTGGCTCCACACGTAGACATTTCCGTTTTTCTCCAGCATCATGGGTGTCACACGGAACGCACACGGAAAGCACACGGACCGCATGGATGTCATCTGTGTGACATGCCCTGGAGAAAACACGTGTCTGTGAATTAAAAGAAATTTCTATACTCATCTTCTCCAGCCCTGCTGTCTCTGCCGCTGCTGTCACTTGCTTCCAACCCCCGCTCATTATGCTCATCGCATATTCACTGCATTGCGGGCCGGAAGCTGAAGCTGCAGCAGCGGGGAGTCAGCAGGGCCAGAGACCGCAAAGCAGAAGACATCAGCACCATGGACAGCAGCGCAAGGGGCAGGTGAGCAGAAAGTTCCCGTTCTCCGTGTGTTATCACGGATACCCCATGGAGAACACACATGTGCCATAAACACGGCACACGGAGGGCAATACGCACCTTTGACATGTCCGTGGAAAATGTGCGTGATTTTCAAGACGTGTGAAAGAGGCTTGAGATGATTCTACTATTTCATTGGAGTCCAGCTGTATTTAATTAGACTGATAGGACTTGATTTAGAAAGGCACACACATGTCTATATAAGACCTCACAGTTCACAGTGCATGTCAGACCAAATGAGAATCATGAGGTCAAAGGAGCTGCCCAAGGAGTTCAGAGACAGAATTGTGGCAAGGCACAGATTTGGCCATGGTTACAAAATAATTTCTGTAGTACTCAAGGTTCCTAAGGGCACATTGGCCTCCATACTCCCTAAATGGAAGAAGTTTGGGACCACCAGAACTCTTCCTAGACCTGGCCGTTCAGCCAAACTGATCAATCGTGGGAGAAGAGCCTTGGTGAGAGAGGTAAAGAAGAACCCCAAGAGCACTGTGGCTAGCTCCAAAGATGCAGTAGGAGATGGAAGAAAGTTCCACAAAGTCAACTATCACTGCACAGCCCTCCACCAGTCAGGTCTTTATGGCAGAGTGGCCTCTCCTCAGTGTAAGACATATGAAAGCCCCCAGTTTGCAAAAAAAAACACATGAAGGACTCCCAGACTATGAGAATGAAGGACTCCCAGACTATGAGAAATAAGATTTTCTGGTCTGATGAGGAAAAGATAGAACTTTTTGGTGATAATTCTAAGCGGTATGTGTTGCGAAAACCAGGCACTGCTCATCACCTGCCCAATACAATCCCAACAGTGAAATATGGTTGTGGCAGCATCCTGCTATGGGGTGTTTCTAAACTGCAGGGACAGGACGACTGGTTGCAATTGAAGGAAAGATGAATGCAGCCAAGTACAGAGATATCCTGGAAGAAAACCTCTTCCAGAGTGCTCTGGACCTCAGGCTTGGCCAAAGGTTCACCTTCCAACAAGACAAGGACCCTAAGCACACAGCTAAAAACAAAGGAGTGGCTTCAGAACAACTCTGTTACCATTCTTGACTGGCCCAGCCAGAGCCCTGACCTAAAACCAATTGAGCGTCTCTGAAGAGACCTGAAAATGCTACCAATGTTCACTGTCCAACCTGATGTAACTGGAAAGGATCTACAAGGAAGAATGGTAGAGGATCCCCAAATCCAGGTGTGAAAAACCTGTTGCATCATTCCCAAGAAGACTCATGGCTGTACTAGTTCAAAAGGGTGCTTCTACTCAATACTGAGCTAAGGGTCTGAATACTTATGACCATGTGATATTTCAGTTTTTCTTGTTTAATAATTTTGCAAAAATTACTACATTTCTGTTTTTTTCTATCAAGATGGGGTGCAGAGTGTACATTAATGAGAAAAAAAATGAACTTTTTTGAATTTACCAAATGGCTGCACTGAAACAAAGAGTGAAATTTAAAGGGGTCTGAATACTTTCCATACCCACTGTATATTAAAGCACCACTCCAGTGGTGCAATGAAAAAAAACATTGGTGAACTGGTATTTTACAACAGGCTTTCTTCTCTCTACATCCGGCAGCTGCCAGAGCTTAAAGAAGCACCTACACTACATTTTTTATTGTCGTAACCTGTGTAAATGTAGTGTAGTGTAGTCTGAATGTAATTATATACTCATCGATAATATGCACCCCTCTGGCCCTCTTCTGGGTCAGGTGACTGAAATCCCGATTTGCCAGATCACGCTGGATTTATGTATGAGCCATAAGTCAATTTTACAATATAGGTCAGCTAAGCGTCAGAACGAGGCACCATAGACTTACATTGTAAGAGTGACATCCAGCGGCTCACACATAAACCCAGTGGGATTTGGCAAGTTGGAATTTCAGCTGTGACTCAGAAGAGGACTGGAGCTACGCTGGAAACTGAGTAAGACTGGAGTCACACTAGCGTATGGCATCCGATGCGGGAGCAACGGATGCGATATGCTAATGACCCCCTGCTCAGGCTCTGCTGCGAGCGTGAGCCGAGTGTCATGCGACTGTGATCTGATCTTACAATCGGGTCACAGCTGCGAAGCTGAGAGCGGGCGCTGCAGAGGAGAGGGAGGGGTTAATCCCCCCATCTCCTCAATTGTCAGCATGTGCGTATATCGCACTGCACTGGGATAACATCAGAGTGCAGTCCGATGTTTCTCCCACACCCATTCACTTGAATGGGTGCAAGTGATATAGCTCTCGCAGAAAATCGCAGCATGTTGCGACTTTTCTCGCATCTAAAATCTGGATGCGAGAAAAGCTGACCAACTGCTCTCTCTCATTGACTAACATTGGTCAGAGTGCAAGGCGAAATTTTCTCGCATTGCACTCGTTCGTTTTTCACGCTTGTGTGAGCGTACCCAATGAGTAAAGGGTGCTTTACATGCTGCGACATTGCGTCGTTAGTGACGCACATCCGGCGTCGTTAGTGACATCGCAGCGTGTGACACCTAGGAGCGACAATCAACGATCGCAAAAAGTTCAAAAATCATTGATCGTTGACACGTCACTCCTATTCATAATATTGTTGGTGGTGCATGCCGCTGGTTGTTCGTCGTTCCTGCGGCATCACACATCGCTATGTGTGACACCGCAGGAATGACGAACATCTCCTTACCTGCGTCCACCGCCAATGAGGAAGGAAGGAGGTGGGCGGGATATTCCGCCCGCTCATCTCCGCCCCTCCGCTTCTATTGGGCGGTTGCCGTGTGATGTCTCTGTGACGCCGCACCAACCGCCCCCTTAGAAAGGAGGCGGTTCGCCGACCACAGTGACGTCGCAGGGAAGGTAAGTCCATGTGACAGGTGTAAGCGATGTTGTGCGCCACGGGCAGCGATTTGCCCGTGACGCACAACTGATGGGGGCGGGTACGCTCGCTAGCGATATCGATAGCAATATCGCAGCGTGTAAAGTGCCCTTAAGTATCTTATTTCAATTAGACTACAATACAAAAAATATTTACACAAGTTTAAACAATAAACCTTTGGTGGGACTGTTTATTTAAAGCAGCTGATTAGTTGGGGTGCCAGATGTTAGACCACTTACTGATCTAATATTGGTGACATATTTTAGGTCATCATTAGAGTAAGCCTTGAAAACCCCATATAAGTAATTTACCTATCAGTTTTCAATATAAGATGAACTAAAATGATTTTTCTGAAAATACTAACCCCTGTGGTTGTGGTTGGACCATTGCGTAATGTTATAACCTGAAGATAAAGTCAGCTATTACAGGAATTGGTGATCCATGCATCTGCTGCATATTCAGGCAGATCATAACCTGTCATTTTTTGTGCATGTATAATAAGTAAATTGCATAATGTCAATATGTATGAACAGATGTTAAGAATGGTAGAAAATATGTTGGACAATATTACTAAATTGAGAGTGAACAGTGAAAAGGATAAATGGTGCATGTAATGTTTGATCCAGTGTAGAACTAACTTGTAATTCCTAATTACACATGTATGCAAAATTTGGGGTTATGACATTTTTTCAAATCCATTGATTGATATTTATGTTTTCTTATGCCCTGACTTAAAAAAAAACTTTTATATTTAACCATGAAGTATGGAGTCTGCACACTAAATGCACATAAAATTATGTACAAGCGGGATGAACAAGAAAAATTATTATAGACAAATATGTACACAATATTTTTTTATATATACATATATATATATATATATATATATATACACACAGTATATATACGTATATATATATATATATATATATGTTGAACCTTTATTCTGAAACTTTATTGGAAATTAATTATTGTGTCTTTTCCTTTTCTCTCCAAAGCTTCTATTTATACAGTACCTTTTCTCTTATAGAATATGTGCAGATCTCTAATAAAACCAAGGTTTTCAGGAAAGTAACCCAAATAGGAATGTAAAAAATGTAACTTCAAATTCATCAGACGACCCAAGGCTTTGAAACGTTTCAGCATATTCTCCACGATGGACTTAGGAGGGCTTTGCACACTACGACATCGCAGGTGCGATGTCGGTGGGGTCAAATTGAAAGTGACGCACATCCGGCATCGCATGCGACATCGTAGTGTGTAAAAAGCCTAGATGATACGATTAACGAGCGCAAAAGCGTCGTAATCGTATCATCGGTGCAGCGTCGGCGTAATCCATAATTATGCTGACGCGACGGTCCGATGTTGTTCCTCGCTCCTGCGGCAGCACACATCGCTGTGTGTGAAGTCGCAGGAGCAAGGCACATCTCCTACCGGCGTCACCGCGGCTTCCGTAGGATATGCGGAAGGAAGGAGGTGGGCGGGATGTTTACATCCTGCTCATCTCCGCCCCTATTGGCCGCCTGCCGTGTGACGTCGCAGTGACGCCGCACGACCCGCCCCCTTAATAAGGAGGCGGGTCGCCGGCCAGAGCGACCGTCGCAGGGCAGGTGAGTGCATGTGAAGCCGGCGTAGCGATAATTTTCGCTACGCCAGCTTTCACAAGATATTGTACCTGCGACGGGGGCGGGGACTATCGCGTGCGACATCGCAGCATCGCGATGTCGCAACGTGCAAAGCCCGCCTTAGGGGTACTTTGCACGCTGCAACATCGCTACTGCGATATCGTTGGGGTGAAATCGAAAGTGACGCACATCCGGCGCCAGTAACGACGTCGCAACGTGTAAAGCCTAGATGCGCCGATAAACGATCGCAAAAGCGTCGTAAATTGGTGATCTGTGTAGCGTCGGACATTTTCATAATGTCGCACCAATAGGAGATACGATGTTGTTTCTCAATCCTGCGGCAGCACACATCGCTGTGTGTGAAGCCGCAGAAGCGAAGAACATCTCCTTACCTGACTCCACCGGTTATGCGGAAGAAAGGAGGTGGGCGGGATGTTTACGTCCCGCTCATCTCCGCCTCTCCGCTTCTATTGGCCGCCTGCCTTGTGACGTCGCTGTGACGCCGCACGACCCGCCCCCTTAGGAAGGAGGCGGGTCGCCGGCCAGAGCAACATCGCAGGGCAGGTAAGTGCGTGTGAAGCTGCCGTAGCGATAATGTTCGCAACGGCAGCTATCACAAGATATCACATGTGCGACGGGGGCGGGTACTATCGCGCTCGACATCGCAAGCATCAGCTAGCAATGTCGCAGCGTGCAAAGTACCCCTTATATTTTGGATTCTTGTTGTTACCTAGAAATTTCTTCACAACTTCTTTAAAAGAATCCCAAGCATTTCCTCAACCGCTTTTATTTTTATTTCGAAAACATCATCCTTCATGAGGATTTGAATGTCCAGACCCACAAAAATGCCTTTTGTACATAATTTAATTTTTTCGATATTTTTACTGAGTTCAGTGATCAAAAGTATATAAAAATCATCTCTTACTTTTAAACAATTTCACCCTTGCAGACCTGTGTTATCTTTTTTTATCAATATTATGCCATGAATCTCCACCAAAAGCTACACCTTTTTTAATTAACTGACTTGTGCTGTCATCAAAATATTCCACAAAATAATGCTAAAATAATGTAATTTGATTTTTTCCGTGAATGAACATGTTTATATGTTAGTTGGGTTCGCCATATCTGGAAGGGAAGAAAAAAAAAGTTCAGTTCGGTAACTGAACTTAACTCCGAACAACAATCCCCATACAAGTCAATAGGGACAAGAAGGTCTATGCTGTAAAATGGTCGTAGTAAGGGCAAGAGGGCTGCAAAAGGATTCAAAATGGGGGTAAGAGCAGGACAGTTCTACAGATCGTGTTTCCCAAAAGATAACACTGCCATCAGACTCTTTTCTGGACCCACTCATTAAGCTTCATAAATATTCACTGCTTCCCCTGCCCACCCTCTGTGATTGGTTGCAAACCAGTTTGCTGTATAGAAGTGTAAAAATAAATAATTTAAAAATATGGCATGGGCTCCCTCCATATTTTCGATAACCAGAGTGGGTAAAACAAAACAACCCCCAGCCCACATATGCCCATAATTGGTGCATCAATTAGATGTACCAATTCTGGCGCTTTACCCAGTTTATTGCGATTGCCCTGCTGAAGTGGCAATCGGGGTAATATTGGGGGTCGATGTCAACTGTGATTTGTAAAAAATGACAACTGCCAACAAGCCCTAGGTTAGTAATAGGGAGGTGTCTATGAAACACCCTCCACTACTAACCATGCAAGTCAAAAGAAATAAACACACAGAAAAATTCTTTATTTAAAATAAAAACACACATACCTAAACTCACCACTTTATTAACCCCAAAGCACCCCTCCAGGTCCGATGTAATCAACATTACGTTCCACGACAATCCTGACTCTGCTACAACCATAATCTGCAGTGATGAAAAACTCGACCGATCACTGCAGACTCTGGAACACAGTGATAGCAGCTGGGAGACCAGCTGTGGGAAGCAGTGACGTCATTGAGTTCACCATTTGTCAAAACCGCGCTCTCATGGTTCCAAGTATGACCGCAGATGAACCCGCTGCTAGATTGCCGGACTGCTGGATTGTGGGATGGAGGCACAGCAGTCTGGCAATCCAGCAGTTAGGGCAATTGGGATGAGCTGGGTAAAGCACCAGAATTGACACATCTAATCGATGCACCACTTCTGTGGGCAGCTGGTGGCTGGTATTTTTAGGTTAAAAGGGGCCAATAACCATGGTCCTTCACACCCTAATAATACCAGCCCCCAGTTGTCAGCTTTATCTTGACTGGTTATCAAAAATGGAGGGACCCCACACCATTTTTTTTAAATTATTTATTTAAATAATTAAAAAAAAAACGGCATGGGATCTCCTCTATATTAGATAACTAGCCATGGTAAAGCAGGCCCTATATATGCTGCATTACCTGTGCTGGTTATCAGAAATAGGGCAGGAACCCATATAATTTTTTTTTGTTATTTTTACAGTGGTGCGCCAGCCAATTAGAGCCATGCCAATACTTGACATGGCTATGATGGGGTGACACCAGAAAGTGCCCACACCAGAAAAGCTTGCTGATTGGCTGCTCTGCAACCTTTCACAAACTTTATTCGGATGAAAAAAACAAACAGTAACCGGACACACAGGTAAAAGTCTGTATTCGGGTCCAAAATTGAACAATCAGTGTTCAGCACGATCCTTGAACTTTACAGTCGAGGTTTGCTCATCCTCAGTCTACACCCCATAGGTGTAGATCAGGATCAAGCAAAACTCAGTCTTGTTAACGCCTTATGGTTCTAACCCAAAAAAATAATGCAATAAACAATTAAAAGAGATTTAAGTGATAAAATTTAGTACCCTCACAAAGAAATAAAAAAACATTAATTCTAACTATACCAGATGATTTTTGTAACATAGTTAACATTTAACACAGGCAACATTGTAGAATATGAAAATGAAAATTCCTATATTAAAATTACCAAATTTTATTAGTCATTTACTAAAAAACTGTCAGTGCAGTCAGAAATAGAATAGCCACTAAAAGTGGTATGGGCGGGTGTAGGGGACAAAGTGCGCCAGATATCGATATGAGGAATATTCAATGTATACATAGAGGAGGGGTGGGGCCTATCCTAGCCCTATGAATGTCCCCTACCTACCAGCGGAGTGTAAACACCCTAATACTTGGTGCCCCCGCTCCTCGGCGGCTGTCCCTCACTGTCCCTCCAACCACAAAACCACCATCACCATAAAGTGTATGTGCAAAAGTGCAGTCAGGACTAATAGTCTAAATAACCACTCTATAGATTAAATGTAGATATTACAGCAGTGGTTCCCAGATCAGAGTAACCACTCTATAGAGTCATAAAATAGAATGCATTAAACCTTTCAAGGATAAGTATGCAATGCTTTCATCCTCCAGGTCATATAGATAAAAATACAATTTAGTGCACCTGCACACCTATCTCATATTATCATGTAAGTCATCTCAATTTGAGGAAAGTACTTATCATAGCGTTGTCATCTCGACGCGTTTCTCCCTCAGAATGTCTGAGGGTTCATCAGGAGATGTTCAGTCTTTTTTTCCCCGTTGTCACAATGGAGGTACAGTGCCTAATAGCGTCGCTGGGAGCCACACAGATCTGGGTTGGAGGGACAGTGAGGGACAGCCGCCGAGGAGCGGGGGCACCAAGTATTAGGGTGTTTACACTCCGCTGGTAGGTAGGGGACATTCATAGGGCTAGGATAGGCCCCACCCCTCCTCTATGTATACATTGAATATTCCTCATATCGATATCTGGCGCACTTTGTCCCCTACACCCGCCCATACCACTTTTAGTGGCTATTCTATTTCTGACTGCACTGACAGTTTTTTAGTAAATGACTAATAAAATTTGGTAATTTTAATATAGGAATTTTCATTTTGGTTTTTTTGTTATGTGGGTTCCTTCTTCTAATTGATAATTGAGGTTTACAACATTGTAGAATATGATAACCTATCCCGTTATATACAGTTATGCAAAAATGTTGGCACTCTTGAAATTGTCCCAGAAAATGAAGTATTTCTCCCAGAATATTATAAACATATTATGTTTATTTCCTTTGTGTGTATTAGAACAACATAAAAAATAGAGGATAAAAAGGCAAAATGGATATAATTTCACACCAAACCCCAAAAATAGTCTGAACAAAATTATTGGCACTTTCTGCTTAATATTAGGTTGACCACCCTTTGGAATAAAGAACTGCAATCAATTGCTTCCTATAACCATCAACAACTTAATTACACCTCTACTGGAATTTTGTACCACTCTTCTTTTGCAAACTGCTCCTGGTGCCATATATTTGAAGGTCCGTCTCCTAACAGCAATTTTAAGATCTCTTTCCGGGTGTTCAATAGGATTTAGATCCGGACTCATTGTTTGCCCCTTCAGAACTCTCCAGCGCTTGGTTTCTATATCCATTTCTGGGTGGTTCTTGAAATATCTTTAGGGTCATGGGCGTAACTACCATGGTCGCAGCGGTCGCGATTGCAACCAGGCCTGGGAGGTTAGGGGCCCCTGGCCGCCCGGCAGATCAGCAGCCAGCTCCTTTCTGTGAGAGACCGTGCGGCTGCCGCTTTATGACCCGGCCGCCGCCGCTGACACCGGGCCCCCCTGCCCGGCATCAGCGGTGGCGTCACCACGCTCCCGTCACTCACCGCGCTCCCGTCACCACGCTCCCGTCACCGCGCTCCCGTCACTCACCGCGCTTCCGTCACCACGCTCCCGTCACTCACCGCGCTCCCGTAACCGCGCTCCCGTCACTCACCGTGCTCCCGTCACCGCGCTCCCCACGCTCCCGTCACTGCACTCCCGTCACTCACCGCGCTCTCGTCACCACGCACTGCTTTGATATTGCATAGAGTGGCCGGCGCCATTCTATGCATCATCAGTCTTCTCTCGTGCCTGCGCGGTGATGTCACTCCTGTACGACTGCTGTGTGTGGTGAGAGCACAGAGCACAAGAGGACGCCGACCGGAGCCACGAGGGAACGAGGAAAGAAGTGAGGACGGGCAAGTAGAAGTGAGGACAGAGCTGCGGTGGAAGGAGAAGAGAGGTGAGTACTTGTTTTTTTTATTTATAAATCAGTGAGTACATGGGAAGGCTGGCTGCAGGACACATGGAGTCCTTGGGGGGGCCATGGCTGCAGGACACATGGAGTCCTTGGGGGGGCCCTGGCTGCAGGACACATGGAGTCCTTTGGGGGGCCCTGGCTGCAGGAAACATGGAGTCCTTGGGGGGGGCTGGCTGAAGGACACATGGAGTCCTTGGGGGGGCCCTGGCTGCAGGACACATGGAGTCCTTGGGGGGGCCTTGGCTGCAGGACACATGGAGTCCTTGGGGGGGCCCTGGCTGCAGGACACATGGAGTCCTTGGGGGGGCCCAGGCTGCAGGACACATGGAGTCCTTGGGGGGGCCTGGCTGCAGGAAACATGGAGTCCTTGGAGGGGGCCTGGCTGCAGGACACATAGAGTCCTTGGGAGGGGCCTGGCTGCAGGACACATGGAGTCCTTGGGAGGGGCCTGGCTGCAGTACACATGGAGTCCTTGGGGGGGGCCCTGGCTGCAGGACACATGGAGTCCTTGGGAGTGCCCTGGCTGCAGGACACATGGAGTCCTTGGGGGGGCCCTGGCTGCAGGACACATGGAGTCCTTGGGGGGGGCCCTGGCTGCAGGACACATGGAGTCCTTGGGGGGGCTGGCTGCAGGACACATGGAGGCCCTGGGGGGGGCTGGCTGCAGAACACATGGAGTCCTTGGGGGGGCCTTGGCTGCAGGACACATGGAGTCCTTGGGGGGGCCCTGGCTGCAGGACACATGGAGTCCTTGGGGGGGCCCAGGCTGCAGGACACATGGAGTCCTTGGGGGGGCCTGGCTGCAGGAAACATGGAGTCCTTGGAGGGGGCCTGGCTGCAGGACACATAGAGTCCTTGGGAGGGGCCTGGCTGCAGGACACATGGAGTCCTTGGGAGGGGCCTGGCTGCAGTACACATGGAGTCCTTGGGGGGGGCCCTGGCTGCAGGACACATGGAGTCCTTGGGAGTGCCCTGGCTGCAGGACACATGGAGTCCTTGGGGGGGCCCTGGCTGCAGGACACATGGAGTCCTTGGGGGGGGGCCCTGGCTGCAGGACACATGGAGTCCTTGGGGGGGCTGGCTGCAGGACACATGGAGGCCCTGGGGGGGGCTGGCTGCAGAACACATGGAGTCCTTGGGAGGGGCCCTGGCTGCAGGACACAGAGTCCTTGGGAGGGGCCTGGCTGCAGGACACATGGAAGCTGGAAGCCTTGGGGGGGGCTGGCTGAAGGACACATGGAGTCCTTGGGGGGGGCTGGCTGCAGGACACATGGAGTCCTTGGGGGGCCCTGGCTGCAGGACACATGGAGGCCCTCAGAGGGGCTGGCTGGCAGCCAGGCCCCCCCCCACGAACTCCATGTGTCCTGCAGCCAGGCCCCATGGAGGCCCTGGGCGGGAGGGCTTGCTGCATGAGTCATGGAGGCCTGGCAAGGGGCTAGCTGCATGACACATAGAGACCCTGGGGGGCTTGCAGCATGATACATGGAGGTCCTGGGGGGCTGGCTGCATGACACATTGAGGCCCTGGGGGGGCTGGCTGCATGAAACATGGAGGTCTATGGGGCTGCATATTAAACATGAAGGACACCTTATACATGGACTATATGGGTGCATTATACATGGAGGAGTATGGGGCTGCATAATACAATATGAAGGTTTATGGGGCTGCATTGTAATGCATATAGGACTATGGGGGCTACATTATAACATATGGAGGACTATGGAGGCTACTTTATACATGGAGGACTATGGGGGTGCGTTATAAAACATGGAGGACTGTGGTGCAGTATAATATATGGAGAACTATGGGGTGAATTATAATACATGGAGGACTATGGGAAATGCATTATAATACATGGAGGACTATGGAGGTACATTCTAATATATGAAGGGTTAAGTGGGACCCTTTATACTAAATGGAAGGCTATGTGGGGGGCCATTATAGTGTGGCGCCCTGGACAAGCCAGGGGCCACAGGTAACAACACACACACCCCCACCCCCAGCAGTTCACAGCAGTCATCCCCATTGAGACCTGATTTCTTCCTCGGGTTCAGACAGACACACCAGGTGGGCGGAGTCAGGCAGATGGACACGCCCACCGAGGAGTTTAGCTGGCCTGAGGCAGGAAACAAGTGCAGACAAGTCCAGGCAGAGGAAGAGAGAGGAGGTCTGCAGAGAGGCAGACGCAGACTGGGGCCTAGGTTGGAGCCTAGGGCCCTCGTGTAGCAGTCAGGCAGACGGTAGTGGCCGTCTGCAAAAGCCGGGAAGACAGTCTGGTGAAACCGTAGGTAGCCGGGGCTGGGCGGTGGCCCACCGGTACTGAACCAGGGAGCCAGCTGGAAACCGGAGTGCAAGAGGAGCGTACGGAAGGTGCAGGAAAGGACTTACATTACCAACCTGGGGTCAGGGGAAAAACACCGCAGCCGTCTGTGGGACCCGTCCATCCAGCCGTTTGTTTCATCAGAGACTCCGTGTGTGTTACTGGCTGTGTGAGTACCACCATGCCGTGCGGCACAGCGCTGCCCCCGCGACCCTGCACCTCGCCAGGCCCCGTAACACGCCTGCCATCCATCCCTACCCCATCACCGGGCCCCGGGACAACCAACCCCCTACCCACGGAGGGGAGAACTAACATCCAGGCTGCTCCCTGTCATCGCTCCCGGGATCCCCGTCCAGAGCAGCGGTGGTGTCACCAATCTCACCACAACCGTGGGTGGCATCATGGACAATATCCAATCCCCACAATCAATCCCCACCCTTTTCACTCACGGGCGAGGAACGCCGCTCGAGTCCCCGGGATCGGGCCCACCGCTTGAGCCACCACCGAGCAGCGGCAGCAGCAGCCGGACCCGAGCAGTGAGAGAGCGTAGCGTCCCCTCCTCCGCCCGCGACAATAGTATTTGGAGAACTATATACAAGGGGGGAGAAAGATACAAGAATGGGATGGGAATGTTTTGTGCTGAGGGAAAAAGGCTCTTTCCCTCAGCACCCGGCTTTCCCATGCTTTGCTGTACATCTCTCAGCACCCAACTTTCCCATGCTCTGATATGGGAAAGCTGGGTGCCGAGGGAATGATATATAGCAGAGCATGGGAAAGCTGGGTGCCAAGAACAAGATGGATATCAGAACATGGGAAAGCTGTGTGCTGAGAGTAAGAGCCAATTGTCAGCATCATTATCCTGTACCCCGAGTGTCAATGTAATTATCCCGTACCCTAAGTGTCAGTGTATGTGGAGGGGGGGCACCGGTCCAAATTTTGCACCAGGGCCCATCAAACTCTAGTTACGCCACTGTTTAGGGTCATTGTCTGCTGGAAGACCCATGACCTAGGATGCAAACCCAGCTTTCAGACATTGGGCACTACCTTGTGACTACAATGCAAAATCCATTGGTAATCTTCAGATTTCAGGATTCCTTTCACTTAGTAAAGGTACCCAGTGCCAGAAGTAGCAAAACAACCCCAAATATTTTTGAATCACCACCATATTTCCTGTAGGTACTGTGTTCTTTTTCTTGTAGGTCTCATTCTGTTTTCGGTAATCAGTAGAATAATGTGCAATACCAAAAAGCCTTATATTTGTCTCCTCTGTCCACAAGACGCTATCCCAGTAAGATTTTGGTTTACGTACATTTTGGCAAATTGCAGTCTAGCTTTTTTATGTCTCTGTGTCAGCAGTAGGTTTCTCTTGGGTCTCCTACCATTTCATTCAAATGTTGACAGATCGTTTGCACTGACACTGATGTCCCATAATCCTGCAGGGCAGCTTGAATTTCTTTTAAACTTAATTTGGGCTGCTTTTCCACCATCCAAACTATCCTGTGTTGCAACCTTTCATCAACTTTTCTCTCCACGTCCAGGGAGAATATGCACAGTGCTCTGGATTGTAACTTCTTGATTATGTTGTGCACTGTGGATAAAGGAACACCAAGATCTCTGGATTTGAGCTTGTAACCTTGAGATTTTGGTTCTCAAATCGTCAGACAGTTTTCTTCATCTCTTTTTGTTCTCCATGCTTAGGCGGGCTTTGCACACTACGACATCGCAGGTGCGATGTCGGTGGGGTCAAATTGAAAATGACGCACTTCCGGCATCGCATGCGACATCGTAGTGTGTAAAGGCTTGATGATACGATTAACGAGCGCAAAAGCGTCGTAATCGTATCATCGGTGCAGCGTCGGCGTAATCCATGATTACGCTGACGCGACAGTCCGATGTTGTTCCTCGCTCCTGCAGCAGCACTCATCGCTGTGTGTGAAGCCGCAGGAGCGAGGAACATCTCCTACCGGCATCACTGCGGCTTCCGTAGGATATGCGGAAGGAAGGCGATGGGCGGGATGTTTACATCCCACTCATCTCCGCCCCTCCGCTCCGATTGGCCGCCTGGCGTGTGACGTCGCTATGACGATGCACGACCCGCCCCCTTAACAAGGAGGAGGGTCGCCGGCCAGAGCGACGGTCGCAGGACAGGTGAGTCCATGTGAAGCTGCCGTAGCGATAATGTTCGCTACGGCAGCTATCACAAGGAAATCGCTTCTGCGACGGGGGCGGGTACTATCGCGCTCGACATCGCAGCATCGGCCTGCGATGTCGCAGCGTGCAAAGTGCCCCTTAGTGTGGCACACACAATGCAATAATTTAGTCAACGTCCCACGTTTTTTTCTGGTTTCAGGTGTGATTTTCATATTGCCCTCACCTGTTACTTGCCACAAGAGAGTTTGAATGATCATCCCATGCTTGAAACAAAGTCATTTATCTACAATTTTTGAAAGATGTCAACAATTTTTTCAGCCAATTTTGGGGGTCTTGTGCGAAATTATGTCCAATTTGCCTTTTTTTTCTATTTTTTTCTACTGTTCCAATACACACAAAAGAAATAAACATGTGTATAACAAAACATGAGTAATTGCCATAATTTTCTGGGAGCAATACTTCCTTTTCTGGAACAATTTCAAGGGTGCCAACACTTTCAGCCATGACTGTTTAATTGTTGACAATGATGAAGATGGATTAGTATTATACTATTATTGGAAATGACATTGAGCTAGTCAAGGAAAGGAAAGGAAAGTTAATTTAAAGAGGACAAGGAAGAAGCGTGTATTAAAATACCTAATGGTGCACATTAAATACAGTGCATAACTGGAATCAGAGGCAAGATATGGCTAAAGGGCAAATCATAACTCACTAAGAGAATATTACATAGCAAGAAACAGGAAGAAAGAGGAATAAGACATCTCATTTATGTCACACATCCGCCCGTACTTTACACAGCATGACCTAAAGGGCTGTATTAAACATTTCTCATTTCACATACTATTCACATAACCTACAAAAATACTATACTTAAATAATTTTTGTAAAAAAAGAAATGCAGACGCAGAATTTTCAAGGAATGGCAGAAGCTAACAAACGCCTGAGAGCACGATGTACTTAATGTGTTATTTGAAGACAAGCTAGTCTGCAAAGGAATTTATCTCTTCAAATAGGATCTGTAATAAAACCAATATTTGCCCTATGTACGTTTCAATTTTAGGACATATCACTCAGTAAAAATGTGTTATTTCATACCTGCACATCGCTGATGTTCTTAGTTCTACATGTTAGTACGTAATATCTCAGTCTTCCTGCTGGGTCAGAGAGTACAAACATCAAAAAAGAAGCCAAACTAAATGTGATCATACGCATTAAACTAAGGATAGTTTCACACCTCAGTTTTCTTGGTATGTGCGTTCTTCGTAATTTTTACAAATTACGGACCCCTTACAATCAAAGTACTTTTTTCATAAACCCTTTTTTTTTTTAAGACAGTCCTTAAAACTTCAAAGACATAGAGATAGGGACTTTAGATTGTGAGCTCCAATGGGGACAGTGTTCCTGATGTATGTAAACACTGCGGAATATGTTAGCGCTATATAAAAGTAAAAATTTGATTTGATTTTTAATTTAAACCCCCCTTCCCAAAAAAACGGAGGCATGTCCTACTTTGATCCATGTTACATATAAAACTCATCAATGACCCCATAAATAAAAAAATATCACATGTATGTCATCCATGAACTGTCCGTATTTTACTGTTCAATGGGTAGGAAAAGCTAAGATTTTTTTTATATGTGAGAAACAGATACAGTGCTTTGCGAAAGTATTCGACCCCCTTACATTTTTCAACTTTTTCCAACATTTGAGACTTCAAACATAAAGATAAAAATGTTAATGTTATGGTGAAGAATCAACAACAAGTGGGACACAATTGTGAAGTTGAACGAAATTTATTGCTTATTTTAAACTTTTTTAAAAAATAAATAACTGAAAATTGGGCCAGGCAATATTATTCGCCCCCTTTACTTTCAGTGCAGCAAACTCACTCCAGAAGTTCATTGAGGATCTCTGAATGATCCAATGTTGTCCTAAATGACTGATGATGATAAATATAAGCCCCCTGTGTGTAATGTAGTTTCCGTATAAATGCACCTGCTCTGTGATAGTCTCAGTGTTCTGTTTAAAGCACACAGAGCATCATGAAGACAAAGGAACACAACAGGCAGGTCCGTGATACTGTTGTGGAGAAGGGTAAAGCCCGATTTGGTTACAAAAAAGATTTCCACAACTTTAAACATCCCAAGGAGCACTGTGCAGCGATCATATTTAAATGGAAGGGGTATTACACCACTGCAAATCTACTAAGACCCGACTGTCCATCCAAACCTTCATCTCAAACAAGGAGAAGACTAATCAGAGATGCAGCCAAGAGACCCCATGATCACTCTGGATGAACTGCAGAGATCTACAGCTGAGGTGGGAGAGTTTGTCCATAGGACAACAATCAGAGTGGGAAGGAGAAAGCCATTTCTCAAAGATATCCATAAAAAGTGTTGTTTAAAGTTTGCCACCAGCCACCTGGGAGACACACGAAACATGTGGAAGAAGGTGCTCTGGTCAGATGAAACCAAAATCAAACTATTTGGGCACAATGCCAAACGATGTGTTTGGCGTAAATGCAACACAGCTCATCACCTTGAACACACCATCCCCACTGTCAAACATGGTGGTGGCAGTATCATGGTTTTGGCCTGCTTTTCTTCAGCAGGGACAGGGAAGAGGGTTAAAATTGATGGGAAGATGAATGGAGCCAAATACAGGACCATTCTTGAAGAAAACTTGTTGGAGTCTGCAAAAGACCTGAGACTGGGATGGAGATTTGTCTTCCAAAAAGAGCAAAATCTACAATGAAATGGTTCACAAATAAACATATCCAGGTGTTACAACGGCCGAGTCACAGTCCAGACCTGAATCCAATCGAGAATCTGTGGAAAGAGCTGAAAACTGCTGTTCACAAACGCTCTCCATCCAACCTCACTCAGCTCGAGCTATTTGCAAAGGAAGAATGGGCAAGAATTTCTGTCTCTCGATGTGCAAAATTGATAATGACATACCCCAAGAAACTTGCAGCTATAATCGCAGAAAAAGGTGGCGCTACAAAGTATTAACTTAAAGGGGACGAATAATATTGCACGCCTCACTTTCCAGTTATTTATTTTTTAAAAATGTTTAAAATAAGCAATACATTTCATTCAACTTCACAATTGTGTCCCACTTGTTGTTGATTCTTCACCATAACATTAACATTCTTATCTTTATGTTTGAAGCCTGAAATGTGGGAAAAGGTTGAAAAATTCAAGGGAGCCGAATACTTTCGCAAGGCACTGTAAAACAAGGATTCTAAAAACTGAAACAAGGACTATGAATAGGTTCACCACAGTGAAAAAAATCACAGTCCTTCTTTAACATATAAGGAAAAAAACAAAACGCTGGATGAAAATGGACAGTCTCAACTAAGACAAATGTTGTTTGAGTGAAATTAAACAAAGAATGGCCATTTTAGCTGACCAATGAAAGACCTTTATTGTCTAAAAGCCACCAGACCCAGGCGAGAAATTTTCATCCGATGCACAAGTAATCATTTCCTGAAAGATATTTCTATTGTATGAAGATATTTCTTTCATGTAAAACTCAATATGAACTAAGACATGTTTGGCTCTGTTAAGGCACCGTCACACTAAGCAACATCGCTGCTGAGGCACAACTTGCTAGCGATGTTGCTGTGTGTGACATCCAGCTACAACCTGGCCCCTGCTGTGAGGTCGTTGGTTATTGCTGAATGTCCTGGGCCATTTTTTAGTTGTTGCTCTCCCGCTGTAAAGCACACATCGCTGTGTGTGACAGCGACAGAGCAACAACTGAATGTGCAGGCAGCAGGGAGCCGGGTTCTGCGGACGCTGGTAACCACGGTAAACAGCGGGTAACCAAGAAGCCCTTACCTTGGTTACCCGATATTTACCTTCGTTACCAGCGTCCGCCGCTCTCAGCTGTCAGTGCCGGCTCCTGCTCCTTGCACACATAGCCAGACTACACATCGGGTAATTAACTCGATGTGTACTGTGGCTAGAAATGCAGGCAGCAGGAGCCGGCAATAACAGCTGAGAGCGGCGGACGCTGGTAACGAAGGTAAATATCGGGTAACCAAGGTAAGGGCTTCTTGGTTACCTGCTGTTTACCGTGGTTACCAGCGTCCGCAGAAGCCGGCTCCCTGCTGCCTGCACACGTAGCAGAGTACACATCGGGTAATTAACCCGATGTGTACTGTGGCTAGGTGTGCAGGGAGCCAGCGCTAAGCGGTGTGCGCTGGTAACCAAGGAAAATATCGGGTTGGTTACCCGATATTTACCTTAGTTACCAAGCGCAGCATGCTTCCACGTGTAGCGACGCTCCAGCGATCCCTGCCAGATCAGGTTGCTGGTGGGATCTCTGGAGCGTCGCTTAGTGTGACATCTCACCAGCGACTTCCTAGCAACTTACCAGCGATCCCTATCAGGTTGTATAGTTGTTGGGATCGCTGGTAAGTTATTTAGTGTGACTGGGCCGTTAGCAAAACAGATGAATGTTATAATGTTGCCACTTTTAGATAAATTGTCACTATGTGGAACACTGAGCATATAGGAATACAACTTAAAGGGAACTTGTCAGGTCTTCATGCCCTCTAAGCCACCAGAATTTGTATATTTCTTTCTAAATACTCTGCCTATCAAGCCCTTTATACTGACACATAAACATTTAAAAAAAGTATTTTTGCCAATTTCCTTTTGACTAGTCATTTGTTTAACCAGACTAGTCGTCCCATTCAGCATGTTATCATGCCCCTGTGGGCGTGATAACATCACTTGCAAGCGTCTGAGTCATCGTTGGCGCTCTGCAAATCTTGCGAACATGTGCAAATTTCATTGTGCCTGCGCATTTCTGAAGATGGCTACGGAGGAGCCAAAGATCAGCCGCCAGAACAGATCTTCTTCGTTAAGATCGGTAGACAATACCATTACATGGTTTTGGATAATATAAAACACTCCATGATCAAAAGTATTGGGAAAGGGGTACTGCCAGGCTACCACCAGGGAGAGCTGGAGCCCTGCAGGAAAAGACACTACACAGAGCTGAATCAGCATGGAGGTGGACACACAGTGTGTGCTGGAGCACTGCCCTGCAGGGTCAGCCAGGTTACAGAGGCCACAGGGCGTGCGAGGGATAGTCAGGCAGGCCAGGTCATACACAGAATGGTGAGAAAGAAAACTGGAGGAATAAGCAAAAGCGGGGTCGAGGTCAGTACCAGAGAAAGCAACCGAGTGGGGAGGTTGGAGAAGGGGGAACGACTGGGGCTATTGTGGGAAGGAAGGAGGTGGGACGGAAAACAGACAGAGCACAGGGGAAGCCCGGATCAAGAAACACCCACAAGGACGAGCAATCAAAGGCAAAGCAGTGCTAAGCTTATAGCCAGCGCTGGTTCACCAGAGATGACAGAATTTAAAGCATCCAAGCTCTGGAAGTGAGGCCCGAGAGAAGGCTCCGCCCCCTAGCCATGTGGACGGGGAGGTGGAATCATGACAGGTACATTATACCGGAGCTTTTACAAAGATAAGGAATCCAGCATTCTTTGAACATGCAAGTAGTTTGCGTTATAATAGAAATTGCAATTCAGAAACAAAATTAAAACCAATGACGTATCACACAGGACCACATTCCGTCTGAAGAAGGGCTTGCTGACCGAAATGTCATTGATTTTGTTTTTGGTTTGCAATTTCTGAAAAACTTAAACTACTTGCATCTTCAAAGAGTGCCTAATTCTTTATTTTTATGTTATACATGGAGTGGTACCATATCCAGGCACCCTATTGGTACCCAGAGTGAAGTATATTTCAGCTATTTCCCTGAGTTTTTATGACTTAACATTATAAATTCATAGGCATTATTATGAAGTTTGTCTCCTCTTTGCAGCCAAATCAGCATTGTCTCTTTAGTTGAGGTTTTGAAGAAATTTTTAGGCTATGTGCCCCCGCTGCGGAAAATGCGCGGATTTTGCCGCGGATTTCTCGCGGAAAAGCCGCGGATTTTCTGAAAATCTGCAGCACAGCTACTCCATAGCCATTTCTATGGCATTTGGGAAATGCTGTGTCCATGCTGCGGATTTTTCCGCAGCGGAAATTGTGCGGATTTCCGTGCGGAAAAATCTGCAGCATGTCAATTATTGTAGTGGATTTCTCCGCAGGGTCCCATATACTTACCTGCCTTGATAGAGACCCGAGTCACTTTCTCCGTCCGGTGTAGCGGCAGCGGCAGCAGCGCGGTGGATCCAGCCAGGTACAGGAAGGAAGAGGTGGGCGGAGCCTGCACGAGCTCCGGTCATGTGACAGCCGGAGCTAGTTCAGGCCCGCCCACCTCCAGCACAGTGAAACCAGACGCTGCCTGACAGTGACCCGGCCGCCGGAAAGCGAGGTGCTGCATGATGGAGGTAAGTATAAACTTCTTTGATCACGGCAGCACTTGTTCTGCATTGAGGATGCAGTGCCGAAGCCATGGCACTGTATCCTCAATGCAGAATGCCCGCAGCATATCCGCACGACATTCCGCAGCATGGAAACAGACAAAAGTTGTGGTGCTGTTTCCTGGGAGCACCTGCGGAATGTCGTGCGGATATATCCGCAGGACACTTTCCCCGTGGGCACATAGCCTTAGAGTGTTTCTCTGGGAATTTTTGCCTAGTCATCTAAAAAATCCTTTGTGATGTCATCACTGATATCAAAGGAAAGGGACTGATTTACAATCCAAATACCAAATGCATTCTATGGTTTTGACGTCAGGGCTCTGTGATGGCATTTATACAGTGTGTCCACCCATATCCTGTCCACCGCAAGGTGTCGATTCGTATTGAATTGATGATGCCCTACAATTTTTTATTTCACTTTTTTTCTCTATCTCATTCCATTTTCAAGATAAAAATGCTAGCTCCGTTGTTTTCCACCAGGTGGCGCAATATGTGTTTTCATTGCGTAGCGCATGGCTACTTTACTATACCTATATGCCTATAGCTGCCGCCGTCCTCAAGTTAATGGCGGTGGACAGGATATGGGTGGACACACTGTATGACCAAAATATCTTGATATGCTGAAACATTAAGATTTCCCTTCTTTGAAACTTAGGAGCCTAAATATAACCCTGAAAAACAACTCCATGGCATTATGCCTCCTCTGTCCAACTTTATGGTTGACGCAATGCAGTCAGGCAAGTAACGTTTTTCTGGCAATAACCAAACCAAGACTCATCTAGTAAATGTTTCCACTGCTCCATGTTCCAGTGACAGTGTACTTTACACCACTCTATTTGACGCTTGATATTGTGCTTGGTGATGAAAGGCTTACATACAGCTGCTCAGCCATGGAGATCCATGCTATGAAAATCCTGGAGCTTGGTTTTTATGTTGTTGTTAATACCATAGGAGGTTTGAAACTGTAATTATTGAGTCAGCATATCGTTAGCGATTTTATGGACTATGTGACTCAGCAATCAGTTACTCCACTCTGTATCTTTACATGGTTTCTACTTTGTGGCCAACTTGCTGTGGTTCCTAAACATGTCCGCTTTTCAATATTACTGCTCAAAGTTCACAGACGAATTTTTTAGAGGAGAGAAATTTCAATAATTGATTTTTTACAACGGTGACATACTATTACAGTGCCACGCTCAAATGTTAGATAAGGAAGACTGCTGGATTGTTGACAATTAGACTAAATGAATAACCTTAATCCAGTGAATAAGAGGTGTATCCCAATCCTTTTGTCCATAGAGTGCATGTTCCATTTGGGAATAAAAGACTCATGGTTATCTATACTCCCTGCTACCAAAAATTGGGATTAAATCTTCATCAAAACACAGTTACGGCATCACAGGAAAAAGCAAAGATATGCAGCAAGAAGTCTGCAAATGTTTGTATTCCTCAAATGCTTGCAGTAGAGAAATGAGTTTTGGTGGATGAGTCAGTAAAGTCACAGCAATGTGTCTCAATGTTTGTAAAGTAGGTTAGGTATACACTTTCCAAAATAAATTATATCAAAATACTTTTCAACCAGTGGCAAACGTTGAGGCCGATAGGCCCCCATTCAAAATTTGAACCTGGGCCTCCACCTGTAGGTTGGTCAGATGTATCAGTCTATGTAGCATTCCAAATCCTATAAAAACATTCGTGTTGTCCCCACGCATAATATAATAATGTCACCCTTCTTGGGCCCCTTCCTGGAATAATGTCCTCCATTTTGGACCACTTCTGGTAATAATTTCCCTTATCCTGTGCCCCTTCCAGTAATAACGTCTCAAATTGTGCAATTCTGGGGGTTTTCCTATAATAATGTCCAACATCCTGGGCCCCTTCCAGTAAGAATGTTCCTCATCTTGGGCCCCTTCCAGTAATAATGTCCAACATTCTGGGCCCCTTCCTGATATACTGTCCCCCATCCTGGACCTTTGCTGTAATAACGTTCCCATCCTGGCTGATTCCTGATATAATGACCCCTATACTGGCCTCTTTCCTGCTGTAATGTCCCTCATCCTGGGCTCCTTCCTGTTATAACGTCTGTATCCTGAGTCCCTCTTGGTGTAATATCTCCCTTTATGTCTCCCTACATTAATGTTGTCCCGTATCTTAAGCCATCTCCTGGTATAATGTACCCCATTCTGGGCCCTTTACTGTAATAATTTACCCCTTGCTGGTGTAATGTCTCTATCCTGGACCCTTCCAGTCCCCCATCTTGGGCTCTTTCTAGTAATAATATCCCCCATTGTGGGAGCCTACCTGGTATAATGTCACTCATTCTAGACCACTTCCTGGTTCAATCTCCCCCTCCTGGTACAATGTCCCCATCCAGTTCCCTTCAAGTAATAAAGTCTCCTTTGCTTGAAACTTTCTGTAATACTGGTCTCCATTCTGCCGTTGCTCCCTAACACAATCACCTTCCCCCACTCCCACAAAATGTGGTGTTCTCTTTTGTATCTAGCACAAAAGCCAGCAGCTGACTTCAGCATGCCTGCTATAGATGGGTGATGCATGATGTCACTGCTATGCGCCTTATGTGATTGGCCATCTGCTTCCACCTTCTGATTGGCTGTGTTTTGCAGTGAAAGGACCTGGTGTGTTTTTGTGCTGCAATACATTCCAGTTGAAATAGTCACACAGGCACAGGCCTGGTCGTGGTCGCACCCATTGTGACCACGATCGTTACTCCCGTTTTCAACTGTACCACAGGTTTAAGGTGGCTTTACACACTGCAACATTGCAAATGACATCGCTGTAACGTCACTGGTTTTGTGATGTTATAGCGACCTCCCCAGCGACATTGCCGTGTGTGAAACACATCAGCGACCTGGCCCCTGCTGTGAAGTTGCTGATCGCTACAAATCGTTCAGGACCATTCTTTGGTCCTTTGTTTCCCGCTGTGCAGCAAAGTCTCAGTGTGTAAAGGGGACTTTACAGCGACTTCGTTAGTGACTTCCCTTTCAAAAAGCTGCTTTACAACGTCCCCAATGACTAGCTAGGTCGTTCTGCAGGTCCGGATCGCTGTTGCATCGTTGGCCAGGTCTGCCTGTTTGACAGCTCACCAGAGACTTTGTAGCGATCCCGGCCAGGTTGGGATCGCTGGTGGGATCGCTAGAAATTCTCAGTGTGTAAAGGGGCCTTAAGAATCTAGGAACTTGAAGACCCCATCTTAGGCTGACCATGTGGAGTAGATCAGTTTGTTCGTGTCCTGTTACTGTATGTCACTAATCTTCACACGGTAGCACTAAATCCTGTCACTTCATCCTAATTATAATCTCTGTGAAAAGTTCACAACACAGTCCTAGTTGACATGAAAACTTCACCTGCACTTCTTGTAAGAGCAACACAAAGCCTAATTTGCCTCTTTTATGTACTACTTATAGAGTAGGCAGAAGAGAAGAGGAGAGTGTTTGAGTGGTCATTGTATCGCTAACAATGAGGACGTCGTTGGTGTAGAATGCAGATTGCTCTATTACTATTATTCTTGGCTTCATACTCCCAAATTACATTTTGTCAGATCAATTTTATAATGTGTAACCACTATACTGAGAACATGCATATTTTAGTTAATTTAATACCAATTGTTATTTTTAAGGATTTCAATTATATTTGCAATGGGACATTAAACCTAGTTACAGCTGAAGTCTATTACAGGCGGCTTATACAAAGGGCCAGTAATTGACAAGTCATTTGCAGTTGTTGCCACAATATTGTGTATTTCATCCGCACTGTGATCAATAGATGCTGCATGCAGATGGCTCTCTGCACAGATTTGAAGATGTGAATTTCAAGCAAGGAGTCTAGCACTGGATAAATGGCAGCTTCCAGTCCTATATGGCTGCTGCCAGCTGCTATCTCTTTCTAACACGTGTTACTTTTGATTTTTTTTTTTCTATTTTGATTCTAATCTTTCATAAAAACTCTTCTTTCTTCCTTTTTTAGGATCAAAATGACCTATGGTTTATATCTACATGAAAGCCATAGTGTACATTTTTTATTGTTGGCATAAATGCTTCTATGTAGTTAGTCTAAATGATTTCTCACTTTTTGCTGTGTTGCAAACAGTAGGTGGCTGCGTTATCACTAATTGGTTGGTTGTGTTATCTATAGCCTATGAAGACTGAGCTAGGCTAAAGTAGGTCACAATAATACTGGAGATATTAAACAACTGGTCTGATATTGAAGAACATGAAAGCCGAATAATGTAGCACAAGTTTTAATTTGCTGTTAAAATCTACTAGGTTTTGATTAGAGGAATGTGCTTGGAAAAAGATTTGTTAGCATCGTCCAGCCTGGTGAAACTGGTTACTGAGCCTGTGGCTATTTCTCTTCTACTTTGGCTACCCAATGGGCATCATTGTGGCTCAGTGGTACAACATATATGGTTAGGTCTAGAAAAACTTGGACAGAGACACAAGTTTTTGTCATTTTTCCTGTTTGCCAAAACATATTCAAGATACAAATATATAATCAATATAGCCATAAAGTGCAGACTCTCAGCTTTAATTTGAGGATATTCATATCCTAATTAGAGTAAGGGTTTTGGAATTCATAGAATCATAGATCATAGAATGGTAGAGTTGGAAGGATCCTCAACGGCCATCGGGTCCAATCCTCTGTGAGTGCAGGTTTTCTGAAATCATCCCAGTTATGTTTATCCAGTCTCCACTTGAAGATTTCCATTGATGGAGAGCTTACTATCTCCAGTGGTAGCCTGTTCCACTCTCTGACTGCCCTCACTGTCAGAAAGCTTTTTCCTAATATCTTATCTGTGTCTCCTTCTTTTTAGTTTAATCCCATTGCTTCTTGTACTTGCTTGTGCTAATGAGAATAGGGTAGTTCCCTCTGCACTGTGACTATTTTTCAGATATTTGTAGACCGCTATTAAGTCTCCTCTCCGCCTTCTCTTTTGCAAACTAAACATTCCTACTTCTTTTAGCTGGTCTTCATATGACATGGTTTGCAGACCTTCCACCATCTTGATTGTTCTTCTCTGGACTTGCTCCAATATATCAATGTCTTTATTGAATTGGGTCACCCAAAACTGTACACAGTATTCCAGGTGGGGTCTGAGCATGGCAGAGTAGAGGGGAATGATTACATCTCTAGATCTAGATTCAATGCTTGTCTTGATATATCCCAGAATTTTGTTCGCCTTTTTAGCTGCAGCTCCACACTGTTGGCTCATGTTGAATCTGCGATCTACTATTATGCCCAAGTCCTTTTCCTCTGTGCTATCGCTTCGTTCTGTTTTTACTGTAAAATATATGCTTTTTACATTACTTTTACCCAGATGTAGGACTTTGGATTTGTCCCTGTTAAACACCATTCTGTTTGCCTCGGCCCATTGTTTGAGTGTGTATAGATCCTTTAAAATACGCTCTCTTTCCTCTCTAGTGTTGGCTACTCTTCCTATCTTAGCATCATCTGCAAATTTTATGAGTTTCCCAATAATTTCATTGTCCAGATCATTTATGAAGATATTAAACAGCACTGGGCCCAGGACAGAGCCTTGAGGCAACCTTTTTGTAACTTTCCTCCAGTTTGATGTGTAGCCATTTAGTATTACTTGTTGTGCCCGATCATTAAGTCAGTTGTGAATCCATCTAACTGATTTTTTGTCGATTCCGTACTTGATCATTTTATCAATGAGGATGTTATGCGATACTTTATCGAATGCCTTACTGAAGTCAAGGTATACTATATCCATAGCATTCCCCTGGTCCAACCATTCAGTGACTTTGTTATAGAAGGAAATCAGGTTGGTCTGACAACATTTATTGGTCATAAATTCGTGCTGATTTTGGTTAATTAATGTCTTCCCATCCAGGTACCTAAATATAGCTGTTTAATGTATAGCTGTCTCTTTTTCAAGGAAACAAAGGTAATTGGACAATTACCTATATCAATTCAGCAAGTAAAAGTTCTGAAGCTGTGGCCTTTGCATTTGGAAGCTGTTTCTGTGAACATATAACATAAAGTCAAAGGAGCTCTCAATGAAAGAAAAACAGGATATCATTAGGCAAAAAAAAAAATGATGAAACCCATCAGAGAGATAGTAGAAATGTTCGGAGTGGCCAAATCAACAATTAGTACAATCTTCAAAAAAAAAGCACACTGATGAGCTTGGGAATTCAAAAAGATCTGAAAATCCATGGAAGAAAACAGTGGTGAATGATTACACAATGCTTTCCATGGGGAAGAAAACCCCTTCACAACATCCACCCAAGTGAAGAACGGTCTCTAGGAAGTAGGTGTTTCACTATCTAAGTCTACCATAAAGAGAAATCTTCATGAGAGCAAATACAAAGGGTTCACCACAATGTGCAAACCATTAATCAGCCTTAAAAAAAAGAAAGGCCAGATTAGACTTTGCAAAAAAAACATATAAAGAAGTCAGCTCAGTTCTGGAAAAGCATTCATTAGACAGATGAAACTAAGATCAACCTGTAAAAGAATGATGGGAAAGTATGGAGAAGGCTTGGAACGGTTTATGATCCAAAGCACACCACATCCTTCGTAAAACCTAGTAGAGGCAGTGTGATGGCCGGACACGCATGGCTTCCAATGGCCCTGGGGTACTAGTGTTTGTTGAGGATGTGACTGAATACAGAAGCAGCCGGATGAATTCTGAAATGTACAGGGCTATACTTTCTACTCATACTCAACCTAATGCAGCAAGGTTGATTACACGGTGCTTCACAGTACAGATGGACGATGACCAAAAAGATAGTGTGAAAGCAACCCAGGAGTTTAAAAGGTAAAGAAATGGAATATTCTGCAATGGCCGAGTCGATCACTAGATCTCAACCTCAACAAGCATGAAATTCACATACTTAAGACAAAATTTAAGGCAGAATGACCCACAAACAAGCAACAATTAAGTCAGCTACAGTAAGGTGGGCTTTACACGTTGCGACATTGCTAGCAATTGCTAGCGATGTCCAGCACGATAGCACCCATCCTCCGTCGCACATGCGATATGTGGCTTCACACGCACATACCTGCTCTGCGACGTCTCTGTGACTGCCGAACAATCCCTCCTTCAAGGGGGAGGTGCGTTCGGCGTCACAGCGACGTCACCGCGACGTCACTAAACGGCCAGCCAATAGAAGCGGAAGGGCAGTGATGAACGGGACATAACATCCCGCCCACCTTCTCCCTTCCGCATTGCTGTTGGGACGCAGGTAAGGAGATGTTTGTCACTCCTGCGGGTTTACACACAGCGATGTGTGGAGCTGCAGGAACAACAAACAATATCGTACCTGCGGTCGAACTGACATTATGGAAATGAACGATGCTACACAGATCAGCGATATTGTACGCTTCTGTGCTCGTTCATCGTCGCACTTAGGATTTACACGTTGCGATGTCGCTACCGGCGCCGTATGTGCGTCACTAACGACATGACCCTGATGATATATCGGGAGCGATGTCGCAACGTGTAAAGCCGCCTAAAGGTCTGGCAAGGCATCACAAAGGAGGAAACCCGGAGTTTGGGGATGTCCATGACTTCCAGACTAAGGCAGTCATTGCCTGTAAAGGATTCTCAACAAAGTACGGTAATAAAAATGAACATTTTATTTATGGTAAAGTGAATTTATCGAATTACTTTTGGACCCGTAAAATGAGGAGGCTTTTTAGAAAAATTGTTGCAAATCCAAAATGCTTCACAGGACATATTTGTTCAACCTGAAATTAAACCTGAAAGTCTACACTTCACTTGCATCTCAGTTGTTGAATTTTAAATAAAAAATAGTGGCATGCAGAGACAAAATCACGAAGAGTCTGTCACTGCCCAAATATTTCCTAACGGGAGGTGGCGTGTTGTCTCTATTTTTGCTACTTGGAGACTGGTATCATATTTAAAGTGGATGTCCACTACTTTAACATTGATGGCGTATCCTTAGGATAGGTCATCATTGCCTGATCGGCTGGATTCTGACACCCCGCAACCCCACCGGTCAGCTGTTCTTGGTGCTGGAAGTGGCAGCAGGCAGATGGAAATGCTCAGTTCCAGAGCTGCCTCATCTTCGGATAGTGGCCGCAGCACATCTACCTACCATTTAAATCAAAAGGGGGAGGATGTGCACTGTGCGTCCGTGGCCACTATCAGAAGACAGGGCAGCTCCGAGCATTTCCAGATGCCTGCTGCTGGCTGCAACGAGAACAGCTAATCAGTGGGAAGCCGGGTGTCGGACCCCGGCCAATCAGACATTGATGACATATCCTAAGGATAAGCCATCAATTCTAAAGTAGTAGACAACCTCTTTATTATTCATCTTATGGTCTTAGGCAAGATGTGCATACCATATACCATGCCCATATTGTTGCTATATTGTCACTGACAGTCAGGGCTGAGTTAGTCTTATCTCCTTTTTCCATAGAACTATGAAATTAGAAAAAAATGAAGGTGTAACTTCCTTTTACCATCGAGATATTAAAGTCAACCTGATAGCTGATACATCACATGCAGCCTGATCTATGGGTAGCGGGTATCAGATATTGGCTGTGTGACTTTAGCCAGGTATGTATGAGTTTGAAATGTTGCGGCGTTTCAGACAGAAACATCCTTAAATGCCCGGCCAGGGACCGAGCAATGCAGCAGATGAGACCACCTTCCCATAGCGACATGTGTAGCAATCACTATAGCCCTGCAACAATTCTACCTACGTGGCTCCCCACAACTTGTGTACGTTTGAGAAATGTCGAATGACTTTCTATAGCTAAATGGCCCTGTGCATTAACAGTATATGGGCCCTTTGCAGTGCAATAGCTCATTGCAATGCAAAATTCCCCCTCCCTTGTAGATGGAAATGGGCCCCTTACCTCTTGGGCGCCAGTGTGACTGCACAGGTCGCACCAATGGTATGTGCACCCCTGGCCTGGTAACTTTGTGATCACTTGCGGACATGATACAATTTGTTACATTAGTCTCAAAATCGTATTCAGGGCTGTAGTGCTGTGACCCAGATACTGTGCCAGTTCCAATTCAGTAGAGAGGAAAGAACAACACTTATTTTTTTAATATTCATTACAGACTGTGATTTGGATTCGGTGGTAAATGGTATTTTCATCCATGTTGTCATTCAGTGTTTTCATGGCAAAAAGGCAAGAGAGTTGTGAAGGGTTACATCTGAAGGTTTAGAAGTTCTTAGCTCTCTCTGAAGGACAAAGGGGACCTTTCTGCTTTTAATGCCAGTTGTAAAATATTTGTTGTCATCATGAAGTGCTAAACAATATTTTGAAGGAATACATGTTCTATAAATTATTTATACACGCAACATAACCATCTTCATCTACAATTCATCACAGTGACTGAACTGGAAATAGATTATTTTCAGTACACATGAAATAATACATAAAAAGTAAGAATTAGTACGGTAGAACTCAACCAAAGAAAGTCACTTAGCATTGTCCGTACTCCGAGGAACCGGTACTGCAGCAAGTAATACTCCCTATGCACTCAGACATATTAGAAGGACACAAAGAAATGAGATGCTGTCTGAATAGCGCATGATCTCAATATTAAAGCAGGTAACATTGGAAAGTGTAATAAATCCTGGCTAGAAAAAAGAAACTTTACAAATTGTTGCAATGCATTATTTTAGCACTTAAATTATGAGTCATCCGAAAGATTTTCCCTGTGTCCGATGCTCATTGGTGCATTTCAGATAAGAACCTCTTGCAGTCAAGTGTCACAAATCCATCAAACCAACCCCATCATCAAGATCAAGTACAATGTCAGATGGGCCATGAAAGTTATCAGAGTTTCGTCTTCGCAGAATCTAAATAGTGCACAATTTACTGCCGGGCTCACATACTTCACTTTATCAATCCAATATTGACAGTCGATGACAATAGAATACATTCACTTGCGCACCACATGAATAAAAGAATACATAAAAAAGATCAATATATACAAATTCATATCCTTTGAAAAGCGTAGAACATATTCTGAAAGTCTTAGGGGTTTTTTTTTGCCAAGGTGTTAAATAAGGTTTCAGCAATTAAGGCTATGTGCACACGCTGCAGATTTGGTGCAGAAATTTTCTGTATCGAATCTGCACCTTCTGGCAGAAAAACGCACTGAAAAACGCATGCATTTTTTCTGCGTTTTTATGCCGTGCGTTTTTGTTAATGAAGTCAATGGCTGGAAAGGCTAAAAAACGCTGGGAAAAAAGGACCAAAAATTTACATATTGCAGATTATTTTCTGCACCAAATCTGCAAGGAAAAATAAGCAACATGTGCACAACACTTCAGAAATCTCATTGACGTTGCTATCAGAAGGATAGGATAGGCATGCAGATTTAGGCCACAAACTGCACCATATCTACATAAAAAAAAAGCATCACAAATGCACCATGCGCACACAGCCTAAGGCCTCCTTCACACATCCGTGTCTCCGGTATGTGTGAAGTCCGTTTTCACACAAACTGGAGACATGAACATACGTAGACCCATTAAAATCAATGGACTTGAGCACATGTCCGTGTTTTGACATGGACCGTGTCTGTCTGTGTGGAGCATATTCGTGTTCGTGTGCTCCAAATGGCGACATGTCCGTTTTATACCGCCAGCACGGATGTCACATGGACTACACACTAATGTGATTGTGTGACATCAGTCTGATACGTCACTTAAAAAAATAAAGTTTTAGACTTACCTGTCTCCAGCACTGCTGTTGCTTCCGGGTCCCACTCATTATGCCACATGAATATTCACTACACTGACTGCAGACCCAGAGGTAACAGCACCGCCTGACACAGTTAAGTATACAAGTTCATGTTGTCCGTGTGCTATCTGGATGTCACACAGAGAGCACAGTGATGCCATACACAGTGACACAAAGATGGCCCACGGAACTTCGCAACGTACGGTGCAAAACGTTTGTTTTTTTCCATGCACGTGTGAAGGGGGCCTAAAAGTTACATAAACCTGTGCTACCTTTTTTTCCATGTATAAACGTGATTGCAGGATGAAACTATGCGTGATGAAACCCTGAACAGCCGGTTACCATTGTGGATTTTACTAGTGCCATTGCCAGGTATACAAGAAAATGACCATCTACAAACCTCCCCTTGCCCGCATTACTTACCCTCTTATCTCGTCTTCGGGGAGCTGAGTGCTCTCTCAGTAATTCGGGGATAGTGTAGACCCACCTTACCACCGCCATTATCGGGTGAAAAGGCATCTCTGAGGGTGAGGGGGCACCCGGGGGCAGACACGACTCGAAAGGGCAGCATACGGAGTGACTGTCACCGAGAGACTGTCACCAGTGTATGGTCAACGAACCTGGATAGAACTGTTCGGCTTTTCTTGTGTTGTTCACGTCTTTAGTTACAATGTCAATATGCTGATTTGCATGTGATGGAAGAGGCCCATGTGTGCACAGATTCATTTGCTGCGTTGGGAAAGGTCAAATGAAGAAGGGACAAATGTGGACTTTCCTGATTTATCAATTTCAAAAGTTCGACTTACATAGAATTTACTGGGTCTTCTAACATGAAATTGTTAATAAAAATAAAGAAATAAATTACAATGATGGCGGTCATATTGTAAATGTCAGGTACTCATGGATGACCTTATCACAGCATTCTGGGACAGTCTTTTCATATGTCCTTTTGGTGAACATAATAAAATATAAAAAGTACGGTATGTATAGTCAGAGACTCTGGAGGCATTATCTTTAGGAAATGGGAAAGAGGAGAGAATACATTCTGTTCACTGAGTAATTATAAGCTGGTTATGATAAAAAACCTTAAAAACTAAACAGTATAAACTAAAGAGCACGGGGAGTTTGTGACTGTACATATATAGTGAAAAAAACAATCCCTTATTAAAATTCAATTTTTATTAAATATATCTTAAAAATTCCCAAGTGATTCACCTACAAAAGTATATCAGGGTAATATAAATATACACCAGGGTAGCCACCCCTGTACTAGATACAATCAGAGGTAGTAAAGCCGGGGGTATGGGCTCCCAAATGGGATTAATCTGGCCCTATCAGGACCTACGATCTCACACCTTCCTACCGACGGAGGTAAATCACCTTAACTTAGCCGGGCGCCCCCGTTCCTCGGTGGCTATCCCTGACTTACCCTATTAAATACCCTACCATATGCGGAAAAATGCCTGAGCAAGTCACTTCTATATTATTGGTTGGACTCTCCAACCAATCTGGAACACTCTATCGGATTGATTATCATATGTACCGATAATTCTGATTAGGTCCCCCTCAGTGTTCTGCCTTTGATTTGTCTGCAGGAGTGGACCGTGTTCCTTTGCCTGAGCGTGTCGAAAGGCCTTACTGAGCACATCATGCGGGTAGCCCCTTTCTCTAAAGCGTGTCCTAAGATCCCTGGCTTGTTCATAGAAATCTCGATCGCTGGAACAGTTTCTCCTCACCCTCAAATATTGGCCTTTAGGTATGCCTTTTTTAAGAGAAGTGGGATGGAAACTGTCCCAGCGTAAGAGGCTATTTGTGGAGGTTGGCTTCCTATAGGTCCTGGTTGATAAAGTGCCATTATCCTCAATACCAATTTCCACATCCAAGAAAGCCAAATGTGATCTATGAATGTGGTGAGTGAATCTCAAATTTATATCATTGACATTTATATATCGCATAAATTCAAGGAATTCTTGTTGGGTACCCACCCATATGACTAAAACGTCATCAATATATCTACCCCAATATAGGATGAGCGGGACCCACCATGAGGTATCATCTTCAAAAACGACAGTTTCCTCCCACCAGCCCAGGAACAAATTTGCGTAAGAGGGAGCACATGAGCTCCCCATCGCAGTGCCCCTGAGCTGATGGAAGTACTTACTGTCGAACATGAAATAATTGTGCGTGAGTACAAAATTGAGCAAGTCCATTACCAGATTATTATGATCCCACAGAAAATTTGCTCTGGATCGGAGGAAATGGCTAACCGCCTCCAAACCCCTTTCATGTGGGATAGAGCTATATAAAGATTCCACATCGATGGAGGCCAGATAGAAATCACCTTCCACAGACATGTCTTGAATCTTCATAAGTAAGTCCGGTGTATCCCGTATATTTTTGGGATGACCTGGTAATTGGACTATTTCCTCCCCTGCATCTGAATTTATTCTGGTCAAAATTGGGGTATACCAATCTGATCTGGGTATCGGGGCGCTGTGGTACCTAGTATCCCTGTTTTTTGATGGATGATCAGTGAACTAGACAGTTTGGTTTCTGGTCGTGTGTAAACCAATGACCAGCTATTTTGAGTATATTATTTAGACAGCTGGTTGGGGCATGTATTATCCCTTACATGAATTTATGACCTGCTGAATTTGAGCATATTAACTGAATAAGGGGTAGTGACATCTATTTTCCCTGTATATGATTTATGACCAGCTGAATTGGAGCATATTGAACAGGTGGAGTGATATTTTGCCCTCTCCTGTGTGGTGGGGGAGAGAGTCCAACCAATAATATAGAAGTGACTTGCTCAGGCATTTTTCCACATATGGTAGGGTATTTAATAGGGTAAGTCAGGGATAGCCACCGAGGAACGGGGGCGCCCGGCTAAGTTAAGGTGATTTACCTCCGTCGGTAGGAAGGTGTGAGATCGTAGGTCCTGATAGGGCCAGATTAATCCCATTTGGGAGCCCATACCCCCGGCTTTACTACCTCTGATTGTATCTAGTACAGGGGTGGCTACCCTGGTGTATATTTATATTACCCTGATATACTTTTGTAGGTGAATCACTTGGGAATTTTTAAGATATATTTAATAAAAATTGAATTTTAATAAGGGATTGTTTTTTTCACTATATATGTACTTTCTGACTTCCCTAAAAAATATTTTTGGTTGTTAGCAGTTTGTGACTGTACCAGCATAGACTTAGCATTCCTAGTATTCTTCTATGGCATTCTTACAGACCATACTGGCCGCAGTCCCTGCTATCAGCACACTGTGACACCTGATTTACACCAATTACCATTCACTCAATACATCAGCACCCTCACTGGACAAGTCAATGAATGAAATCCAGGAAAGACAGAAGGAAACTGCCTCTCTACAGTCCAGATACTCTGTCTGCCATATTACAACCATCATCAATTTTACTGAGGAAACCCCAACAAAAGCCTAGTAACACTGATATCGGCATACTCCTGGTGCTGGCATCCCAGGGATCACCTACTGGGGGGAATGATTCTCCGCAATCCATGTGCTCATAGGAACGTGTACAGTGCACGGTATATATGTATAAATATATGTGTGGGTATATACTAACACACATATATAGATACACACACACATATATAGTGACTACATACATGGGCGCAGTATATACACATAGTAAGTTACTACATATGTGAGCACAGTGTATACATATATAATAAGTGATTGCATACATGAGCACAGTATATATACATGCATCAGTAAGTAACTACCTACACAAACATATTATGTATATACACATATATATATCTAGTGAGTGACTATATACAGTACATAAGCATATTATATACATATATACATACATTTTTGTATATACATACAGTAAGTGACTACATACATGAACACTTTATATAAATAATATACATATATATGTACATATTTTTATATATATATATATATATATATATGTGTACATGCTGTATGTGAATACATACATGAGTACTATATATATATATATATATATATATATATATATATATATTAGTATGTGACTACATATATGGGCACAGTATACATATGGTAAGTGACTACATACATGAGCACAGTATATATGTGAATACAGTAAGTAACTACATACATGGGCACAGTATATATATATATATATATACACACACACACACACATGTATATATACATACGGTAGGTGACTACATACATGAGCACTATATATATATATATATATATACACATACATACGGTATGTGACACATATGAGCACAGTATGCATATACATATGGTAAGTGACTGCATACACGGGCACAGTATATAAATATATATATATATATATATATATATACACAAATATATACTGTATACACACAAACATTTGTGTATATACACAAATATATACTATATATATATATATATATAACAGTAAGTGACTACATACATGAGCACGGTATATATGTGTATACAGTAAGTGACTACATACATGAGCACGGTATATATGTGTATACAGTAAGTGACTACATACATGAGCACGGTATATATGTGTATACAGTAAGTGACTACATACATGAGCACGGTATATATGTGTATACAGTAAGTGACTACATACATGAGCACGGTATATATGTGTATACAGTAAGAGACTACATACATGAGCACAGTTGTCCCCCTTGTCAGGCTTCACTCACACACATGTCCTCTTCACCTTTAGATGACCCCCCAATATCTCCCCCCGCACCCCACTCACCTGTTGAAGCCTCCCCCTCCCGTTTGGGCCAATTCTCGTCCACTGGGGATCGCTGCCCTAACTATTCCCCCCCCCCCCCTTGCCCGCATTACTTACCCTCTATCTCGTCTTCGGGGAGCTGAGTGGGTGAGTGTTCTCTCAGTAATTCGGGGATAGTGTAGACCCCCCTGTACATTAACGCCGCCGTTACCGGGTGAAAAGGCATCTCTGCGGGCGAGGGGACACCCGGGGGCAGACACGACTCGAAGGGGCAGCATACGGAGTGACTGTCACCGAGAGACTGTCACCAGTGGATGGTCACCGACACTCAGTGCAGGCAGTGTCACTGGCCGAGAGTCACAGGTGAGCTGCATGCGGGCACCCAGTCACATTGAGAGGGGCTGCCACGGACTGAACGAATGTCAGGCAACAGAATGGGGGGATGTCTTATGGAGAGACAGCCAGCAGAGTGACAGTATGCCACGAAGAGACAGCAGAATGAGGGCATGTCACATGAGGAGACAGCAGAGAGAGAAAGGCAGAGACAGCCGGGAGAGAGGGAATGCCATAATATGAGAGAGTTGAATGGAGGGCTGTCAGATGAAGAGACTCATCTAGAGAGGCATGCGGTAGAACTCAGGTAGACACAAGGAATAATGAGAGACCTCTGCACTGTACATTGACTGATGAAGATGGAGAAAAGGGAGATGAGACTGAGGAAAGAGGGAAAATTAGGCAGTGAAAAAGAGAAGGACATGAGAGCAGGAAAAGAGTGTGATCAGGAGCCTGGGAGACTGCAGGGAAGGAGACAGGCAACAGGAGAGAGGGAAGAAGGAAGCCAGAATGAAAGAAATGACAAGGAGGGGGCACTGAGGATGGAGGGAGAAGGGGAGAGGGAATGAGGTAGGAAGAAGGAGGGATAGAAAGTGAACAAGGGGCTGTATGCAGATAACTACAATACCCAGCCACCCCACTATATAACTACAGCTCACTACAATGCCCCCTGCCTAGCATCCCTCATCTCAATGAAGTGCTATTAGTAGCAGTCATGACCTACTCCACACTCCAATATCCAGCCATCATGGTTACTAACAGTCCTCATCTACTCCATGCTCCAATATCCAGCCATCATGGTTACTAACAGTCCTTATCTACTCTACATGCCAATATCCAGCCATCATGGTTACTAGAAGTCCTCATCTAGTCCACGCTCCAATATCCAGCCATCATGGTTACTAGAAGTCCTCATCTACTCCATGCTCCAATATCCAGCCATCATGGTTACTAACAGTCCTCATCTACTCCATGCTCCAATATCCAGCCATCATGGTTACTAACAGTCCTCATCTACTCCATGCTCCAATATCCAGCTATCATGGTTACTAACAGTCCTCATCTAGTCCATGCTCCAATATCCAGCCATCATGGTTACTAGAAGTCCTCATCTACTCCATGCTCCAATATCCAGCCATCATGGTTACTAGAAGTCCTCATCTACTCCATGCTCCAATATCCAGCTATCATGGTTACTAACAGTCCTCATCTAGTCCATGCTCCAATATCCAGCCATCATGGTTACTAGAAGTCCTCATCTACTCCATGCTCCAATATCCAGCCATCATGGTTACTAGAAGTCCTCATCTAGTCCACGCTCCAATATCCAGCCATCATGGTTACTAACAGTCCTTATCTACTCTACATGCCAATATCCAGCCATCATGGTTACAGGCAGTCCTCATCTACTCCACGCTCCAATATCCAGCCATCATGGTTACTAGAAGTCCTCATCTACTCCACGCTCCAATATCCAGCCATCATGGTTACTAGAAGTCCTCATCTAGTCCACTCTCCAATATCCAGCCATCATGGTTACTAGAAGTCCTCATCTAGTCCACACTCCAATATCCAGTCATCATGGTTACTAGAAGTCCTCATCTAGTCCACGCTCCAATATCCAGCCATCATGGTTACTAGAAGTCCTCATCTAGTCCACTCTCCAATTTCCAGCTATCATGGTTACTAGAAGTCCTCATCTAGTCCACTCTCCAATTTCCAGCTATCATGGTTACTAGCAGACCTTATCTGCCCCACGTTCCAACGTGCCAGTATCTAGCCATCATGGTTACAGGCAGTTATCATCTACTCCATACTCCAATATCTAGCCATCATTGTTACCTTCAGCCCTTATCCACTCCACACTCCAATCTCTAGCCATCATGGTTACAAGCAGTTCTTATCTACTCTACACGCCACTGTCACAAACCACCGGGGGGGTCACTCAGAAATCCCCCGCGCTGGCTACCAGTACGTCACAATCGGGGGGTAACAAGCAGGAGTCAACCCTCCTTTATACCTCCCGACCGACAGACAGAGCACGTGACGCGCTCTCTAGCGCCCCTCTTATAGTCAGGCCAATTATGGAATTGCCCGACAATAAGCAAGGAGGCCGCTATACTACTTATGCCGATTATTGAAGGGTCCCCGGTGAGAGTAGGGTATATATTCCCCCGACCTCCGCGGGCGGAATATATAATATCTTCCCGGATCTCACTGGCCTCCCCACAATAATCCTTGGCACAACTCGCTGCCACCAACCGATTTACGGTAACTATTAGCCGAACACACAGACGTGGGATTCAAGATCGAGATAACAGAACAGCCCAAGATTAATTATATAATTTAATCAGCCTAAAGCACACTAGAAACTACAATATATACAATAGGGAATCTACAGAATATACATATGTCAGAGTACAGTTACAGATAAAGCATGGGTTACAAACAGGTATACAATTACATCAGTTACCTTGTGTGTCTGGCCACAGGGGGGCGCTGTAGACCAGGTTTCTAGGATTCTTCCCACAGATGTTTCCCAACCAGGCCCCCGAGCAGAAGAACACTGGAAAATGGCCGAAGTAGGGTTATCAACCTGGGCAGATCCAGGTCCCCTCCTACCTTAGTGACCTCACAGGGAAGCACTGCCACTCCCCCTGCATGGATCAGAATTATCCAGCAAAGGGGATATTGGCCATAACTTTGCCTGGGAGCGTCGTAGGCAGACGCCAATGCTCTCATTGTGACAGTTATGAATTTAGCTACAGAACGAGGGGACTCACGACCTGTCTACGAGTTCCCATATGGCTGATATCACGCCTGGGGTATTTCCCAAGCTCCCCCTTCCATAAAAAAGGTGTGCCAGCATCGTCCGCCTGCGCAAACACCATTTTTATGGTTGCCATATTTATCGGAGATATGGCTTGCGAGATATGAACCATTTTTTACTGGAGTCGTTCTGTCTGGCTACTTCCAAGCCTTGCTAATGAGATACAACTCTTGTTACAGGGTGACGGCAGGGAGCCATCCTGTGTCCATTGTCCTCACATCATCTCATCTCCATATCAGAGGAGATGGCTGTTGGAGGTGTAAGTGGGATGTGACACCTTCACAGATGCTGGACATTTGAGCACAAGAAGGGAGGGGGGCACTGCCAGGGAGTGATGAGAGCAATTATGACTTCTAGTCATAATTCCTCTTCATATCCCAGGATTTACCTCACACCTCCCCCCTTTTGAGGGCGCTAGGGGGCAGCACACTCCGGTGTTCCCCCGTGCGCCCGTCCGCGACCTCTCCTTGTCGGGACAGCCCGTCTGCGTTACCGTGGTCACGGCCCCTTTTGTGGCGAATGGTGAAGTCGTATTGCTGGAGCGCAAGGCTCCATCGCAACAATCGCCCATTCGTCCCAGAGACGGTGTGCAACCAGCTGAGGGGATTGTGGTCCGTCTCCACGATGAAGTGGCGCCCGTATAGATAGGGTTGCAGACGCTGCAGGGCCCACACTATGGCCAGGCACTCCTTCTCCATTGTAGAATAGGCCACTTCCCTTGGTAACAGCTTCCTGCTCAGGTACAAGACTGGGTGCTCTTGGCTCGCAGAGTCCACCTGGCTGAGCACCGCACCGAGGCCGAAGTCACTGGCGTCGGTCTGTACTACAAACGGCCGCGTGAAGTCGGCTGCCTGTAGCACGGGCGGGCTGGACAGGGCGTCCTTTAGGGCCCGGAAGGCTGTCTCGCAGTCCATTGTCCAATCGACTGCAGAGGGCAGCTTCTTCTTGGTGAGGTCCGTCAAGGGCTTTGCCAGGCTACTATAGCATGGAACAAACCTCCTATAGTACCCAGCGGTCCCCAAGAAGGACATCACCTGCTTCTTGGTCCTGGGGGTGGGCCAGGATGCGATGGCCTCCACTTTCTCAGGCTCGGGCTTCAGCGTTCCCCCACCTACCCGGTGACCGAGGTACTGGACCTCGCTCATGGCCAGCTGACACTTTCCCGGCTTGATGGTCAAACCTGCCCGGTGGATCCGCCTGAGCACCTGTGCTAGATGCTCTAGGTGGTCCTCCCAGGTGGGACTGAAGACGGCAATGTCATCCAGGTACGCGGCCGCGTACCCTTCAAGTCCCTTGAGCAGGGTGTTGACCATCCGCTGGAAAGTGGCAGGGGCATTCCTCATCCCGAATGGCATCACCGTGGACTCGTACAGTCCAAATGGGGTAATAAAGGCAGAGCGTTCCCTGGCCTTGCGAGTCAGGGGGATCTGCCAATATCCCCGGCTCAGGTCCATGATGGTCAGGTACTGAGCCCCGGCCAACTGATCGAGCAGGTCATCGATGCGTGGCATTGGGTACGCATCGGCGACCGTGACAGCATTGAGCCCCCTGTAGTCCACGCAGAACCGAGTGGTTCGGTCCTTCTTAGGGACGAGGACTACAGGCGAGGCCCAAGCGCTGTTGGATGCCTGGATCACCCCCAGCTCCAGCATCTCGTCAATCTCCTGGCGCATGTGTTGCTGCACCTCCAGGGAGACCCGATATGCTGAACGCCGGATCGGGGGATGATCCCCAGTGTCCACGTGATGGACAGCCAAGTCAGTCCTTCCGGGCTGGTTGGTAAACAACCCCCGGAAGGGGTGTAGGGTGGCCCACAGCTGGGACCGTTGGTCCTCCAAGAGCTGGTGGCCAACCTCCACATCCTCAATGGATCCGCCTGCCCTAACCTGGGCTAGCATATCCAAGAGGGTTTCCGCTTCTCCCTCCTCGGGCAGGTTGCACACGGGGAGCGCACATGCCTCCCGCTCATGATGTGCCTTCATCATGTTCACATGGAAGGGCTTCCGCCTTCCACGGGCAGGGTCCAGGGTGACCAGGTACGTCACAGGGTTGAGCTGCTGGTACACGAGGTATGGGCCTTCCCAGGCTGCCTGAAGCTTGTCCTGTGGTACGGGGACCAGTACCCACACCTTTTGACCCACTTGGTAGGTCCTCTCACAAGCGTTCTGGTCGTACCAACGCTTCTGATCGGCCTGGGCTTGAGCCATATTGTCGTGTACCAGTTGCGTCAAGGCCTGCATTTTGTCCCGGAAGCGCATGACATACTTGATGACCGACACTCCAGGGGTGGCCAAATCCCCTTCCCAAGCCTCTTTCACCAGAGCCAGGGGGCCCCGCACACGTCGCCCGTACAGGAGCTCAAACGGTGAGAATCCTGTTGAGGCCTGTGGAACCTCCCGGTAAGCAAATAACAGGTGTGGGAGATACCGCTCCCAGTCACGCCCATGGGAGTCGACCAACATCTTAAGCATCTGCTTTAAGGTGCCATTGAACCGCTCGCACAGGCCATTAGTCTGTGGATGGTACGGGCTGGCCACCAGATGTCGCACCTGGACTTGCTTACAGAGGGCCTCCATCAGCTGGGACATGAATTGGGTCCCCCGGTCAGTGAGCATTTCCTGGGGAAAACCCACTCGGGAGAAAATCTCCAGCAATGCGGTGGCCACCTTGTCAGCCCGAATGGACGACAAGGCCACTGCTTCTGGGTACCGGGTGGCATAGTCAACTACCGTCAGTATGAAGCGTTTCCCGGAGCTGCTGGGGATGGCCAGCGGGCCGACCAGATCCACAGCCACCCTCCTGAAAGGCTCATCGATGATTGGCAGAGATACTAGTGGGGCTTTGGGGTGTGGCCCCGCCTTCCCCACTCTCTGACAGGTTTCACACGAACGGCAGTAGGCAGCCACATCGGCCCCCATTTTTGGCCAGTAGAAATGCTGGTTTAACCTGGCCTTGGTCTTAGCGATCCCTAGGTGTCCGGCCATCGGAATCTCATGTGCGATCCGCAACAACTCCGTCCGGAACGGATAGGGTACCACCAACTGTCGGTCCCTGGGCCACGCCTCCGGTGAACCCTGCTGGACCGTGGCCCGGTACAGCCGTCCTTGGTCCCAGACCACTCGCTCCGGGTCCGAGTCCGAGGGAGGCTGTGCCGCCTGCTCCTTTAGAGCTTTCAGGCTGTCGTCAGCTTCTAACGCTGCCTGAAACCCCTGACCAGATGTGGCCAGAATCGACGAGACTGTCACATCTTCGGTCAGTACCCCGGGACCTGTGTCCTGGCCTCCACCTGACTCGGCTGCCACTTGGTCAGAAGGGGAAGAGCTATCGGACCTCCGGGAGGCCCCTTGGCTTCCAGCACTCCCACTGCGGGTGACAGCGGCCACAGCCGCTGCGACCGTGGGTCGTGCCTGCTCCTCCTCCGTTCCTGACCAAGTCGCCGGTTCAGGCAGACCTACCTGGCTTCCTGACACCCCGGTTGTGGGGGAACCCTGCACCGAGATCTTACCTGGGAGCACTTCCGCTCCTGGACCGGCCCCAATCTCACCTGCCTGTTCCCCCCTGCAGCAACAGAACCCCGCTGTGAAATCTCTGGGGACCCCACATTTGCTGTGGTAGCCCCCACCCCACACACTGGTCCTCCCCCTGCAGCACCCTGCTCTCTGCTTATCCCTGCAGAGGGCAGCAGATCCCAGCTCACAGGCTGGTTACTTGTAGAGGCATTGTCACACCTTTCTCTGACCCCCTCCCCTGTCACAGCTGCAGCTGCGTGTGTGTCTATGGTGTCTGTGCAAGCAGAAATATCAGAGTTCACTCCCTCCTCCCTTACATCATTCATAGATAACACATTAACATTGTCCGGAGGCACGTCAGCACTGGCTGAAGGTTCAGCCTTTGGGGCGGGGCCAAACTGGGAGGTTATTTGCCCCAAATCTGTCCCAAGTAGCACGTTTGCAGGGATCCGATCAGTTACCCCCACCTCCCTCACCCCTCGCCCTGCGCCCCAGTCCACATAAATGTCAGCAACAGGCAGCGCCGGGTCAATGCCTCCAATCCCGGAGACAGCGAGGGTTTTTCCAGGGATCAAGTCTTGGGGGGACACCATCTCAGGCCGCACCAGAGTCACCTCCGAGGCGCTGTCTCGCAGTCCTATGGTCACAGACTGGCCGACGGTGACAGGTTGGAAGCTGTCCAGGGACCTACCACCACCCCCACCCACACAATACACCTTGGGCGGCCCTTGGGACGGGGACGGAGCCGGGGCCTTGGGACGCTGAGGGCACATGTCCTTGAAGTGTCCAGGTAGGTTGCACTGGTGGCACCGTCTTGGCTCTGCCACGGGCCTGGAGAGGGGAGTTGAGGGGGACACCCCCTGCAGTCTAGGGGCAGGTGGGGCAGTCGCAGAGTTCATCTTACCCCCTCTCCAGGTGCTGCTGGTGGCTGCTCTCCTGGCTTCAGGAGCCCGATTGTTGGTGTAGTCATCGGCCAGGGCAGCTGTAGCCGTGGATCCCTTTGGCTTCTGGTCTCGGATGAACTGGCGGAGATCCTCAGGGCAGTTCCACAAGAGTTGCTCCGTGATGAACAAGTCCAGGATCTCCGGTCCGGTGGAAAGCTGCAGGCCTTGGGTCCAGTGGTCGGCAGCTCGGGCAAGTGCCCGCCGGTGGTCAGCCCAGGAGTCCTTTGGTCCCTTCTGCAGCGTCCGGAACTTCTTGCGGTAGGACTCCGGGGTGAGGTTGTACTGTTGGATCAGGGCCCGCTTGATGGTGTCGTAGCCCTGATCCGCCTCAGCAGGCAAGTCCCCAAGGATATCCAGGGCCTTACCCCTTAAACGGGGGGTCAGGTATTTGGCCCACTGGTCCTTGTTCAGATGATGCTGCAAGCAAGTCCGTTCAAAAGCAGTCAAGAAAGAGTCCAAGTCTCCATCCTTCTCCAGCACTGGGAAGTCCTCAACACGGACCTTTGGAAGTTTGGTGTCTGGAAGGTCACGGGTGGCTGATGAGGGCCGGAGCTGAGCTAGCTGCAGCTGGTAGTTACGCTCTGCCTGGCGCTCTTCACGCGCTGCTTGCCGCTCACGCTCGGCCATGAGTTCCTTGTAGCCCTCCCGGTCTCCAGCCTGGCGTAGGGCCATAGCCATTTGAAGAAGGCTATCCGAGCCTCCCAGGCTCGGTGGAATGGCACGTGGTGATCTGCGGCCCGCTGCGGAGCCTGGTGATTCACTGTCCATTGCAGAGCGGAGGGCTGGCATCTGGCTCGTTGAGGACCCTTGGGCGAGCTGCTCCTCATCTTGTCCAGCAGTGCCAGGTTGTGCGATGTCCTCTGCAGAGCTGTTTTCTGGCGTCGAGCTCCTGGAGGACTCGTGGACAACCTCCTCATCGTCTCTGGCCTGAGCATCGGCCATTCCTTTGGCTTTGCTCCTGGTGCTCTCAGCCATTCTTGCAGACTTTTGGTCACTGACACAGAACTGACACCTGATGCCTCCACACACCTTACAGTATCTGCACTCTGACACTCTAGTGTTGAGCTGGTCTGAAGACCCCAGCAGCCACAGCTGCTGCAGGCAGTCTTTAGTGTCTGGGAGTATGGGTCTCACACTCACACACACTATTATCTCGATCCCACCGCTATGCCACCAATATGTCACAAACCACCGGGGGGGTCACTCAGAAATCCCCCGCGCTGGCTACCAGTACGTCACAATCGGGGGGTAACAAGCAGGAGTCAACCCTCCTTTATACCTCCCGACCGACAGACAGAGCACGTGACGCGCTCTCTAGCGCCCCTCTTATAGTCAGGCCAATTATGGAATTGCCCGACAATAAGCAAGGAGGCCGCTATACTACTTATGCCGATTATTGAAGGGTCCCCGGTGAGAGTAGGGTATATATTCCCCCGACCTCCGCGGGCGGAATATATAATATCTTCCCGGATCTCACTGGCCTCCCCACAATAATCCTTGGCACAACTCGCTGCCACCAACCGATTTACGGTAACTATTAGCCGAACACACAGACGTGGGATTCAAGATCGAGATAACAGAACAGCCCAAGATTAATTATATAATTTAATCAGCCTAAAGCACACTAGAAACTACAATATATACAATAGGGAATCTACAGAATATACATATGTCAGAGTACAGTTACAGATAAAGCATGGGTTACAAACAGGTATACAATTACATCAGTTACCTTGTGTGTCTGGCCACAGGGGGGCGCTGTAGACCAGGTTTCTAGGATTCTTCCCACAGATGTTTCCCAACCAGGCCCCCGAGCAGAAGAACACTGGAAAATGGCCGAAGTAGGGTTATCAACCTGGGCAGATCCAGGTCCCCTCCTACCTTAGTGACCTCACAGGGAAGCACTGCCACTCCCCCTGCATGGATCAGAATTATCCAGCAAAGGGGATATTGGCCATAACTTTGCCTGGGAGCGTCGTAGGCAGACGCCAATGCTCTCATTGTGACAGTTATGAATTTAGCTACAGAACGAGGGGACTCACGACCTGTCTACGAGTTCCCATATGGCTGATATCACGCCTGGGGTATTTCCCAAGCTCCCCCTTCCATAAAAAAGGTGTGCCAGCATCGTCCGCCTGCGCAAACACCATTTTTATGGTTGCCATATTTATCGGAGATATGGCTTGCGAGATATGAACCATTTTTTACTGGAGTCGTTCTGTCTGGCTACTTCCAAGCCTTGCTAATGAGATACAACTCTTGTTACAGGGTGACGGCAGGGAGCCATCCTGTGTCCATTGTCCTCACATCATCTCATCTCCATATCAGAGGAGATGGCTGTTGGAGGTGTAAGTGGGATGTGACACCTTCACAGATGCTGGACATTTGAGCACAAGAAGGGAGGGGGGCACTGCCAGGGAGTGATGAGAGCAATTATGACTTCTAGTCATAATTCCTCTTCATATCCCAGGATTTACCTCACAGCCACTATCTAGCTATCATGGTTACTAATAGTACTTGTCTACTCCCCGCTCCAGTATCCAGCCATTATGGTTACAGACAGTCCTTATTTACTACACACTCCAATATCTAGCCATCATGGTTAATAGCAGTCCTTATCTACTCCATGCTCCAATATCCAGCCATCATGGTTACTAACAGTCCTTATCTACTCTACATGCCAATATCCAGCCATCATGGTTACAGGCAGTCCTCATCTACTCCACGCTCCAATATCCAGCCATCATGGTTACTAGAAGTCCTCATCTAGTCCACGCTCCAATATCCAGCCATTATGGTTACTAACAGTCCTCATCTACTCCATGCTCCAATATCCAGCCATCATGGTTACTAGAAGTCCTCATCTAGTCCACTCTCCAATATCCAGCCATCATGGTTACTAGAAGTCCTCATCTAGTCCACGCTCCAATATCCAGCCATCATGGTTACTAACAGTCCTCATCTACTCCACGCTCCAATCTCTAGTCATCATGGTTACTAACAGTCCTCATCTACTCCATGCTCCAATATCCAGCCATCATGGTTACTAACAGTCCTCATCTACTCCATGCTCCAATATCCAGCCATCATGGTTACTAACAGTCCTCATCTAGTCCACTCTCCAATATCCAGCCATCATGGTTACTAGAAGTCCTCATCTAGTCCACGCTCCAATATCCAGCCATCATGGTTACTAACAGTCCTCATCTACTCCACGCTCCAATCTCTAGTCATCATGGTTACTAGCAGTCTTTATCTACTCTACAGTCCACTATATAGCTGTCTTGGTTACTAACAGTCCTTGTCTACTCCACGCTCAAATCTCTAGCCATCATGGTTACTACAGTCAATATCTACTCCATGCTCCAATCTCTAGCTATCATGGTTACTAGCAGTACTTATCTACTTTACACTCCACTATCTAGCTATCATGGTTACTAACAGTCCTTGTCTATTTCACGCTCCAATCTCTAGCCATCATGGTTATTAGCAGCCATTATCTACTCCACGCTCTAATCTCTAGCCATCATGGTTACTAGCAATCCTTACCTACCCCACGTTCCAATATCCAGCCATCATGGTTACTAGCAGTCCTTATCTACCCCACCTTCCAATACCCACCCATCATGGTTACCAGCAGTCCTTATCTACGCCACACTCGAATCACTAGCCATCATGATTCCAGGCAGTCTTTATCTATTCCACGCTCCAATATATAGCCATCATAATTACTAGCAGTCCTTATCTACTCCGACTTCAATATCTAGCCATCATGGTTACTAACAGTCCATGTCTATTCCACGCTCCAATCTCTAGCAATCATGGTTGTTAGCAGTCCTTATCTATTCCACACTCCAATCTATAGCCATGGTAGTTCCTTATCTATTCTACACTCTAATATCTAGCCATCATGGTTACAGGTAGTCCTCACCTAGGTGAACCCCATAGCCCTGCTGTGAGCTGAAATGTACTGCATAGTCCTGAGTCTATGACATTGTACATCACACTGTGCAGGGCAAGGTAGCTGCACACATCCATGGTCTTATCTACAATTTTTCATTGATGAGAGATTACTTTATGTCTTGAATTCCAAATTGAGATATTGGAAGTGTGATGCAGAACCTTTCAGCCAAATATTTATAGTTTTTCACTTTTATGATCTCATACTTTCCTTATCTCTTAGGGTACTTTCACACTTGTGTTAAGTACCTTCTGGCGCAATCCGCCCTTTTGGAAAACAGCGGAATCCGTTAACGGATTCCGCTGTTTCCCATAGACTTGTATGGATGACGGATTGTGCCAAAAGTACCTGCGTTGCTTCTGCTGGCCGACGCTGCGCTGCTTTCGCCGGGCGGAAGGAACGCAGCATGTAACGTTTTTTGAGCGTCGGAATCCTTTATTTTTCACTGCGCATGCTCATCTTTTTTCTTTTTTTTTTTTAAATTACAGAAACTTTATTTTGTCTCTCGGTGGCCGAACATTCAGCTGATCGCCCGGCAGCCGGCTTTTGAGAGCGCTCAGCTGAGCGCCCGGCAGCCGGCTTTTGAGAGCGCTCAGCTGAGCGCCCAGCAGCCGGCTTTTGAGAGTGCTCAGCTGATCGCCCAGCAGCTAGCTTTTGAGATCGCTCAGCTGAGCACCCGGCAGCCGGCTTTTGAGAGCGCTCAGCTGATCGCCCGGCAGCCGGCTTTTGAGAGCGCTCAGCTGATCGCCCGGCAGTCGGCTTTTGAGAGCGATCAGCTGATCTGCCGGCGGCCGGCTTTTTTAGAGCGCTCAGCTGAGCACCTGGCAGCCGGCTTTTGAGAGCACTCAGCTGATCGTCCGGCAACCGGCTTTTGAGAGCGCTCAGCTGATCGCCCGGCAGTCGGCTTTTGAGAGCGATCAGCTGAGCACCTGGCAGCCGGGTGATCAGCTGATCGTTCACAATAGTCTGCTGCCGGTAAAACTGTAAAGAAAAAAAAAAAAAAAAAAAAGCTTTCCGTTGTTTTGCACAATCCGTTGCATCCGTTGTGCCATTATATGCAACGCATCCGTTGCATCCGTCACACAACGCAATGCAACGGATGCCGTTCAACGCAAGTGTGAAACTAGCTTTATCATTTATACCATGATTTCTGCATATTGCTGGGGAATAATACAGTTGTTCGTCCCTTATCATCTTCAGTAGGACAGACTGGAATTAGCAAAAATGTTTCCCCCTCCTTGTTTCCTAATATCATCAGGATATTTGTGGAGTGAGAAAGTCCTGCAATGATTCATACATCCTATGGAATGAATGGCTAGAATCCCTAGTTACAGCTCCAGTTACAAGTAAACAATTCTGGATTGCTATTTAAAGCTGGGTTCACACTAAACGACAGCGACAACGACGTCGCTGTTACGTCACCATTTTCGGTGACGTAACAGCGACCTTGTAAGTCGCTGTTATGATCGCTGCTTAGCTGTCAAACACAGCAGAAGCAGCGATCATAAGGTCGCTGTGCTACATGTTCAGAGAGCAGGGAGCCGCGCTTAGCGCTGGCTCCTTGCTCTCCTGCAGCACACATCGGGTTAATTAACCCGATGTGTGCTGCAGCTACATGTCACAGTTCAGAGAGCAGGGAGCCGCGCTTAGCGCTGGCTCCTTGCTCTCCTGCAGCACACATCGGGTTAATTAACCCGATGTGTGCTGCAGCTACATGTCACAGTTCAGAGAGCAGGGAGCCGCGCGCACTGCTTAGCGCTGGCTCCTTGCTCTCCTTGCTACAGTATACATCGGGTTAATTAACGATGCATACTGCAGCCACATGTCACAGTGCAGGAGCCGGCACTGGCAGCAAGGGCGGCGGAGGCTGGTAACCAGCGTAAACATCGGGTAACCAGGGAAAGGTCTTCCCTTGGTTACCCGATGTTTACGCTGGTTACAGCTTACCGCAGCTGCCAGTGCCGGCTCCTGCTCGCTTCATTTCGTCGCTCTCTCGCTGTCACACACAGCGATGTGTGTGTCACAGCGGGAGAGTGACGACCAAAAAATGAAGCTGGACATTCAGCAACGACCGGCGACCTCACAGCAGGGGCCAGGTCGTTGCTGGATGTCACACACAGCGACAGCGACGGGACGTCGCTGCAACGTCACAGAAAATGGTGACGTAGCAGCGACGTCGTTGTCGTTGTCGCTGTGTGTAACACCAGCTTAAGTCATTAAATCAAACACATCAATAAACCTTTAGAAGATCAGCTTGTCCAGTTCAAGAAAATTATTCTTATATGTGTTTAAATTGTAAGTTATACAACTAATATCCTTCATTTATTAAACACGTGCTTATTGCCCTACAGTGGGGAAAATAAGTGTTTGATACACTGCCAATTTTGCAAGTTTTCCCACATACAAATGTAGCACCCCTGAATACATCAGGGTGCCATAGGGAACTGCATCCTTCTCGCAGGGTGCAGTACCTACCCCCCTGGGTTCCAAGTTCCCAGAAATTGGTGTCACCTCCATCAGCACCAAAAATCCCAATCAACACCTTAGGCTGCTTTCACACATCAGTTTTTTTGCATCAGGCTCAATCCGGCTCAAAAATCTATGCAACGGATGCGGCGAAAAAACGAATCCGTTGCATCCGGTATGATACTGAGCATGCGCAGTTCATAAAACCGCATCCGGCCGCCTGATGCGTTTTTTGCCGCAGGACGCCGCATCCGGCGTCCATAGGCTTGCATTGTAAATCGCGCCGGATCCGGCGCGATGCGGTTTTTCACCACAGACAAAAAACACTGCAAGCAACGTTCCTATGCGACCGGAACCCAGTCCGCCACCGGCCACCGCGACAGCCATGTCACCTCCTCCACCCTCGGCTGAAGCTATAGCCGAGCCGCTGTCCCCGAAACCAGCAGTGGAGCCTCCAGCCCACGTGGAAGACGAGCAGGTAGCAACGCCTCCGGCCCTACCACAGGCCAGACCAGACCAGGCCGCAACATCTCTAGTACCATCCCCGGCCAGACCAGACCAGGCCGCAACGCCTCCAGTACAATCCCCGGTCAGACCAGACCAGGCCGCCTCACCGGGCCTGTACTTTGTTACAGAGCACCCGGAGACTTCTACCCCAGCTGCGGAACAGTAAGTACGTCTTGTTGCTGCTGCATGGGACGAACCCGCCGACATGCTGGTTCCACTGCAGCGCGGCTCCCTGGTAGCTGCCGGGGCCGCGGGAATCCAAATGCAGCCGATTCCTGTGCAGGAGACGGAACCTGAGGTCCACCCCCCATACTGGGAAAGACATCATCAGCAGCTGCTCGCAGAGATGTCCGCCAGGGAGTAGCGTCGGGCAGAGGTTGCCGCCCGTACTCATCGTGAGAAGGAGCACTTAAGGAAGGCTACCTTCCTGGTCAGAGGGCCGCGGTACCGGGGCCATTTTAAACGTTTTGACCCCATCAAGGGGTGGGGGTTTATTGCCGAGCCGGGGCTTACTGCTGGGGTGTTTGTCTCCAGGAGGGTTGTCGCAGAACACCTTCCAAAGGGGGCACCCCGACCGAATCCTGAAACCAGGAGATATGGTTTCATATTGACGGCATTTTGGAGAGCAGGGCTGGTATGCCCTGGAGGGTAACAGGCATGCCATGAAGGATGGAAAGATAGTGCCAGTCTCCGCAACAGCCCCAGCACGCCCATGAGAGCAATGGTAGCGGAACCAGGCTGCCCTAGTAGTTACTGTTGCTTGATATTGTGTTTATTATTTTTCTTGAAAATGTTGAGTGAATAAGCTGCTAATCATTTGAAAAAAAAAAATGTTTGAACGAATGTTAATTAACCAAATAAGTAACCTGATTTGAAAGTTTTACCATTTTTGCACTGACCAATACCGAGCACGACGGGGTACAGGACTCTAGGTCAGGAACCGATTCAACATCCTGACAATTGACCTGCAGAGGAAGGGGACCTTCAGGGACCTTCCCAGAGAGCTCAGAGACTGAGGGCATCAGCACACCGTGGGGGACAGGGTTTTCCATAGAAAGCAACCCATTAAAGTCCCAAGTGCCAGCCCTTGGGAGCAAATCTTCACTTAAAAACTGAAGAGCAGGACCTGATAGTTTCAAGCTAGAGGGACCGACACGGACACGAAACTGTGCATGGAGGAAGGCTCCGGATTACTATGTGACACCGATGGGACCCGATTACTATGTGACACTGATTGGACCGGGAACTTGGACTGGCTTCCCACAGCGGCAGCAGCACACAGAGAATTTGGTTTATCTGCAGCGTGTGTGTCTCCTTTATAATCCTCATTCAGCACCACGACTACCCACAGTGAGTACCCTTGTCCCTCGCACCCTGCTGTCCCAGATAACTAGCAACACCTTGAGTCCGGGGCCTTCCCTCCCTGTGGAGGGACTAACATCTGGCTGCTTAACTTCATCTGCCCCGGTACTCCTGACAGCAGCGGCGGTACTCCCATTACCGCAACCCACAGATGGCGTCATGAACTTATCCCCTATAAATACCCCCTTTATACGGACCAAAGTGTCCGCCAAGCCGGGTCTGGACGACCCCCTCGAGCCACGATCCCGGGGTGGCACACAAAGAATGGAGAGGTCTGCAATTTTTAACATAGGTACACTTCAACTGTGACAGACTTAATAAAAAATCCAGAAAATCACATTGTATCATTTTTAAACAATTAATTTGCATTTTATTGCATGAAATAAGTATTTGATCACCTAAAAACCAGCAAGAATTCTGGCTCTCACAGGCCTGTTATTTTTTCTTTAAGAAGTCCTCCCACTCTGCCCTCATTACCTGTATTAATTGCACCTGTTTGTTGAGCCCATTACCTGTATAAAAGACACCTTTCCAATCACTCAGTCAATCATATTCCAACCCCTTCACCATGGCCAAGGCTAAAGAGCTGTCTAAGGACATTAGGGACAAAATTGTAGACCTGCACGAGGCTGGGAAGGGCAACAGGACAATAGGCAAGCAACTTAGTGAAAAGGCAACAACTGTTGGTGCAATTATTAGAAAATGAAAGAAACACAACATGACTGTCAATCTTACTCAGTCTGGGGCTTCATGCAAGATCTCGCCTCTTGAGGTAAGGATGATTCTGAGATAGGACAGAAATCAGCCCAGAACTACACTGGAGGACCTGATCAATGACCTGAAGAGAGATACCACTACAGTATCAAAGTATCAAACTATTACTAACGCGCCATTGACATCATGGATGAAAATCCTGTAGGGCATGCAAGGTCCTCCTGCTCATGTCAGCACATGTCCAGGTCCATTACAAGTTCACTAATGATCATCTGGATGATCCAGAGTAGGCATGGGAGAAGGTCAAGAGGTAAGATGAGATAAAAATAGAACTTTTTGGTATCAACTCCACTCGCCGTGTTTGGAGGAAGAAGAAGGATGAGTACAACCCCAAGAACACCATCCCAACTTTGAAACATGGGGGTAGAAAATCAAACTTTGGGGTTGCTTTTCTGCAAAGGGGACAGGAAGTCTGTACCATATTGAAGGAAGGATGAAAGGAGTCATGTATGGCAAGATATTGGCCAACAACCTCCTTCCCTCAGTAAGAGCATTGAAAATGGGTCGTGGCTGGGTCTTCCAGCATGAGAATGACCCAAAACACACAGCCAGGGCAACTGAGTGCCTCCATAAAAAGTATTTCAAGATCCTGGAGTGACCTAGCCAGTGTCCAGACCTAAACCCAATAGAAAATCTTTGGAGGGAGCAGAAACTCAATGCTGCACAACAACAGCCCCAAAACCTAAAAGATCTGGAGAAGATCTGTATGGAGGAGTGGGCCAAAATCCCTGCTGCAGTGTGTGTGTGTAGCGCTCAGAGAAGGGGATACTCGGTCTGGGGCAGTAACAAATGGGAATGTCACTCTGGTGGCCGTTGCCTGGTCCCGTGCTCTGGGCCCCTTTTGTTTATGGGGGGTATTTACAGGGGAGATAAGACTTTTTGTCATGTGATGCCACATGCGGGTTGCGGTTAGGTATGGAGAACCGCTGCTGCATAACATAGGTACTCCCAGGGCTGGTGGTAGTGGCAGCTGTGATGGTAGGCCCTCCGCAGGTAGGGCTGTGCCTGGGAGATGTAGTGGTGCAATAATGGAGACCACACCAGGTTGTCTTTAACAGTCTCTACTCACTGTGGACCCAGGGGTTGCTGGTTCAGGTCCCAGGAGGACCAGTGCTAATGTAGTGACCTAGGTTGCTCTGTCCCTGGCACTCTCTGTAGATTGAGTCCCCATAGCGTGGAGCGTTTGGGGACCCCGACTGTCCCTTGTGGGGTACAGTCTCCTTCTCCGTATGGTGGGCAATGTAGACCCTGCGGGGAGGTAAGTGTCCAAACCTCGATCCTAGTTTACAGCTGATGCCCTCACCGGGCAGGTATTTGCCAAACAGTCTAAAACTTGCGCTTGACCCCGGTCCCTATCACCATGCAGTATCTTGGTACCCATCCTGGCGACCTCTCTCCTGTGCCCCCGGGGTCACCGTTAGATGTACCCAGCTCAGGCATGTCCGCACACCTCTCCTGTGTGTTACTCCACTCTCGACTACTCTCTGACTGACTAACCCCTCCCACCAGGCTGGCTATACCCAGGGACTCGTTCCTATGGCGACCATCCCCTTACATGGTTAACCCTCTATGCCCTGTGTGGAGAGGAGTATGGCGCCCTGGACAAGCCAGGACGTCACAAGTACTACACCAACACACCGCACACCCCGGTTAGGCACACCGAAGCCAAACAAAAATCCTTGTTGCCTTCCTCCAGGGGCTGATGTCCACACCAGGGGGTAGGCCAGGCGGTTGGCCCCGCCCACCGAGAAGTTCACAGTCCTGGAGGTGGGAAATGGAGTCAGATTAGAGTTTAGTTTTGAGAAGTGAGGAGTGAAGTGGTAGGAGAGGAGACTGAAGGCGTCTGGGTGTGTGGCCTGGACGGAACAGCAAGGTTGGCAGACGGTGGTGACCGTCTGCAGGAGAGGCTGATTGGAGCGAACCGTAAGGACCGGGGATGGGCGGTGGCCCGACGGTACCGGCTCGGGGAGCAAAGAGAAGCCACCACCATCCAGCAGGGCTTACGGACCCCGACCAGGCTAGGAGTCGCCGTCAAACTGGTCAAATCCGTTAGCGAAGGGAACCTCCGGGGTTTCCCAGCAGTCAAGACCCGATTGAAGGCAAAAGCTCACACCGTAAAGGGAAACACAGTCACCGCCAAGGCTACAGTTCCCAGGGCCAGAGCCTGCGGGCAAAAGGGGCTCCTTCAGCATCCATCCAAGCTGGGGTGCGGGTTACCGGTGGGAAGCCATTGGAACCGTAAACAGAACACAAGAAAATGGGGGGGAAGCCAGCACTGCTTATGAGTGGGATGCAATATGATGAGATAAAAAGTGTAACATTCACAAATTCATTCCTACTGTATCAATTCAATGAGATTTTTAGCAAATGATTGATCAATGATTTGAGCCCCCCTGCCCCGTCATGGCAAATCTCTATAAGGGGGGTCCCTACACTACAGTATATAATATACATATGTACCATGTGGTCTCGTATGATGTGCAGAACCATATAGGAACACCACCTACCTGAGAAGTGTCAGAACCGCTCCCATGCTGCAAGGGCTGACAACTGCGAGTAAAGAGGCAGTCCAGGTGCCTGCCACTAGCACAATGTCTGAACTAGCCCCCACAGTGTCAGACCTGCAGACATGGATGAAGGGCGGAACAGCCCCAGGCAGGTGGTGCTTAAGTACTAATGCCTAAGGAACAGGGGGCGGTGGCTGTGTGTGAACAGGCACCAACATGCATTTTGATGGCGACAGAAGGAATTTGCAAACCACACTGGGCGTGCACGGCATAGTGGTGGTCAACCACTTGACCAGTATACAAGAAAATGGGGGGGAAGCCAGCACTGCTTATGAGTGGGATGCAATATGATGAGATAAAAAGTGTAACATTCACAAATTCATTCCTACTGTATCAATTCAATGAGATTTTTAGCAAATGATTGATCAATGATTTGAGCCCCCCTGCCCCGTCACGGCAAATCTCTATAAGGGGGGTCCCTACACTACAGTATATAATATACATATGTACCATGTGGTCTCGTATGATGTGCAGGACCATATAGGAACACCACCTACCTGAGAAGTGTCAGAACCGCTCCCATGCTGCAAGGGCTGACAACTGCGAGTAAAGAGGCAGTCCAGGTGCCTGCCACTAGCACAATGTCTGAACTAGCCCCCCCACAGTGTCAGACCTGCAGACATGGATGAAGGGCGGAACAGCCCCAGGCAGGTGGTGCTTAAGTACTAATGCCTAAGGAACAGGGGGCGGTGGCTGTGTGTGAACAGGCACCAACATGCATTTTGATGGCGACAGAAGGAATTTGCAAACCACACTGGGCGTGCACGGCATAGTGGTGGTCAACAGAACACAGGTGCAGCGAAAGCCAGTCACCATCAACCTACCGGGAGAGCTACCGCAGCCGTCTGTGGGACCCGTCCATCCAGACGTTTGTTTTACCGGAGACTTTGGATTCATCATTGGCTGAGTGAGTACCACCGTGCCGTGCGGCACAGCGCTGCCCCCGCGACCTTGCACCTCACCAGGCCCCGTAACCCGCCTGCCATCCATCCCTACCCCTCACCGGGCCCCGGGACAACCAACCCCCCTACCCACGGAGGGAAGAAACAACATCCAAGCTGCTCCCTGTCATCGCTCCCGGGATCCCCATCCAGAGCAGCGGTGGTGTCACAACCTCACCACAACCGTGGGTGGCGTCACGGACAATATCCCTAAACCCAAACCACACCCTTTCACTCACGGGTGAGGAACGCTGCTCGAGTCCCCGGGATCCGGCCCACCGCTCGAGCCACCACCGAGCCGCAGCAGCCGGACCCGAGCAGTGGGTGAGCGCAGTTTCCCCTCCTCCGCTCGCGACAACTTGGCGTCATGAACAGGATCTTACCGCTCTGCCGTCTGGTAGAGGTGCGCCTTCTGACCGCCGGAGGTGTCCGGCCGAAAATTTGGAGAAGCCGCCATTTTGGGCGCGAAAAGTCCCCGCTCGAGCGTCTTCCCGAGTAGTGGAGGCGCGAAAGCTGAAATCCCGCCCCTATAGAGGAGGAGCCGGAGAAAGACTAAGGGGGACGGAAACAAGATGTCTGCGCCCGACGGGGCCGCTGGAGGAGCGGCGGTCACAGCCGCAGTGGCACCCGCGGATGGGAATGGGCCCGCCCAGGTCCCGGCCGCAGTGGCGGGAGGTGCCGTGGCCCCAGCTCTCGCTCAGGTGATGCCGTTCTCCTTGCCCTATGTGCCCAGAGCTACCTGGCTGCCGCAGTACAATGGGAAACCTGATGCGTTGCAGATCTTCCGGAAGAAGCTTAGCCCGCTACTAGAACTCTAGAACTGTACCCCCTAACTGATAAGCAACGGGCAGCGGTAGTGCTGGGGCAGCTAACCGGCGCGGCTGAGCAGGAGGCGGAGACCTGGGCCGAGGGGGACCGGTCCTCTGTAGCCACCATCTTTGAGAAGCTACAGACTGCCTTTGAGACCCGTACCGAAGCCGAGCTGCGGATGCAGTTTTACCAATGCTGGCAACGGCCCGCAGATAGCATTCAGGACTATGCCTTGCGTCTGCAAACCGCCCTCCACACACTGAAGCGGGTAGACACCATCAACGATGCGGACAGCAACAAAATGCTAGTGGAGCAGTTTGTACAGGGGATGAGGTCCTCGGAGGACCGCAAGCAACTCCGGCTATGGGCCCTAGAACACCCTGATGTGGGCTTTGCCGTGTTAAAGGAACGGGCCATTAAAGCTCTGCAGCCTCCAGCATCGGAAGTCCCTGAGGCAGCCTCATGGCCAGCTGAGACAGCTCCCGTCGTGGTGGCCCCTGTCCTCCCAACACCCCCCGGTGCCTGCAGCCCCAAGCGGAATGATGTAGGAACTGGCTGCCCAAGTCCGCCGCATGGATGGGGACCTCGCCAAGATCCTCGCCGCACTCCAGCCTCCGACCAGGTCCCAGCAACCGGGGAAGATGCAGCTCACCGACAGCCCCGAGGACGTCCCCTGGATGCAGCGGAGAAGGGCCAATGACTCATGGTATGGACCTCCAATTTGTTACAGGTGCAGCAAGCCCGGCCACTACTCCCGACGATGTCCGTTAAACGAGCAACCCCTGGGGCCATGGGTCAATTCTCAGGAGTAGAACCTAGGGGCCCCCCTGACTGGCGGGACCGGTACATCGGAGCCCGGCCCATCATCCCCGTGGCAGTGGACGGTATCCCGCTGATGGCTCTCCTGGACACTGGATCGCAGGTAACCACAATACCATACACACTGTATCAGCGGTATTGGGGAAAGGACGAACTAGGCCCCCCAGTTGCCAGTATGACACTAATTGCCGCTGATGGACTCCCGTTGACCTAAGTGGGGTACAAACAAGTGGCCATGACTGTGGGACGAGCTGAACTGCAACACCAGGGTTTGATTGTGATAATGAATGAACCCAGTGATCATAACCCGAAGGTGGTGCTGGGGACTAATGTGATGGAGCACTGTATGATTGACGTGCTGACCCTACTGCAGCAGCTGACCGCCACAGCGGCGGGGAGCCGACAGAGAGCTGTGCAGCGTGAGATCCGGGCCCTGATGTATCGCCAACATGTGAACTCGACAGGAGGAGAGATTGGTGGAGTGAGAGTGATGGATGAGGCCCCTTTGATTGTGCCTCCCAGGAGCGAGATGATGATTTGGTGCAGGGCAGCAGTAGGGCCCCAAGGGCGAGACTACCCCGCCATGATAGAGCCCATGTCCTCCGAACACTGGCCCACAGTAATGGCTGACCGAGGGGTGGTAGATGTAAAAAAAGGGAGAGTGCCCGTGCGAGTACTGAACTGTGGGGAGGAAGAGGTTAGGCTTCCCCGGTACGCTACCCTTGCCAAGTTGCTCACTCTAGATCCTCACACCATCCATGAAGCCGTTCCTGCGATCGCACCGCCTACTGCCAGTCCCCACCCATCCCTGGGGGAGTTAGACGAATGGTGTCGAGAGCTACACGTCGGCACTGATGATACCCCCACACACCACAAGGAAGGGGTATACCGGGTGGTACAGGAGTATGAGCGAGTTTTTAGCAAGCACCCCATAGATTTTGGGCAGATTAAAGGGGTCCAACACCACATCCCTACCGGTACCCACCCCCCTATCAAGGAGAGATACAGGCCTATTCCCCCTGTGCACTACCAATGCGCCAAAGACATGTTGAGGAACATGAAGGAGGCAGGGGTTATTAGGGACAGTTGTAGTCCCTGGGCCGCCCCGTTGGTGCTGGTTAAGAAGAAGGATGGCACCATGCGGATCTGTGTGGATTACCGGAAGATTAACCAGATAACGCATAAGGATGCTTACCCTCTGCCCCGCATTGAAGAGTCCCTGGCTGCGCTGAGAACCGCTAACTACTTCTCCACCCTTGACCTCACCAGCAGGTACTGGCAGGTGGCCGTGGCGCCAGAAGACCGAGAGAAAACTGCCTTCGCCACTCCTATGGGACTCTGCGAGTTCAACAGCATGCCGTTCGGGCTGTGCAATGCCCCCGGAACCTTCCAACGGCTGATGGAATGCTGTCTGGGACACCTAAATTTCGAGACAGTCTTGCTGTACTTGGATGATGTGATTGTGTACTAACAGACGTATGAAGCCCACCTGGAGCACCTAGCCGAGGTGTTCGCGTCCCTTGCTAAGTATGGGATGAAGTTGAAGCCCTCCAAGTGTCATCTGCTGAAGCCCAGAGTGCAGTACCTTGGACATGTGGTGGGTGCGGAGGGTGTCGCCCCAGACCCCGAGAAGATCCCCGCCATCCAAGACTGGCCGAGACCAACCACGGTGAGAGAAGTGAGGCAGTTCCTGGGCCTGGTGGAGTATTACCGTCGCTTCATCAAAGGGTACACGAAGATGGCTGCCCCCATGCAAGACCTTCTCGTGGGACAGACCAAGGGTGGTAGAACCTTAGGAGCCCCACTGGTGTGGGAAGAAAAGCATGAGGAATCCTTCCGCCTGCTGAGAGCGGCCCTGACCGGAGAGGAAATCCTAGCGTACCCTGATTACAGCCACCCATTCATCCTCTACACCGATGCCAGCAATGTGGGCTTGGGGGCTGTCCTATCCCAGGTCCAAGACGTAAGGGAGAAGGTGATTGCTTATGCTAGCGAAAACTCCGACCGACTGAGAGGAACCCTGAGAACTACAGCTCTTTCAAGCTTGAGCTCCTAGCACTGGTGCGGGCTATCACCGAGCGGTTCCGCCATTATCTGGCAGCAGCCAAATTCACCGCTTTCACGGACAATAACCCGCTGACCCACCTGGACACAGCCAAGCTGGGCGCGTTGGAGCAGCGGTGGGTGGCCAGGCTAGCCAACTACGATTTCACCATCAAGTACCGGGCCGGCCGTGCCAACGTTAATGCTGATGCACTCTCTCGGATGCCCCACCTGTCGGAAGAAGGGCCCGAGGATGATGACCTCGAAGAGATTGAGTTGCCTGCGTTTCACTGGCCGTTAACTGGGAAGGTGCATGTCCATCAACAACGGGTGAACCTGGACCCGCTGCCCAGTCAGGAGTGGCAGGAAGCTCAGGACCAGGCACCTGCTGTCCGCCTGGTCAAGACCCTGGTGGAACAGGGCTCTGCTGGGATAGACCCTGCCACCCCTGCCGAAGCCCAACGCCTGTGGCGAGAACGGACCCGGCTGTACCTACACCAGGGGAAGTTGTATCGTGAGCTGATTAATCCGAAGACCCACGAGAAGATCCGCCAGCTGGTGATTCCCCAGGCTAACGTGCCCACCGTCCTGCAAGCATACCATGATGGTGCTGGGCACTTCGGGTGGAAGAAGCTGGAGATGTTGAGAGAGCGGTTCTATTGGAGTGGAATGCTGGAATCTATAGAGGCATGGTGCCGAGAATGTGGCCCCTGCGCGTTGAGAAGGAAGGACGAGGCCAGCCAGAAGGCACCCCTACACCCGATCATTACGCATCAACCGCTGGAGCTGGTTGCCCTTGACCATGTAAAGCTCACCCCCAGCCGAAGTGGGTACACCTACGCTCTAACCGTTGTAGACCACTATTCAAGGTTCATGGTGGTTGTCCCAGTTAAAGACCTAACCGGCCGTACCGCCGCTAGAGCGTTCCAGGCTTATTTCTGCCGACCACATGGGTACCCTGAGAAGGTGCTTACCGACCAAGGCCCGGCCTTTGAAGCGGAGGTGTTAAAAGAATTCTGCCAGTTGTACGGCTGCAAGAAAATCCGGACCACGCCTTACCATGCCCAAACCAACGGCATGTGTGAAAAGATGAACCACCTGGTCCTGGGCCTCCTTAAGACGTTGCCGCTAGAAGAGCGGAACCTGTGGCCGGAGAAGCTACCTGACCTGGTCGATATGTATAACAACATCCCTTCCAGCTCGACAAAATGCACTCCAGCATACCTGATGAGGGCTCGCCCCGGCCGGCTACCAGTGGATTTAGAAATGGGGTTGGAAGCCCTGAAAGCGCTCCCTTCGACAGCTGAATGGGACACCCGGCGGAGGGTGCAGTACCAACAGGTCCAGGAATATGTTGAAAAGAACTTGTGCCGGAGTCGGGGACAACAGGAGCAGTGCTTCAACAAGAAGGCATCTGCCGATCCCTTCCAGCCTGGAGATGTAGTGCTGAAGCGAAAAAGAAGGACCCACAAGCTGGATGATCAATGGGAACAAACCCCGTATGTAATACAGCCCACAGGATGGGAGAATGGGAAGGCTTACCAGATCAGCCGTGACCAAGGAGGGACCTTGGCCACGGTTTCCCGAGACCATCTAAAGAGATGCCCACCAGCATTGAGGGTAGCGGATGAAGCTCCAGTTTCCAGACCAGCGGAGAAAGAAAAAGAGGTAATCCACACCATGATGGATGATTTTCCAGCAGACTGGCCTACACAGAACGGCGCGGTGATTCTTCCAGTGATACTGTTCCCACAACTCGTGGATGAGGAAGTGATGGAAGTGGTCAACCACGAGCCAGTGCCCAGGGATGTACCTGTACCCAGCTCCCCTACGCCTACGCCTGCCCCACACAATAGCAGGGAAGAGGAACTGATTGTTCCCTCTGTCCCACTGCCTGTCACCACTGACACCGAACCCCGGAGGTCCACTCGTCCCAACCTAGGTAGACCCCCACTTAGGTATAGGGAAACTACACTTTAAAAAGGGGGGGCTTCATGTATTGAGTGTACAGTTTGAAAGTTTTAAATGATAAATGAATCAACCGAAGAAGTAACCTGATTGATGTTTTGATTGAACCGGCCGTTGCCGGCAACTGTTGTCCCCGTAGGGACTGCCTTTAATCCTTGCGTAAGGAACTGCTTACGGACAAGCCCGAGAACTTGCAGGGCAACCACAAACTTAGTGCAATGTAAATAAAAATGTTGTTGGCTTGAAACCGTTACCGCCTCTGGAGAGGCTGATTTGGGAGGATGGGTCTGGAGGAAAGTGATGGCCCAGGCCCGCCACTACCATAACCGGTGGCGATCCTCCGGGGATTCAGGGGTCCCCATGGATGCGGGTCCCCTGAAAGAGACAGAACCCGCTCGGGCAGCCTGGTGACGGACTGGGGCAAGGGTTGCTGCCCACTTCTTAGGGGCAGCATCCGGGCCAGGTTGTTTGGGTGGGAGAAGAGCGGAAGCCGTACCGTTGAAAAATGTTTGTGATGTTTTTACATGCCTTTTACTGTTTTCTATCTCTTTGCAGTTAACCAAAAATAAAACCGGTGATGGACGGGCAGCCCGCGGACGGTCTGCATTTTACTAATTGGGAATGTGGCGCCCTGGACAAGACAGGACGTCACAAGTACTACACCAACACACCCCACACCCCGGCTAGGCACACCGAAGCCAAACAAAAATCCTTGTTGCCTTCCTCCAGGGGCTGATGTCCACACCAGGGGGTGGGCCAGGCGGTTGGCCCCGCCCACCGAGGAGTTCACAGTCCTGGAGGCGGGAAAAGGAGTCAGATTAGAGTTTAGTTTTGAGAAGTAAGGAGTGAAGTGGTAGGAGAGGAGACTGAAGACGTCCGGGTGTGTGGCCCGGACGGAACAGCAAGGTTGGCAGACGGTGGTGAGCGTCTGCAGGAGAGGCTGATTGGAGTGAACCGTAAGGACCGGGGACGGGCGGTGGCCCAACGGTACCGGATCGGGAAGCAAAGAGAAGCCAGCACCATCCGGCACCATCCCGACCAGGCTAGGAGTCGCCGTAAAACTGGTCAAATCCGTTAGTGAATGGAACCTCCGGGGTTTCCCAGCAGTCAAGACCCGAATGAAGGCAACAGCTCACACCGTAAAGGGAAACACAGTCACCGCCAAGGCTACAGTTCCCAGGGCCAGAGCCTGCGGGCAAAAGGGGCTCCTTCAGCATCCATCCAAGCTGGGGAGCGGGTTACCGGTGGGAAGCCATTGGAACCGTAAACACAACACAGGTGCAGGGAAAGGCAGTCACCATCAACCTACCGGGAGAGCTACCACAGCTGTCTGTGGGACCCGTCCATCCAGCCGTTTGTTTTACCGGAGACTTTGCATTCATCATTGGCTGAGTGAGTACCGCTGCCCCCGCGACCCTGCACCTCACCAGGCCCCGTAACCCGCCTGCCATCCATCCCTACCCCTCACCGGGCCCTGGGACAACCAACCCCCCTACCCACGGAGGGAAGAAACAACATCCAAGCTGCTCCCTGTCATCGCTCCCGGGATCCCCGTCCAGAGCAGCGGTGGTATCACAACCTCACCACAACCGTGGGTGGCGTCACGGACAATATCCCTAAACCCAAACCACACCCTTTCACTCATGGGCGAGGAACGCCACTCGAGTCCCCGGGATCCGGCCCACCGCTCGAGCCACCACCGAGCCGCAGCAGCTGGGCCCGAGCAGTGGGTGAGCGCAGAGTCCCCTCCTCCGCCCGCGACAGGAAAACTAGGATTTAGATTGTATTTTGGTGGAAAAGGCACTGGTACTCCAGGTCCCAGGGGATAGGTCCTGCATCCCCAAGAGGATGCAGTTCCCTGTAGTACCCTGAGGGTCTCAGGGGCACTACATGTGCAAACTTGATCAATAACTACAGGAAAAGGCTGACCTCTGTAATTGCATACAAAATTTGCTATACCAAATATTAAGTTCTGTTTTCCTATAGTATCCTATATAGTATCCGATCTCTCCTTCACGCCCCACATTCGTTCACTTGCTCGTTCTTGTTAATTCCACCTCAAAAACATCTCTAGAATTCGACTTTTTCTTACCGTTGACTCTGCAAAAACTCTTACTGTCTCTCTCATTCATTCTCGCTTGGATTATTGTAATTCTTTACTAATTGGTCTCCCTGTTGCTAAACTCTCCCCTTTCCAATCCATTCTGAATGACGCAGCCAGGATCATTTTCCTCTGCAACCGCTTCACTGATGCCTCTGCTCTTTGCCAGTCATTGCACTGGTTGCCTCTCCGCTACAGAATCCAACATAAATTTATTACTTTCACTCACAAAGCTCTCCACGGTTCTGCACCACCCTACATCACCTTCCTCATCTCTGTTTATCACCCCACCCGTGCCCTCCATTCTGCTAATGACTTAAGACTGACATCCTCAACAATTCGAACCTCCCACTCCCGTCTTCAAGATTTCTCACGAGCTGCGCCTATGCTCTGGATCACACTACTAAGAGCAATCTGATTAATTCCCAACATCCACACCTTTAAGCGGGCATTAAAAACGCATTTGTTTAGTCTAGCCTATCACCTCACTGCTCTGATCTAATCTAGTCCCTTTCTGCCCTTCATAAAAAAAAAAAATTATTTCCAATTTTTGTCCTCTGTACCTGTATAAATTCTGTCCGATGACGGGTTCATGCAGCTGGTTTTGAATACCCTATTAAATTGCTGACTGGACCATATATGACAAGCTTTTCTCCCCCCCATTCACCTTTTGTGCCTCCCCTATTCCCTCATAGACTGTAAGCTTATGAGCAGGGCACTCACTCCTACTGGTATCTTAATTTTGTTATTTTGTATTGTCTCATATTGTCTGTACATGTCCCCTCTGAATTGTAAAGCGCTGCGGAATATGTTGGCGCTATAGAAATAAAACGTATTATTATTATCAAATTATTTCATATAATAAAATGCAAATTAATTATTTTAAAATCATACAATGTGATTTTCTGGAACTTTTTTTGCAGGGACGAGGATTCGATCTGTTACAGTTGAAGTGCACCTATGATAAAAAAATACAGACCTCTCAATTCTTTGTATTTGGAAAAACTTGCAATATCAGCAGTGTTTCAAATACTTATTTTCCCCACTGTATATACTCTCTGATATTAGCAAGTTCACATTGATTTGTGCTCAATATCGGGACAGGGCTCCCTCATTCATCTCATTATCCAATTCCATACCATATTGTTTATTTATACAAACTGACAATTTAACTGAATGGTGTGGGATACATGGGGCCAATTCTACTTTTCTGCTTCATGAGGTGAAAACCCTTCATCGCCCAGCTAAAATAAAAAATAATAGAAAGAAATCCACAAAAAAAAATTAAATCTCAATGTGTTCTCCTCTAGCCTTAACATATACTCCTCAACATTGAAAATGCAAAATCAAAAAGGAATAATCGTGGAATTATGGAGATCACAGGATAGATAAACATGGTAATAATATGCAAATGAAGACAAAATACATATGGAATTTTCAAAACATCTCTATATATTAAGTATCGAATATAAGCACCATGTGCAGAAATTCACTCACTTATGTTATTGTAGCACCCCTGAACCCATCAGGGTGCTACAAGGTTCTGCATCCCCACAAGGATGCAGGGCCTACCCCCTTAGGTACCCACAACCCCAGTGCCGGTACCACCAAAAACCCAAGTAATCCCAGTTTTTCCCCAACAATTCCCCATACAATGGTACCTAGCTAGGGTGGGACCATGGATGGCCGCCTAGAGGTGGAGCCACTGCAGTCCACTAGTTGACCAGGAGGGTGGGGCAGACTGTGGAGAGTGGTCACTTGAGTAGTGACTGTGGAAGTGTGAAGGTGGGAGAGAAGTGCCACCATACACCTGCTGGGGTAACACTAGAGATGAGCGAACCTCTAGAGGCTCGAGTTCGGTTCGGCAAGCCGTTTGACGAAACTCTCGAACCCCATTGAAAAAAATGGGAGGCAATCACAAACACGTAATAACACATTATAAATGTACACATACAGTTAATACACATTCCCATAACACTTACCTGCCCCTGTGACGTGTCCTACACTCTGTCTCCTGCCGCTATTCCTTCCGATAATCGCTGCGTCCACCCGGTAACCAGCACTGATGATAGGACCTATCGTGCCGTCAAAATAGCATGTGACCAGTCACGTGTCTATTTTCTCATTGGCTAGAGACTGGTCACATGGCTGTGTCATCATGCTAGGTCCTGTCAGTGCATCTCCGGTACGCGGTGCTCGTTTCAGCATGTCCGGGTACCGGAGAAATGCTCTGGTACATGGTCGTTCCTGCATGTGGACGCTCTTTACAGATTCAGCCACATGCAGGGACTAGCTGTAACAGCCAGTAAATAGCGGCATCGGGAATCATGTGATCGGAGCACCGTTGCTATGGTAATAGCAATGGTGCTCCGATCACGTGATTCCCGATGCCGCTATTTACCCGTCTGTCAGCGGTGACGTCACCGCTTACAGCATGCATCGGCACCGGGAATCACGTGATCGGAGCACCGTTACTATGGTAAGCCGTCTTTCAGCGGTGACGTCACTGCTTACAGCCGGAAGCCTGTGGTCACTCTCACTGAGTGGTTACTGCACGAAGCAGCAGCGTCTTCCCCCATGCAGTGCTGTCTGATGTAGCAGAGCTGCATGGGTTGAAGGAGAAAGCAGACAGAAGACCATGGATCGTGGAAGGATAAGAGGGAGTAATAAACATGGAGTCTCAAACTGTGTCTGTGTATTTATTTCTATTAAAGTATTTTTTCTCTGTGTAGTGGGTTTTTTTAACACTTTATTGGAGATTCTTAATGGCCGGGTCAAACTTGCATGACATTAAGAATCTCTGGCTTAATACTAGCTAGTAAAACAAAGCTAGGATTAACCCATAATTACCCAACAAGCCACCCGGCTTCAGGGCAGCTGGAAGAGTTGGATACAGCGCCAGATGATGGCGCTTCTATGAAAGCGCCATTTTCTGGGGTGGCTGCGGACTGCAATTTGCAGCAGAGGGGGTGCCCAGAAGCCTCGGGCTAACCTGTGCTGCGGATTCCAATCCCCAGCTGCCTAGTTGTACCTAGGCCTAGGCTGGACACAAAAATGGGGTGAAGCCCACGTCGTTTTTTTTTTTAAATTATTTCATGAAATTCATGAAATAATTAAAAAGGGCTTCCCTATATTTTAAGTTCCCAGCTGGGTACAAATAGGCAGCTGGGGGTTGGGGGCAGCCCGTACCTGCCTGTTGTACCTGGCTAGCATACAAAAATATGGCGAAGCCCACGTCATTTTTTTTTCTTAGTTTTTCGGCAAAAAAATAAAA